>NC_043717.1:55105887-55200653 GCF_006229205.1 Suricata suricatta
GTTGCTCTCCAGCTCTCCCAGCACCATCTGCTAAAGAGGCTGTCTTTTTTCCATTGGATACTCTTTCCTGCTTTGTCAAAGATTAATTCGCCATACATTGGTGGGTCCAATTCTGGGTTCTCCATTCTATTCCATTGGTCTATGTGTCTGTTTTTGTGCCAATACCATACTGTCATGATGATGACAGCTTTGTAGTAGAAGCTAAAGTTTGGGATTTTATGCCTCCTGTAGTAACTGAAGATTTCAGTAACCCATTTTCAGTAAAGGGTAGAGCATCTGGACAGAAGAACAATAAAGAATAATAAAGATTTCATAGCACTCTAAACTAACTAGATGCAACACACATATATAGTAGAATACACATTCTTCCCTCCAGTGTAGATCATATGTTAGTATGGAAAACACAAGTCTCAAAAAATTTAAAAGGTTGTAATCATACAATCTCTGACCTCAGTGGAATGAAAGTAGAAATCAATAACTGAAGGAAAAGTATAAATTCACAAATTTGTGTCATTGAACAACATACTCTTAAACAACTAATCAATTAAATAAAAAATCACAAGAGAAATTATAAAAATAGTTTGAGACAAATGAAAATGAAATACAACATACCAAAAATTATAGGATGCAATAAAGCAGTGTTCAGAGGAAAATTTATAGCTATAAATACATATATTATAAAAGGAGTAATATCAATTCAATACTCTTTACATGTTAATGAATCAAAAAATGAAGACCAGAGTACCTGGACAGCTCAGTCCATTAAGCATCCAACTTCAGCTCAGGTCATGATCTTGCAGTTCATGAGTTTCAGCCCCACATCAGGCTCTGTGCAGACAGCTCAGAGCCTGAAGCATGCTTCAGATTCTGTGTCTCCCTATCTGCCCTTTCAAAAATAAATAAAACATTCAAGAAAAAATAAGAAAATGAAGTGCAATCCCAAGGTTTGAAGCCATAAATAGCATTGGAGCAGGGATAATAACCAATGAAGAATAGAAAACAGAAATAATCAATAAAATAATACCATAAAAATTGGGACATTGAAAAGATTGACAAAATGAAGGAAATTTTAGCTAAATGGATAAGAGAGTGAGAGGGAGAGAGAGGACACAAATTACTAATATCAGAAATGAAAGTAGGAAATTACTACAGACCTTACAGAAATAATTATAAGAAAAGAGTATGAAGAATTGTGTGCCAAGAAATTAGAAACCTAGATAAAACAGGAAAACTCCTAGAAATACACAAAGAGCCAAAACTGAATCAAGAAGAAAGAAAGTCTATGAATATACCTAAAAGAAATAAAGAGATTTAATTATAAAAAAACCAATGAACAATGAAAACTTCAGGACCAGATGTTTTCACAGATAAATTCAATCAGAAGAAGAATTAACATGAGTCCTCAGAATCTTAAAAAATAGAGAGAGAAGAGAGGAACACTTTCTTGTTTTTAATATTTATTTTTGAGAGAGAAAGAGAGAAAGGGAGGGAGGGAGGGAGAGAGAGAGAATGTGACTGGGGGAGGGGCAGAGAGAGGGAGACACAGAATCTGATCCAGGCTCCAGGCTCTGACTTGTCAGTATAGAGCCGGATGCAGGGCTTGAATTCATGAGCTGTGAGATCATGACCTGAGCCGAAGTCAGATGTTCAACTGACTGAGCCACCTAGGTGCCCTGAGACGAACATTTTTTCTAACCAGTGTAAGCAGGACAGAAAAAAATAATAATAAAAGGCATCCAAATTGGATAGAAAAGAGTAAAAGTACCTCTGTTCATAGATAGTATGATCTTATATATAGAAACTCTAAAGATTCCCCCACCAAAATCTGTTAGAAATAATATAATAAATTCCGCAAAATTGCAGGATACAAAATCAGCACACAACAATCAGCTGCATTTCCATACATTAGCAATGAATAATTAGAAAAATCAAGAAAACAATTACATTTACAATATCATGAAAAATAATAAAATACATAAGAATAAACTTAATCAAGGAGGTGAAAATCTTGTACACTGAAAACTGAAAACTATTGCTAAAATCAATTAGATACTAATAAATGGAAAGACATCTTATGTTTATAGATTAGAAAAGTTAATATTGTTAAGAATGTTGTTACCACCCAAAGTAGTCTACAGATTTGATGCAATCTCTATCAAAAGCCCAATGATACTTTTTGCATAAATAGAATATTCCATCTTAAAATTCATATGAAATATCAAGGAATCCCAAATAGCCAAAATAATATTGAAAAAGAACAATGAAATAAGTCAGGTGGAGAAGGACAGATACCATATGTTTGCACTCATAGGTCTAACAGGAGAAACCTAACAGAGGACCATAGGGAGGGGAAGGGGGAGAGAGTTGGGGAGAGAGGGGAACACAAATCACGAGAGACTATTGAATACTGAAAATGAGCAGAGGGCTGAACGGGGAGGAAGACAGGGGATAGTACGTGGTGGTAATGGAGGAAGGCACTTGTGGGGAAGAGCACTGGGTGTTATATAGGAACCAATTTGACAATAAACGATTAAAAAAAGAAAAAAGAAAAAGAACAATGTTGCTAGTCTCACTTATTCATTTCTAAACGTACTACAAAGCTACAGGGTTCAAAACAGTGTGGTACAGACGCAAAGACTAATGGAATAGAAGTAAGAGACCACAAATAAATCCTCACATATGCGGTAAGATGATTTTTGAAAAGGTTGTTAAGACCATTCAACGGGAAAAAGATGGTCTTTTCAACAAATGGTACTGGGAAAACTGGACATGCACATGCAAAATAATGAAGTTGGACCCTTACCTTATACGATATACCAAAACTAGCTTAAATGGATTAAGTACCTACATGTAAAAAACTGAAACTACAAAACCCTTAAAAGAAAACACAGGGTATAAATTTCATGACATTGGATCTGGCAATCATCATTTGGATATGAAATCAAAAGCAGAGAAAACAAAAGTAAAAGTAGATAAATTAAAATTTAAAACCTCTGGGCATCAAAACACTACCAACAGTCAAAGAAAACAACTTATAGAATGGAGAAAATATTCACAAATTACATACCTAATAAATGTCAAGTATCCAGAATATATAAAGATTCTTGCAACCCAAGAACAAAAAGACAAACAACCCAACTAATAAATGAGAATATATATGAATAGCTAATAAGCGCATGGAAAGATGACTGACATCATTAGTCATAGAGAAATGTAAATCAAGAATACCTTGAGATACCACTTAACACTCACTAAGAAGTCCATGATATACATATATATGGAAAGAAAGGAAAGGGAGTGAGAGAGGGAGGGAGAGAGTGAGAAAGAACAAACGAATGGAAAAAGTGATAATGTGGTGTGGGAAACTGAATCCTCATACATTGATATTGGGAATGTAAAATGGTACAGCTGGTGTGGAAAACAGTTTTTCAGTTTCTCATACAGTTAAACATAAAATTATCATGTGGCCTAGCAATACTATTCCTAGGTATAAACTCGAATTGAAAGCAGACCTTCAAACAAATAGTTATACATCAAAAGATGAATGGATAAACCGAAAGTGGTATATCCATAAATGGAATACTGTTCAGCCATAACAAGAGTGAATCCTAATACATGCCACAACATGGATGAATCTTGAAAATATTTTGCTAACAAAGACACCAGACACCAAAGACTACATATTGTTTGATACCATTTATATGTAATATCCAGAAAGGAAGGAAACCTAATGAGATAGAAAGTAGATTAATGGTTGCCAGAATCTGAGGATGAGGGAAAGAGGGAATTATTGCTTAATGCATACAGGGTTTTCTTTTGAGGTGATGAAAATATTCTGGAACTAGATAGTGGTGATGGCTGCACAACACTCTGAATGTACTAAATGCCACTTAATTATACATTATGTAATGTGTACCTTAAAATGGAATTTTAGGAATGCTTGGGTGGTTCAGTTAGTTAAGGGTCTCACATGATTTCAGCTCAGCTCATGATCTCAAAATCATGGGATAGAGCCCCACATCAGCCCATGCTGTCAGTGCAGAACCTGCTTGGAATTCTCTTTCTGCCCCTTCCCGAGCTCACACACACACGCTCTCTCTTTCAAAATATATAAACACTTAAAACAATGGAATTCTTAATTAAGTAAATAATACTATTCATTGTGCCTCGATAAGAAATGTAATGCTATAAGAATGTTTTATGTAAGGTACCCAATGTCAGCAATGTGGTCTATGTTCATCCACGCCCTCTTCCAAGTGCATAAACATATATGCATGTATAGAGGGAAAATACTTTATACTAATAACTAGAATAATTAAAATTTAAAATGACAATATCAGAGCTGCCTGGGTGGCTCAGTTGGTTGAACATCTGATGTTGATTTTGGCTCAGGTCAAGATCTCATGGTTGTGAGCTTTAAAATGGACAAGAGACAGAAAGCTAGCCAAAATGATGAAACGAAAGAACTCTCCTCCAAAGAAATTCCAGGAAGAAATCACAGCTACAGAACTGCTCAAAACAGACACAAGCAGCATAGCTCAACAAGAATTTAGAACAATTGTCATAAAATTAATCACTGGGCTTGAAAAAAGCATAGAAGCTGTCAGAGATGATATTGATACTCATATTAGAAACCTGTGATGAGTTAAAAAAAAAAAAGGCTATAAATGAGATGGTTTTGAACGGATTGAAGAAGCAGAGAGGAGAAGAGGTGAAATAGTAGACACAGTTATAGCAAAAGAGGAGGCTGAGAAAAAGAGAAAGAAAATGATTCAGGAGCACGAAAGGAGATTCAGAGAACTGAGTGATACAATCAAACAGAACAATGTCCGTATCATAGGAGTTCCTGAAGAGGAAGACAAAGACAGAGTGCTTGAAGGCATGTTAGACCAAATTATACACGAAAATTTCTCATATCTGCGGAAAGAGAAAGACATTAAAATTCAGGAGACATACTGAACTCCCCTAAGACGTAACGTAAACCGATCTTCAGCATGACCTTCAGACATATCATAGTGAAACTGGCAAAATATAAAGATAAAGAGAGTGGTTACATCAGAGTGGTTACAGACTTATCTACTGAAACTTGGCAGGCCAGAAAGGAATGGCAGGAAATCTTCAATGTGATGAACATGAAGAATATGCAACCAAGAATTCTTTATCCAGCAAACCTGTCATTCAAAATAGAAGGAGAGATAAAGGTTTTCCCAAATAAACAAAAGTTGAGAGAATTCATGACCACCAAACCAGTGCTACAAGAAATCCTAAGATGGACTCTATGAAGGAAATGTAGCAAGGAATAAAAGTACCAGAGACATCACTACAAACATGCACTCTACAAGGAACACAATGAATCTAAAACCACATTTTTCAATAATAACACTGACTGTTATTATTGGACTGAATGTTCCAGTGAAATGACACAGGGTAGCAGAATGGATCAAAAACCAAAACCCATCTATTTGCTGTTTACAAGAGACTCACCTTAGACCTGAAGACACCTTCAGATTGAAGATAAGGGGATGGAGAAATATCTACCATGCGACTGGCCACCAAAATAAAGCCAGAGTAGCCATACTTATATCAGACAAACTAGTCTTTAAAATAAAGGCAGTAACAAAAGATGAAGAAGGACATTGTATAATAATTAAAGGATCTCTCCATCAGGAGGAGCTAACAATTATAAATATCTATGCGCCTAACTCGGGAGCACCCAAATACATAAAGCAACTAATCACAGAAAGAAACAACCTTATTGACAAAAATGTGCTAATTGCAGGGGACTTTAATACTCCACTGACAGCAATGGATAGATCAACCAGACAGAAAATCACTAAGGAAACCATGGACCTGAACGACACTTTGGAACAGATGGAACTGATAGGTATATTTAGAACTCTACATCCTAAAGATAGGAAATTTACCTTCTTTTCGAGTGCACATGGCACATTCTCCAAGATAGACCACATACTGGGACATAAAGCAGCCCTCCATAAGTATAAACAAATAGAGATCATGCCATGCACACTTTCAGATCTCAATGCTATGAAACTCAAAGTCAACCACAGGAAGAAGTCTGGAAAACCTCCAAAAATGTGGAGGTTAAAAAATACCCTACCAAAGAATGATGCCAATCAGGCATTTAGTGAAAAAATTAAAAATATATGGAGACAAATGAAAATGAGAATACAACAATTCAAACTATCTGGGAAGCAGCAAAGGCAGTCTTAAGAGGAAAGGTCATTGCAATCCAGGCCTATTTCAACAAACTATAAAAAGCACAAACTCAAAATCTAAGAGAGCACTTAAGGAAACTAGAAAGGGAGCAGCATGATCACTCCAAAACCAGCAAAAGGAAAGAAATAATAAAGATCAGAGCAGAATTAAACAGATAGAATCCACAAAGACAACTGAACAGATCAATGAAACCAAGAGTTGGATTTTTGAAAAAATAAATGAATTGATAAACCTCTAGCTAGGCTACTCAGGAAGAAAAGAGAACATTCAAATAGACAAAATCATGAAGGAAAATGGATCTATTACAACAAATCCTTCAGAAATACAAGCAATCATCAGAGATTACTATGAAAAATTATATGCCACCAAAATGGACAATCTAGAAGAAATGGACTAATTCCTAAATGCAAATGTAGTACCAAAATTCAAATGGGAAGAGATAAAAAATCTGAGTAGACCCATAACCAGTGAAGAAATTGAATCAGTTATCAAAAATCTCCCAATGAGTAAAAGCCCAGGGGTGGATGGACTCCCAGGGGAATTCTAGCATACATTTAAAGCAAAGTTAACGCTGATCCTTCTCAAGCTATTCCAAAAAAATAGAAATGGAGGGAAGACTACCAGACTCATTTTATGAAGCACATATCACTTTGAGTCCTAAGCCAGGCAGAGCTCCAATAAAAAAAAGAGAACTACAGGCCAATATCCTTAATGAATACGGATGCAAAAACACTCAACAAGATAGTAGCAAATCGAATTCAACAGCATATAAAAAGTATTATCCATTATGATCAAGTGGGATTTATTCCTGGGTAATAAGGCTGGTTCAATATTCGCAAATCCATTAATGTGATACATCACATTAACAAAAAGAAAGACAAAAACCATATGATTCTGTAGATAGATGCAGAAAAAGCATTTGAAAAAATACAACGTCTCTTCTTAATAAAAACCCTCGAGAAAGTTGGGATAGAAGGAACTTACTTAAACATCATTAAAGCCATTTACGAAAAGCCCACAGCTAATGTTATCCTCAATGGGGAAAAACTGAGAGCTTTCTCTCTGAAATCAGGAACACGACAGGGATGTCCACTCTCACCACTGTTGTTTAACATAGTGTTGGAAGTCCTAGCATCAGCAATCAGACAACAAAAGGAAATAAAACACATCGGAATTGGCAGAGAATAAGTCAAACTTTCACTTTTTGCAGATGACATGATACTCTACATGGAAAACCCAATCAACTCCACCAGAAGCCTTCTAGAACTGATCAATGAATTCAGTAAAGTTGCAGGGTACAAGATCAATGTACGGAAATCAGTTTCATTCTTATACTCCAAAAATGAAGCAACAGGAAGAGAAATCAATAAACAGATCCCATTCACAATTGCATGAAAAACCATAAAATACCTAGGAATAAACCTTGCCAAAGATGTAAAAGACCTGTATGCTGAAAACTATAGAAGACTTATGAAGGAAATTGAAGAAGACACAATGAAATGGAAAAACATTCCGTGCTCATGGATTGGAAGAATAAACATTGTTAAAATGTCATTATTACCCAAAGCAATTTACACATTCAATGCAATCCCCATCAAAGTTGCACCAGCATTCTTCTCAAAGCTAGAATAAGCTATCCTAAAATTCGTATGGAACTACAAAAAACCCTGAATAGTCAAAGTAATATTGAAGAAGAAAACCAAAACAGGAGGCATCACAATTCGAGACTTTAGCCTCTACTACAAAGCTGTCATCATCAAGGCAGTATGGTATTGGCACAAAAACAGACACATGGACCAATGGAATAGAATAGAGAACCCAGAATTGAACCCACAAGTGTATGGCCAATTAATCTTTGACAAAGCAGGGAAGAGTATCCAATGGAAAAAAAAAGGCAGCCTCTTCAGCAGGTGGTGTTGGGAGAGGTGGACAGCAACATGTAGAAAATGAAATTAGACCACTTTCTTACACCAGTCACAAAAATAAACTCAAAATGGATAAAGGATCTGAATGTGAGACAGGAAACCATAAAAACCCTAGAAGAGAAAGCAGGAAATAGTCTCCTAGACCTCAATCGCAGCAATTTCCTCCTGGACACATCCCCAGAGGCAAGGAAGTCAACAACAAAAATGAACCTCTGGGACCTCCTCAAGATAAAAAGCCTCTGCAATGCAAAGGAAACAATCAAGAATACTAGCAGGCAACCGACAGAATGGAAAACGATAGTGGCAAATGGCATATCAGATAAAGGGCTAGTATCCAAAATATACATGGTGCTCACTAAACTCTATTCCCCAAAAACGAATAATCCAGTGTATTAATGGGTAGAAGACCTGAACAGACACTTCTCCAAAGAGTACATCCAGATGGCCAACAGGCACATGAAATGGTGCTCAGCGTCACTCATCATCAGGGAAATACAAATCAAAACCACACTGAGATACCACCTCATTCCGGTCAGAGTGGCTACAATGAACAAATCAAGAAATTATAGATGCTGGCGAGGATATGGAGAAATGGTGACCCTCCTACACTGTTGGTGGGAATGTAAACTGGTGCAGCCGCTCTGGAAAACACTGTGGAGGCTCCTCAAAAAGCTATGGATAGAACTCCCCTATGACCCAGCAATAACACTGCTAGGGATATATCCAAAGGATACAGAAGGGCTGATGCATAGGAGCACATGTACCCCAATGTTCACAGTGGCACATTCAACAATAGCCAAATCCTGGAAAGAGCCTAAATGTCCATCACCTGATGAATGGATCTAGAAGATGTGGTGTGTGCACACACAATGGAGTACTACATGGCAATGAGGAGGAATGAAATATGGCCATTTGTAGCAAAGTAGATGGAACTCGAGGGTGTCATGCAAAGTGAAGTAAGGCAGAGAAGGACAGAATCCGTATGTTTGCACTCATAGGTCTAACAGAACAAACCTAACAGAGGCCAATAGGGAGGGGAAGGGGGAAAGAGAGTTGGGGAGAGAGAGGGACACAAATTATGAGAGACTCTTGAATACTGAAAATGAACCATGGACTGAAAGGGGAGGGGGAGGGAGGGGAGGAGGTGATGTCATGGTGGGGGGCACTTGTGGGGAGAAGTACTGGGTGTTATATGGAAACCAATTTGACAATAAACTATTATAAAAATATTATATGCACCACTGTTTATTTCTTTTTTTATGGGTCCAATACACCTTTATTATATTATTATAAAAGAGCAAGAATGAGCTGCTAAGTATTCATGCCAATAAATTAAGAAAAGAAAGATAAAATGAACCAAATGAAGGAAAAATTACTACAATTAAAAGATGAGATTAGTTCATTAATAATTGTGCAAATTAATCACAGGAAACCTCCCTAAAATGGAGTCAGGATGTTTTTGCTGTAGCTCATTTGTCCCAGATTGCAATTCTCTGCTATTACCCAAAACGATGTTTTTGCTAGTAAAATAAGTAACTGGTAGTTTTATTTGCAAGGTTATTATTGGTGATCAGACGTGGGATCCATAGCAAACCTCCAAAGACTCTAAGGCTGGAGAGCCAACAGCAGGCAGTGCCCACACAGCCGATGGGGCTCATTGCTTTCTTACTCACCCTGGAATTGGAAGGTTAAGTTTTCTTCTGGGTTTTGAGCTCCATGCTTTGTGCTTGTGTTCAGAGTTTTTTGGGATCTGTGTTAAGCGATTTTTTCTATAATTGCCAAATTATGGCAGTAGCCGCGGTTTGCACTGACATATGAATGGATAAAGAAAATGTAATATATTTTTATTAATTATTATTATATATTCATATATGTGTCTGTGTATACACACACACACACACACACACACACACACACACACATCCTGGAATATTATTCAGCCATAAAAGGAATGAAGTCTTGCCAATTGCAACAAGATGGATGGAGCTAGAGAATATATTGTTAAGTAAAATAAGTCAGAGAAACACAAATACCATATGATTTCACTCACATGTGAAATTTAAGAAACAAAGCAAATGAACAAAGGGAAAAAATGAGAGAGACAAACAAGAAGCAGTTTCTTAATATAGAACAAACTCATGGTTACCAGAGGGGAAGTAGGTGGGGGGGGGATTGGTTAAAATAGGTGATGGGGATTAAGGAGTGCACTTGTGATGAGCATCATGTGTTGTATGTAAGTGCTGCCCTCACTAAATTATACATCTGAAACTAATATTACACTGCACATAAACTATACTAGAATTAAAAATTTAAAAATAGATGATATTGTTTATTTCTCAATGTCTGCCTTTTAGTTGGATGGTTTAATCCATTTATATTTGAAATAATTACTCATAAGGAAGGACTGCTGCCATTTTGCAATTTATTTACTATGTATCTTACATATCTTATGTTTCTCAATTCCTGTATTACTGTTTTCATTTGTATCTAATTTAGTTTTCTAGTGTACCATTTTTGTTCCATAAGTGGAGAAATTTAAATCAGTATGTTTCCTAATGTTTGGAAGCTGTTTACTCTTTCATCATTCCTTTTTTCTACTTGACAACATAATTTGTTTTACAGTAGTCACAGCATAAATGTCTGATACAATTATAAACTCTTTGATAAACCCTCTCAAACACCACACAATACAGTTTGATTCAAGGGAGTGCAGTTTAACTATTGTAATTTTTTCTAGGAGTTGTCTTCCAGAGTATCACTGGGTTGTAACAAAACAGTTTTACAGAATTGAACTAGATGAGTCATCAGTATCCATGTTGGTTCTTGTTTCTTTAATTATATCACCAGTTCAGATAGTGGTTTCTTAGTCTTCAAGGTATCTATGGCCAGTGATTTTGCAATAGACTGTCCTTCAATAGACTATCCTACTCTTAATTTACCTTTATCACTAAGAGTCCTTTTTAAAGATTACCCTGACTCTCTCTTTTGTAATGGAAGATTCTTGTTTTGTTTGTTTGTTTGGTTTTGTTTTTGGGATTTCTACTTTCCTCTGTCTTTAGTCTTTATGGAGTAACCAGTATTCTTACCTTCTGGTTTGGCTGTTGTGGGAGTGTAAATATAGACTTCCAGTAGGTCCAGGTAAAGAACACAAAGATGGCATGGTAGAATATGAGGTAGATAACTGAAATTTAAGAGAAAAAAATCAGTGTTTACACTATTTTTTGTCCATTTCTAAGAGTTGAGAAAGACATAGAACTAAACAAATTTGTTTTGTTTTCCTATTATTAAGTATTGTCTAGTATTGTTACAAATTTTTAATTCTTAACTTTTTCCCATGCAGTGACAGAAACAAGATATAGTGCCAAATTTTTAATGAGACTTTCTGGAAGTTTCATGTTTTAAAAGTTGCCATGTGATTATAAAACTAAAGGGGAAATATTCTTTATAACAATGTGAGGGAAGTTACGATAGCCACTTATTATCTCTTCCACTGTAGGTGCTAAAAGATTATAATGACATTATTTGCACAACACTATAGTCTACAACATGATATGTTATCTCATTTTATTGTTTCAGTAACTTTGTGAGATAGGTAATAGGATAGGGACAGCTGATTAAGTATCAGGAGTGGTTGATTATCCATAGTGACACAGCTACTATATAATATATTCTGGTCTTAAACACAGGATTATTGACTGTAAATCACAAATTCTTTTCAGCAGCCTCAAAGACTATACACTTTTTAAATAAGCAGTCTGGATTCAAATTTATTGGTCAGTAATTAGAGACAATTTCTTTTCTAGTACTAGAAAGGCAGGTTCCACATGACTGCATAACTGCCTCTGGTTAAGGTCACATCCCTGAACTAAGACTGGTGGGGGAATAATCTGCAGTCCTAATTTTACAGGAAAAAACCAATAAACTTAGTATAAAAATCACAGTGAACTTTCATTTACAACATCAACATTGCTAAAGTCATTATGCACAGAGCGGTAACTTTGAATTGTGTTAAACTATTAAAACACAACAGTATCTTCCGATTATGTGCTTTTGAAATGTCAGTTGTATCTTTGAGACAGCTGTAAGAGTGGGTTTCATCTGCTTATCTTTCTATACTATTTGCCTCCTGGATAGTTCTGATATCAAAAATTGCACCATTCTTCACAGAGGTCATTTATTATAAGACTGATGGCCAGTTTACTGTTTTATTGTGAGTCCTTGCTTGGCAAGGACTTATGAAAGACTCAAGGGGATGATGCCCCAAGACAAAGTTAATATGGGTAAGCCTCTCATACATTTATGACTGAATTGAAAAAGCTATCCTCTCAGCCTAGTACTCTTAGTCTTATGTGCAAGACCTTTTATATGTGCTTAATTTGTATAATTATGAAATCTCATTTTCAAATTCAAGCAATTTAAAGTAAAACATAAAAGTTCACTGTCCACACACATCAACCTTCTACTTCCCCATCCTACGGCATAACACCAGTTTGTTATTTGGCATGTATCAGTCCAGATCTTTTGATTTTCATGTTTATATAAATATATGAAGACAACATACATATGGTATTTTTACAATATTTAACATTTTTTATTGTATGTCTTTTGAAAAGTAATACATTCACAACATTCAAAATTTGAAGGTTTAAAGTGGTACACAGGGAAAGTCTCCCTTCTGTCCCTGTCTCTCAGCCACCAAATTTCCCGCCGGGAAGCAACAAATTCCCAATTTCATGACTTCGTTCTGTATCCTTTTAGTTTTTTTTTTAATGTTTATTTATTTTTGAGAGAGACAGAGCATGAGCTGTGGAGTGGCAGAGAGAGAGGGAGACACAGAATCCAAAGTAGGGTCCAGGCTATGAGCTGTCAGCACAGAGCCCAATGAGGGGCTTGAACCTATGAACTTTGAGATCATGACCTGAGCTGATGTTGGATGTCCAACTGGCTGAGCCACCCAGGCACCCCTCTGTATCCTTTTAGATTTTAAACATATAAAAGTACTGAAACAGGGTGGGTTTTTTTCCCCTCACACAAATAGTAGTATTATATACACACAGTTTTCCACTGATTTCTTTTTCATTTTCTCTAAATTGGAGATAATTCTACTTACTATAACTTGGAAAGAGTGAGCTTCCACATTCTCCTACAAAAAATGTTGCGTGAGTGGCTCAGGACTTGATATCATGGTTCATGGGTTTGAGCCCAGCATGGGGCTCTGTGCTGACAGTGTGGACACTGCTTGGGATTCTCTCTCTCTCTCTCTCTCTCTCTCTCTCTCTGTCTCTCTCTCTCTGTCCCTCCTCCACTCACACTTTCTCTCTCTCTCTCTCTCTCAAAAATAAATAATAAAATAAAATAAATTTAAGTGTTGCATGGGTTTTTATTGCATCAGTATACCACAATTTAAGCAAACTATTTCTGATGAAAAATCTTAGTCGTTTCTATTAAACAACTATTAAAAACAATGTTGTAATGAAAAATGAACTGAAATGAAACTGAACAAAATGAAAATGAAAAAACTATTAAAAACAATGTTATAATGAAAAATCTTTGCTCAGACATAGGCCCTTTGGTAGATATTGTCAAGCTGTCATTAAAAAAAAAAAAAAGCTTTTTTCTACTGTGGGGGAACCACAAGGGTCCACAGGGCCATTCAGGTGATGGTCAGGACAGGCATGCCAGGGTATTGCAGGGTCAAACATTGAGAGGGGCAATTGCATGAGGGGAGCATGGGGATCCTGTTCAGACTGAACCCACAGACCTCACCGACACCTGACCACTGCCTCTTTCCTGCTCCTTCTCTGTCCATGCACTCTTCCATACCTGCTTCATGGCTGGGCACTAGAAGGTTCCACATGGCCACTCAGTAGGTTGTGGCTCTCCAGGTCCTACGATCAGTGCTGGAGTGCTACAGTGAATAAGACTATGGTTGGAAGGGACCTTGGATATCACCTGCTCCAACATTCATTGCACAGATTCAACTAAGGTATCTACAAGGGTCTATTACATTTCAACATCTCCCTGGCAGTTTCAGGACATGGCAGAGAGGATATCTATGTTCCATATGCATCATGCCACAAACTGGAAGCATATTCATCTTTATAATAAAAATTCACTTGGAGGAGAAAGAGGGAAGATAGCTGTGGAGTAGGTGGACCCTAAGCTCATCTCATCTCAGGAAGACAAATAGATAACTATCAAATTATCATAAATAGACCAGAAATAGACCTGAAGACTGACAGAACAAACTCCACAGCTAAAGGGAGAGAAGAAGCCACATCAAAGAAGGTAGGAAGTGGAGAGATGGGGTTTAGGGGAGAAAGGACCATGGGTGCTGTGGAGAGGAGTGAGATGTGGTCACAGAGATTAGGGTGAGAGAGAGAAAGACTCAAGCACATAGGGGGATTCAAAAGAAGGTTTCCCCAAAACCATTGGCTTGGAAAATGATAGAGGACGAGTTTCCTAAGTTCTTGCAACCAGCAGGGCATAAACCTTGGAGTTTTAAAGGTCAGCATCTTGGATGGGGTTGAGCCCAGAGGACACTGTTCTGCTCTTGGAGAGAGGGCAGAAGCTGGGGGTGGACAGCAGGTAAACAGTAATCTGAAGAACACTGGGCACAAAGTGGGGAGATTATTTGCTCTATTCAGAGAACATTCCTGAGATGCAGCATTCAGAGACACATCTCCAGGAACACGTGCTGAATGGTGCTATGTCCCTCTTCTTCCCCTCAGCATAAACACAATGCCACCTGCAAGAAGCTGTACAGAAATGACACTGGCTGCCTAATGTGCTTAAATCAAGCCCCATAATGCTCACTTCTATGGGGTGCCCTTTGCAGTTACACTTGCCTCAGGCGGGCAGGCCTTTCCCCAAGAAGACCAACACAAATTCCTGTCGAGAGAATTCTGCAGGACCTACGTCCTGGTGAAAGGAGTGTCAGATTTCATTTCATAAGCAGACTAGAGCACATCTAGTTAAAACTCACCACATTCAGACCAGAGACCAAACACTGCACACACTCAGGCAAAGGGGAGCCTCTGCAGACTGGCCTGAATGAAGTGCAGACAAAACCCAGTAGCAGAGTATAAGTAGAACATACAAAAGACACTCCTTGAAGCAATAGGCCCTTGGCACTACATGACCTGTTCCTCATAAGGCCATTGCTTTCAGGAGCAGGAGACATAACTGGCTTTTCCAACACCCAGAAAAAGGCAAAGACATAGACAGAATGCCAAGACAGAAGAATTTCTCCTAAATAAAAGAACAAGATAAGACCATGGACAGAGCTCTGAACAAAACAGATATAAGTAACATGACTGATGGAGAATTTAAAGCAACAACTATAAGAATACTCACTGGGCTTGAGAAAAAGAAGACTTCAGTGAGACCCTTACCACAGAGATAAAAAGAGTTAAAAAAAGAATAAAAGATGAAGAGCACAAAAACAAAATTGGAAAGAGGCTTGATAAAATGAAAAGCAGGCTGGAAGAAGCAAAGGAATGAATTAGTAAGATAGAACAAAATAATGAAAATAATGAAGCTGAACTCAAGAGAGAAAGAAGACTTATGCAACATGAGAATAGATTTAGGGAATTCAGTGACTCCATCAAACATAATAACATTCATTTACGAGTCCTAAAAGAAGGAGAGAAAAGGGGGCAGAAAATTTCTTTGAGTAAATAATAGCTGAAAACTTCCCTAATCTGGGGGAAGAAACAGATATCCAGATCCAAGAGGCAGAGAGAAATCCTATCAAAATCAATGAAAGCAGGCCAACACCAAGATTAAATTTGGAAAACATAGTGATAAAGAAAAAATCTTAAATCAGCAAGACAAAAGGAGTCATAAGCTGATGAGGGAAAGCCCATAAGGCTAGCTGGAGACATCTCAACAGAAACTTGGTAAGACAGAAGATAGTGGCATGATATGTTCAAAATGCCAAAGGAGGAAAATCTGTAACCAAGAATGCTCTATATAGCATGGCTTTCATTCAGATAGAAGCAGAGGTACAGTCTCCTAGAGAAACAAAAACTAAAGGAATTTGTGACTACTAAATGAGCCCTGCAAGAAATATGAAAGGGGACTGATTGAGGGCAAAGGAGAAAGCAAAAGTGACAAAGACAAGAAAAGATCAGAGAAATCACCAGAAACAATGACAAAACAAGTAAGAAATTGGCAATAAATACATACCTTCCAAGAATTACTTTGTAAATGGACTAAATGATGAATAAAAATACATAGGGTGTCACTTATATGGTTGGTGGGAATGCAAACTGGTGCAGCCACTCTGGAAAACAGTGTGGAGGTTCCTCAAAAACTATCAAAAGAAATCCCCTATGACCCAGCAGTAGCACTGCTGGGGATATACCCAAGAGATACAGAAGTGCTGAGGAATAGGGGCACATGTATTTCAATGTTCATAGCAGCACTGTCAACAATAGCCAAATCATGGAAAGAGCCTAAATGTCCATCACCTGATGAATGGATCAAGAAGATGTGGTAATATATACAATTGAATACTACATGGCAATAAGAAACAATGAAATCTGGCCATTTGTAGCAAAGTGGATGGACCTTGAGGGAGTCATGCTAAGTGAAATAAGTCAGGCAGAAAAGGACAGATATAATATGATTTCACTCATAGGTCTAACAGGAGAAACCTAACAGGGGACCATGGGAAGTGGAAGCGGGGTTGAAGAGTTAGGGAGAGGGAATGAAGCAAATCATGAGAGACTCTTGAATACTGAAAACAAACTGAGGGCTGAAGAGGGAGGGGTAAGGGGAAGGGAGTTGATGGTCATGGAGAGGGGCACTTTTGGGGAAGAACACTGTTATATGGAAACCAACTTGGTAATAAACTATTTTAAAAAATTAAATTCTACGAACTCGCCAAAAAAAAAAATACATAGGGTGTCAGAATGGATAAAAAAAAAAGACCCATCCATATGTTACCTACAAGAAACACATTATAGACCTAAAGAGCTGCAGATTGAAAGTGAGGGGATGGAGAGACATTTTTCATGCAAGTGAGTGTCAAAAGAAAGCCAGAGTAGCAATATTTATATCAGACAAACTAGACTTTAAAACAGACTGGAAAAACAGACAAATAGGGGCACTATACCATAATCAAGGTGACAATACATAAAGAAGATCTAATAATTACAAATATTTATGTACCCATAAGGGAGCACCCAAATACATGAAACAATAACAAACATAAAGGAACTATTTGATAACAATACAAAATTAGTGGGGGACTTAACATCCCAGTTACATCAATAGATCATCTAAGTAAGAAAACAATGGTTTTCAATGACCACTGGACGAGATAGACTGGATATATTCAGAACATTCTATTCTAAAGCAGTTGAATATACATTCTTTTCAAGGACACATGGGACATTCCTCAGATTAGAGGAAACAAAGGTTACATATCAGGCCTCAATAAATAAAAAAAAGATTGAAGTCATATCATGTACCTTTTCTGACCACAGCACTATGAAACTAGAAGTCAATCCCAAGAAAAAATGTGGACAAAACATAAAAATATAGAGGTTAAACTACATCCTACTAAATAATGAATCAGTCAACCAGGAAATGAAAGAAGAAATTTAAAAAGTTCATGGAAACAAATGCAAATAAAAACACAATGATCCAAAATATTTAGGATGGAACAAAGGTGGTCCTAAGAGGGATGTATATAGCAAAACAGGCTGAATTCAAGAAGCAAGGATAATCTTAAATAAACAACCCAACCTTTCACCTAAAGCTACAAAAAGAACAGCAAAGCCTAAAGTCAGCAGAAAGAAGAAAATAATAAAGATTAGAGCAGAAATAAATGACATGGGATCTAAAAAACAATAGAACAGATCAATGAAAGCAGAATCTGGTTCACTGAGAAAATTCATAAAATTGATAAACGTATAGCTAGACTTATCAAAAAAAGGGGAAAGTATTCAAATAAATAAAACCACATGAGGGATGGGAAAGTACAACCAGTACCCCAGAAATATAAAAACTATGTGAACAAATTGGACAACCTGGAAGAAATGGATAAATTCTTAGGAATATATAAACTACCAAAACTGAAACAAGAAGAAATAAAAAACTTGAACATACTGATAACCAGGAAATAAGCTGAATCGGTAAGTAAAAACCTCCTGATAAGCAGAAGTCCAGGAACAGAGAGCTTCACAGGTGAATTCTACCAAACATTTAAAGAAAAGTTAATACCTATTCTTCTCAAACAATTTCAAAAAAATAAAAGAGGAAGGAAATGTTCCACACACATCCTATGAGGCCAGCATTATCCTGATACAAAAAATTATAAAAAGATGCTACAAAAGAAAATAACTACAGGCCAATATCTCTGATGAACATACATGCAAAATTTGATAACAAAATACTGGCAAACTAAATGGAACAATACATTTAAAAATTACTCATTATAATCAAGTGGCATTTATTCAAAGGATGCAAGGGTGTACAATATTAACAATCAATGTTTTATACCACCTTAATAAAAGAAAAGATATTATATGATCACTTCAATAGATGCTGAAAAGCATTGACAGAGTACAACATCCATTCATGATAAAAACCCTCAAAAGGTAGGCCTATAGGGAACATTCCTCAATATAATAAAGGCCATCCATAAAAAACTCATAGCTCATATCATCCTCAATGGGGGAAAACTGAGAGCTATTCCGCTCTATCAGGAACAAGATAGAAATGTTCACTACCACCAGTTATTTAACATAGTACCTGAAGTACTAGCCACAATATTCATACAACAAAAAGAAATAAAAGGCATACAAATTAGCAAGGAAGAAGTCAAACTTTCACTAGTTACAGATAACATGATACTCTATACAGAAAACCTGAAAGACTCCACCAATAAACTGCTAGAACTGATACATGATTTCAGTAAAGTCTCAGGATACATATAGATCCAGGATACACATAGATATAGAAATCTAATGCATTTCTATACAGCAATAATGAAGCAGCAGAGACAGAAATTAAGGAGTCAATTCCATTTACAAGTGCACACACACAAAAAAGATACCTAGGAATAAACATAACCAAAGAGGTGAAAGACCTGTACTCTGAAAACTAGGAAACACTGACGAATGACACTGAAGAGGACAAAAAGAAATGGCAAGACATTCCATGCTCATGGATTAGAAGAACAAATACTTTTTAAATGTCTATGCTACCCAAAGCAATCTACACATTTCATGCAATCCCTATCAAAATACCACCAGCATTTTTTCACAGAGCAAGAACAAACAAACCTCGAATTTATGCGGAACCACAAAAGACCCCAAATACCAAAGTAATATTGAAAAAGAAAAACAACACTGGAGCCATCACAATTCTGGATTTTACGTTATATTAGAGAACATGGCAGAGAAGTAGAACGGTCCGTACTAACTGCAGGGCTTTCTTTGGACTGGGGCTGGCTGCACTGTTTGCACACCCGGGGAGGAGGGGAGTCATGTCCAGTTCAGTGGTAGACAGGAGTGCAGTCTGAAACAGGAGAAACTGGTCCCCTCCCCTGAAGTGCTGAAGCAGAGCCAGAAGACTACATATGAGGCGGCATCATTAACATGCACAGAATGGGAGTTTAAAACCAAGCTAAGTGTGTGGGACACAGGAGACTGCGGATCAAGACAGCCTGCCTCATCTGTGCCTGTGGCACAGTGAGGACGGATCCAAAGGAGTGATTTGGGATACCTGGTACGTGATGAAGGGACTGGGAAGTCACAATTTTTCTCCCCACCACCACCAAGGTGGGGCTTCAGGGATTGGTCTGCAGGGCCCACAGTGGAGGCGGGATCCACCTACACCAAACCATACAATGTTATAAGAACAGAGAGCAAATAACACTCTCCAAAAAACACCTCCTGTAGGGCCTGGCCCTGGACAGTGTATGTGCCCCCTTTAATATAGCACTGCTCACAGGTAGAGAGCACATAACAAGCATTTAAAAATTATAAGGGACAGAAAACTAGCCAAAATGATGAAACGGAAGAATTATTCTCAAAAGAAATTCCAGGAAGAAGTGGCAGCTAAAGAATTGATCAAAACAGATATAAGTGACATAACAGCAAGAATTTAGAATAGCAGTCATAAAATTAATCACTAGGCTTGAAGAAAGCATAGAAGACAGCAGAGACTCCGTTGCTCAGAGATCAAGAATCTTAAAAATAGTCATGATGAATTTAAAAATGCAATAAATGAGATGCAAAATAAAATGGAAGCGGCCACAGAGCAGACTGAAGAGGCAGAGGGGAGAATAGGTGAATTAGAAGATAAAATTATGGAAAAAGAGAAAGCTGAGGAAAATAGAGATAAAATGATGCAAGATCAAGAATGAAGAATTAGAGAGCTAAGTGACTCAATGAAATGGGAAAAAGTCCATATCATAGGAATTGGAAGGGAGAGAAAGGGGCTGAAGGGGTATTTGAATAAATCATAGATGAGAACTTCCCAAGTCTGGGGAAGAAAACAGACATTGAAATCCAAGAGGCACAGAGAACTCCCCTCAGATGTAACTTGAATCGATCTTCTGTACCACATATCATAGTGAAACTGGCAAAATACAAGGATAAGGAGAAAATTCTGGAAGAAGCTAGGGACAAATGGGCCTTAACATACCAAGGTAGTCACGTAAGCATAATAGCAGACCTATCTCCTGAAACTTGGCAGGCCAGAAAGGAGTGGCAGGAAATCTTCAATGTGATGAACAGGAAAAATATGCAGCCAGGAATCCTTTATCCAGCAAGCCTGTCATTAAAAATAGATGGAGACATAAAGGTTTTCCAAAATAAATGAAAAATGAGAGAATTCATCACCACCAAACCAGCCCTACAAGAAATCCTGAGGGACTCTATGAGGGAAATGTTGCAAAGAATACAAGGTACCAGAGACACCACTACAAACATGAACTCTACAGAGAACACAATGAATCTAAATGCAGATTTTTCAGTAACAACACTGAATGTAAATGGACTGAATGCTCCAATCAAACGACAAAGGGTAGCATAATGGATAAAAAACCAAAATCCATCTATTTTCTGTCTACAGGAGACTCATTTTAGACTTAGGACACCTTCAGACTGAAAGTGAGGGGATAAAGAAATATCTATCATGCTACTGGAAGTCAAGAGAAAGCTGGAGTAGCCATACTTATATCAGACAAAGTAGACTTTCAAGTAAAGGCTGTAACAAGAAATGAAGAAGGGCATTATATAATAATTACAGGGTCTCTCCATCAGGAAGAGCTAACAATTATCAATATGCACTGAATTTGGGAGCACCCAAATATATAAAATAATCACAAACATAAGCAGTCTTATTGATAAGAATTTGTTAATTGTAGGGGACGTTAATACTCCACTTACATCAATGGATAGATCATCTAGACAGAGAATCAGTAAAGAAACAATGGTTCTGAATAATACTTTTGACCAGATGGATTTGACAGATATATTTAGAATTCTATATCTCCAATAAATGGAATACACTTTCTTTTCAAGTGCACATGGTACATTCACACATACTGGGTCACAAAGCAGCCCCCAATAAATATAAAAGAATTTTTTTCCCATAATATTTTATTGTCAAATTGTTTTCCATACAACACCCAGTGCTCTTCCCCTCAAGTGCCCTCTACCATCACCACCACCTCTTTCCCCCCCCCCCCCTTCCCCTTCAACTCTCAGTTCATTTTCAGCATTCAATAGTCTCTCAAATTTTATATCCCTCTCTCTCCCCAACTCTCTCTCCCTCCTCTGCTCCCCCATGTTCTCCATTAGGTCTCTCCTGTTTTCCTGTTAGACCTATGAGTGAAAACATATGGTATCTGTCCTTCTCTGCCTGGCTTACTTCGCTCAGCATGACACCCTCAAGGTCCGTCCACTTTCCTACAAAGGGCCATAAACATAAAAGAATTAAGATCATACCATGCACCCTTTCAGATCACAATGCTGTGAAATTGAAATCAACCACAGGATAAAGTCTTGAAAACCTCCAAAAGCATGGGGGTTAAAGAACACTGCTGAAGAATGAATGGGTCAACCAGGCAATCAGAAAAGAAAGTAAAAACAAATATGGAAACACATGAAGATGAAGTTATATTAGAAAGTTGTAGTGATTAAAATAATATTATGATACTGGCACCAAAAAAAGACACATAGATCAATGGAAAAGAAGAGGGAACCCATAAATGAAACCACAAATACATGGCCAATTAATCTTTGAAAAAGCAGGAATGAAAATTAATGGGCAAATGACAGTGTCTTCAACAAATGGTGCTGGGAATACTGCAGTAAGTTACTGCAGTATAATATTGCATGCATCATGCAAAAGAATGAGACTGGGTCACTTTCTTCCAGCATACACAAAAATAAATTAAAAATAATGATGGTCATGGAGGGGGGCACTTGTGGGGAGAAGCACTGGGTGTTATATGGAAACCAATTTGATAATAAACTATTATAAAAAAATTTTTAAAAATTATAAATACATAAATGAAAGACCTAAATATAGACATTAAACCATAAAAATCCTAGAACAGAACACAGGCAATAACCTCTTTGACATCAGAGATAGCAATTTCTTTCTAGATGTATCTCCTGAGGCTAGAGAAATAAAAGCAAAAATAAACTACAGGACTTCATCAAAGTAAAAAGCTTCTTCACAGTGAAGGAAAAAGCAAAACTAAAAGGCACCCTATGGAATGGATTAAGGTATTTGCAAATGGCATATCTGAAACAGGGTTAGTATCCAAAATATATAAAGATCTTATAAAACTCAACACCCCAAAAATGAATAATCCAATTAGAAAATGGGTAGAAAACATGAATGGACATTATTTTCAAAGAAGAAATACAGATAGCCAACAGATACATGAAAAGATGGCCAATATCACTGATCATCAGGGAAATGCAAATCAAAACTACAATGAAATATCACCTCACAAGTGTCAGAATGGCTAAAATTAACATGAGAAACAACTAGTGTTGGTAAGGATGTGGAGAAAGGGGAACCCGTTTCTACGGTTGGTGTGAATGCCAACTGTTGCAGCTACTATGGGAAATAGTACGGAGGTCTCTCAAACAGTTAAAAATATAACTCTTCTTTGATGCAACAATCACATTACAAGGTATTTACTTAAAAAATACAAAAATACTAATTTACAGGGACCCATGTACCCATATGTTTATAGCAGCAGTATTTACAATAACCAAGTTACAGCATCAGCTGAAGTGTCCATCGATTGATGAATGGATAAAGAAGTGGTATATAAATATATACAATTGAATACTGGCCATCAAAAAGAACGAAATTTTGCCATTTGCAAAAACATGATTGAAGGTGTAGAATGATATGCTAAGCGAAATAAATCAGAGAAAGACAAACACCCTATGATTTAACTCATGTGGGATTTAAGAAACAAAACAAATACACAAAGGGAGAAAAGAGAGAGAGAGAGAGATGCAAATAAAAAAACAGATTGTTAACTATGGAGAACAACCTGATAGCTATCAGACGGGAGGTGGGTGGGGGACATGTGAAATAGGGGATGAAGAGTAAGGAGTGCCAATGTAGTGATAAGCACAAGGTGCAGTGTGGAAGTGTTGAATCACTGTCGTACACCTGAAAGTAATATTACATTGCACATTAACTAACTGGAATTTAAAGAAAAACTTAATTTTTTTCCTCCAAATTTTATTTAAATTCTAGTTAGGTAGCATGTACTGTAATAGTGGTTTCAGGAGTAGAATTTAGTGATTCATCACTTACATATAACATGCAGTACTCATCGTAATAAATGACCTCCTAATACCCATCACCCACTTAGCCCATTCACTACCTATCTCCTTCCATCAGCCATCAGTTTGTTCTCCTATGCTGAGTCTCTTATGGTTTGCTTCCCTCCTCTTTTTTTCCCCTTCCCATATGTTCATCTGTTTTGTTTTTTTTTCCTAAATTCCACATATGAATGAAATCATATGGTGTTTGTCTTCCTCTGACTTATTTTGCTTAGCATAATACACTGTACCTCCATCCATGTTGTTGCAAAACGTAAGATTTCATCCTTTTAAAAATTATTTTACTGCTTTTATTTGTTTTAGAGAGAGAGAGAGAGACAGCATGAGCAGTAGAGCGTCAGAGAGAGAGGGAGACACAAAATCTGAAGACAGGCTCCATGCTCTGAGCCAGCTGTCAGCACAGAGCTTGATGCGGGGCTTGAACCCACGAACCATGAGATCATGACCTAAGACTAAGTCGACGCTTAACTGACTGAGCCAACAAGGCGCCCCAAGATTTCATTCTTTTTGATTGCTGACTAATATTCTATTACATATACATATACGTAATAAATGGATATATTATATTATATATAATGAATGGATAAAGAAGATGTGGTGTAAATATATTATGTTATGTTATATATTTTATATTATATATAATATGGATAAAAAAGATGTGGTATATATGTTATATTATAGTATATTATATATAATGAATGGATAAAAAGATGTGGTGTATATATACATATATGTATATATGTATATATTCTTTATCCACTCATCAGTCAATGTACACTTGAGCTCTTTCCATAGTTTGGCTATTGTTGATAATACTGCTATAAAACATCGAGGTGTATGTTCCCCTTCAAATCTGTACTTTTGTATCCTTTGGGTAACTACCTAGTAGTGGAATTGCTGGATCACAGGGTAGTTCAATTTTAAATTTTTGAGAAACCACCATGTTGTTTTCCACAGTGGCTGCACCAACAGTGTTGCAGTGCAACAGGGAATTTGCATTCCCACCAACAGTGTAAGAGGGTTCCCCTTTCTCAACATCCTTGCCAACATCTGTTGTTTCCTGTGTGCTTAATTTTCGCCATTCTGATAGATGTGAGGTGGTATCTCATTGTGGTTTTGATTTGTATTTCCCTCATTATGTTAATGATGTCTTAAAAGTTCATTTTTGCTTTTGTTTTCCCTGCTTCTGGCAACTTTACTAAGAAGTTGCTATGGCCAAGTTCAATGAGGTGGCTGCCTTTATTGTTATATAGGATTTTAAAGGCTTTTTGTCTCTGTGTCGCATTTGGGTCATTCATCAATTTTGAATTCATTTTTGTGTATGGTATAAGAAAGTGGTTCAGTTTCATTCTGCATATTGATGTCCAGTTTTTCCGACACCAATTGTTGAAGAGACTGTCTTTTCCACATTGGATATTCTTTTCTGCTTTGTCGAAGACTAGTTGACCATATAGTTTTGGGTCCATTTCTGGGTTTTCTATTCTGTTCCACTAATCTATGTGTCTATTTCTATGCCAGCACCATACTTTCTTGATCACTACAACTCTGTAATATAACTTTAAGTATGGAATTGTGGTACCTTCAGTTTTGCTTTTCTTTTTCAAGGCTATTCTGGGTCTTTTATAGTTCATACCAATTAGGATTGTTTGCTCTAGCTCTGTGCAAAATGGTGTTATTTTGAGAGGGATTTCATTAAATGTGTAGGCTGTTTTGGTTAAAATTGACATTTTTTTTCTTTTTTTCACTTGCAATTTGTACATATTTTTATATGCAAATTTTTTTATATATTGTTAAATGCCAAATTAGTTTCCATATAACACCCAGTGTTCTTCACCACAGGAGCCCTCATCCATGCCATCACCCCCTTTCCCCTTACCCCTCCCCCTTAAGCCCTCAGTTCGCTTTCTGTATTCAAGAATCTCTCATGATTTGCCTCCCTCCCTCTCCCTAACTCTTTTTCCCCCCTTCCCCTCCACATGGGCCTCTGTTAGGTTTCCCCTGTTAGACCTCTGTTTGAAAACATATGGTATCTGTCCTTCTCTGCCTGACTTATTTCGCTTAGCATGACATCCTTGAGGTCCATCCACATTGTAACAATTGGCCAGATTTCATTCTTTCTCATTGCCATGTAGTATTCCATTGTATATATAAACCACATCTTCTTGAACCATTCATCAGTTGATGGACACTTAGGCTCTTACCGTGATTTGACTATTGTTGAATATGCTTCTGTGAACATTGGGATACATGTGCTCCTACGCATCAGCACTTCTATATCCCTTGGGTATATCTCCAGCAGTGGTGCTGCTCAGTCATAGGGGAGTTCTATTGATAATTTTTTCAGGAGCCTCCATACTGTTTTCCAGAGCGGCGGCACCAGTTTACATTGCCGTCAACAGTGTAGGAGGGTGCCTGTCTCTCCACATCCTCGCCAGCATCTACAGTCTGTTGTTTTGTTCATTTTAGCCACTCTGACCAGTGTGAGGTGTTATCTCAGTATGGTTATGATTTGTATTTCCATGATGCTAAGTGACACTGAGCATGGCTTCATGTGCCTCTTGGCCATCTGGATGTCCTCTTTGGAGAAGTGTCTGTTCAGGTCTTCTGCCCATTTCTTCACTGGATTATTCGTTTTTTGGGTATGGAGTTTAGTGAGTTCCTTATACAATTTGAATACTAGCCCTTTATCTGATATGTCATTTTTCCACTATCATTTCCCCTTCTGTCAGTTGCCTGTTAGTATTCTTGATTGTTTCCCTTGCAGTGCAGAAGCTTTTTATCTTGATGAGGTCCCAATAGTTCATTTTTGTTCTTGATTTCCTTGCCTTTGGGGATGTGTTGAGTAAGAAATTGCTGCAGTTGAGGTCAAGGAGACTGTTTCCTACTTTCTCCTTGAGGGTTTTGATGGTTTCCTGTCTCACATTCAAGTCCTTCTCCATTTTGAGTTTATTTTTGTGTTCGGTGTAAGACAGTGGTCTAGTTTCATTCTTCTGCATGTTGCTGTCCAGTTCTCCCAGCACCACCTGTAAAAAGGCTGTCTTTTTTCCATTGGATACTCTTCTCTGCTTTGTCAAAGATTAATTGGCCATACACTTGTGGGTCCAGTTCTGGGTTCTCTATTCTATTCCATTGGTCTATGTGTCTGTTTTTGTGCCAATACCATACTGTCTTGATGATGACAGTTTTGTAGTAGAGGCTAAAGTCTGGGATTGTGATGCCTCCCATTTTGGTTTTCTTCTTCAACATTACTTTGAGTATTCGGGTTTTTTTGTGTGGTTCCATATGAATTTTAGGATAGTTTGTTCTAGCCTTGAGAAGAATGCTGGTGCAATTTTGACTGGGATTGTATTGAATATGTAGATTGCTTTGGGTAGTAATGACATTTTCACAATGTTTATTCTTCCGATCCAAGAGCATGAAATGTTTTTCCATTTCTTTGTGTCTTCCACAATTTCCTTCATAGGTTTTCTATAGTTTTCACCATACAGGTCTTTTACATCTTTGGCAAGGTTTATTCCTAGGTATTTTCTGGTTTTTCATCCAATTGTAAATGGGATCAGTTTCTTAATTTCTTTCTGTTGCTTGATTATTGGTGTATAAAAATGCAACCAATTTCTGTACATTGATTTTGTACCCTGTTACTTTGCTGAATTCATGGGTCAGTTCTAGAAGGCTTCTGGTGGAGTCGATCAGGTTTTCTAGGCAGAGTATCATGTCATCTGCGAAATGTGAAAGTTTGACTTCATCTTTGCCGATTCTGATGCCCATTATTTCCTTTTGCAGTCTGATTGCTGATGCTAGGACTTCCAGCACTATGTTAAACAAAAGTGATGAGAGTGGACTTTCCTGTTGTGTTCCTGATCTAAGGGGGAAAGCTCTCAGTTTTTCTCCATTGATGATGATATTAGCTATGGGCTTTTCATAAATTGCATTTATAATGTTTAAGTAAGTTCCTTATATCCCGACTTTCTTGAGGATTTTTATTAAGAAAGGATGCTGTATTTTGTCAAATGCTTTTTCTGCATCTATCGACAGTATCATATGGTTTTTATCTTTTTTTTTTGTTTATGTGATGTATCACACTGATGGATTTGTGAATATTGAACCAGCCCTGTAACCCAGGAATGAATCCCACTTGATCACAATTGATAATTCTTTTTATGTGCTCTTGAATTCGATTTGCTAGTATCTTGTTGAGTATTTTTGCATCTGAATTCATTAAGGATATTGGCCTGTAGTTCTCTTTTTTTGTTGGGTGTTTCTGTTTTGGGAATCAAAGTGATACTGGATTCGTAGAATGAGTTTGCAAAAAAAAAAAAAAAAGGAATGAGTTTGCAAGTTTTCTTTCTATTTCTATTTTTTAGAATAGCTTGAGAAGAATGGGTATTAGCTCTGCTTTAAATGTCTGGTAGAATTCCCCAGTGAAGCCATCTGGCCCCGGGCTCTTTTTCTTTGGGAGATTTTTGATTACTGATTCGATTTTTTCACTGGTTATGGGTCTGTTCAGATTTTTTATGTCTTCCCGTTTGAGTTTTGGTAGTGTCTGTGTGTTTAGGAATTTGTCCATTTCTTCTAGATTGTCTGGCTTGTTGGCATATAATTTTTCATATTAATCTCTAATGATTGCTTGTATTTCTGAGAGATAAGTTGTAATAGATCCATTTTCATTCATAATTCTATTTGGGTGTTTTCTCTTTTCTTTCTGAGAAGCCTGGCAAGAGGTTTATCAATTTTGTTTATTTTTTTCAGAAAAACAACTCTTGGTTTCATTGATCTGTTCAACTGTTTTTTTGGACTCTATATTGTTTATTTATGCCCTGATCCTTATTATTTCTCTTCTTCTGCTGGGGATGCTCTTGCTGTTCCCCTTCTTCTTCCTTTAAGTGCTTTGTTAGATTTTGAATTTGCGCTTTTTCTAGTTTGTTGAAATAGGCCTGGATTGTAATATACTTTCCTCTTAGCACTGCCTTTGCTGTATCCCAGAGTGTTTGGATTGCTGTATTTTCGTTTTCGTTTGTTTCCGTGTATTTTTTAATTTCTTCTCTAATTGCCTGATTGTCCCAATCATTCTTTAAAAGGATGGTTTTTAACCTCTACATTTTTGGAGGTTTTCCAACTTTTTCCCGGGATTGATTTCAAGTTTCATAGCATTGTGATCTGAATGTGTGCATGGTAGAATCTCAACTTGTTTATATTTATGGAGTGCTACTTAATGACCCAGTATGTGATCTATTTTGGAGAATGTGCCATGTGCACTCGAGAAGAAAGTGTATTCCCTAGCTTCAGTATGCAGAGTTCTAAATATATGTATCAATTCCATCTGTTCTAATGTGTCGTTCCACTCCATTGTTTCTTCAGTGATTTTTTTTTCTAGTTGATCTATCCATTGCTGTAAGTGGAGTATTAAAGTCTCCTATAATTAACACATTCTCATCCATAAGATTGTTTCTATTTGTAATTAATTGTTACATGTATTTGTGTGCTCCCAAATTCAGTGCATAGATGTTTATAATTGTGAGCTCTTCCTAATGGAGAGACCCTGTAATTATTATATAATGTCCTTCCTCATCTTTTGTTACTGCCTTTACTTTAAAGTCCAGTTTGTCTGATATAATTATGGATACTCCAGCTTTCTTTTGACTACCCATCGCATGATAGATATTTCTTCATCCCCTTACTTTCAATCTGAAGGTGTTTTCAGGCCTAAAATGTGTCTCTTGTAGAGAGCAAATAGAAGGATTTTGTAGAGAGCAAATAGAAGGATTTTGTTTTTTATCCATTCTGCTACCCTATGTGGTTTGATTGGAGCATTCAGTCATTTAAATTCAGTGTTATTATTGAAAAATGTGGGTTTGGATTCATCCTGTTCTCTGTGGAGTTCATGTTTCTAGTGGTGTCTCTGCAACATTTCCCACGTAGAGTCCCTTTTTGGATTTCTTGTAGGGTTGGTTTCTTGGTGATGATGTCCCTCAATTTTAGTTTATTTGGGAACACCTTTACCTCTCCTTCTATTTTGAATGACAGGATCGCTGAATAAATGATTCTTGGATGCATATTTTTTTTTGCTCATCACATTGAAGATTTCCTGCCATTCTTTTCTGGCCTGCCAAGTTTCAGTAGATAGGTCTGTAACCATTCTGATAGGTTTCCCTTTGTATGTTAGGGCTCTTTTATCCCTAGATGCTTTCAGAATTCTCTCTTTATGCTTATATTTTGCCAGTTTCACTATGATATGTCAGGCAGAAAATCGATTCATTTTACGTCTTATGGGGGTTTTTGGGCCTCATGGATTTCAATGTCTATTTCTTTCCTCAAATTCAGGAAGTTCTCATCTATAATTAGATCAAGCACCCCTTCAGGACCTTTTTCTCTTTCTGCTTCTTCTTCAGAAATTCCTATGATACGGATATTTTTCTGTTTGATTGTATCACTCAGGTTTTGAAATCTCCTTTTGTGCTCCTGTATTAATTTCTCTCTCTTTTTGTTGGCTTCCTATTTTGCTATAACTGTTTTGTCTAAGTCACTTATTCTCCTCTCTGCCTCTTCAATATGTGCAGTGGCCACCTCCACTTTATGATGCACCTCATTTATAGCCTTTTTTATCTTGTCACAGCTATTTTGTAGGTCCTAGTCTGTGTGTCAACGACTTCTTTGGTGCTTTTTTCAAGTCCAATGATTAATTTGATGACAATTTTTCTACATTCTTCTTCAGTTACATTGATTAAATCTGTTTTGAGTAGTTCTGTGGCTGTGACTCCTTCCTGGAATTTCTTTAGAGGGCAATTCTTTCGTTTTGTCATTTGGATAGCTTTCTGCCTCTTGTCAGTTTCAGTTTTAAAAACTTGTTATGCACTGTGCACCTGTTAGTATTGCTATATTAAAGGAGGCTCATTGACTGTCCAGGGCCAGTCATTTCAGGAAGTGTTTTTTAAATGATGTTTCTCTTGTTTGTGCCTCTGATTATTTTATTTCCCAACTCAGTGATATTTGGGATTCTCCAACATGTGTATGTTGGCTTGTTTCTTGAGGTAGCCCTGAAAAGGAAAATAAACAAACACATAGGGAACAAAAGCATGCAAACTCTCAGACAAATCAAACAAACAAGGAAACCAAAAGGGGAAAGGTAGAAAAGGAAAGGAAAGGAAAGGAAAGGAAAGGAAAGGAAAGGAAAGGAAAGGAAAGGAAAGGGAAGGAAAGGGAAGAGAAAGAAAGAAACAAAAAGGAGGGGGCAGAAACACCAAAAGACTGGACAGTCTAAAAGTGTATAACCAGCCATGGGGTGAGATAAAAATGAGAGAAGGGAAAATATATCTGAATGGCAAGAGATAAAAAAGAAGAAGAAAAGAAAAGGGGAAAGAGAAAAAAATGAAAAAAAGAAAAAATAACAGGGGCCGCTCTCCTGCTCAGATGGGTGTGGTTTGGTTTAGGTAGGTCTCAGGGGCTGTTCTCCAAGGCCCCACCTTGGTGGTTGTGGGGAGAAGAATGGTGGCACCCCAAACTCTGCTCGAAACAAACACTGCAAGGTCCTCTTTGCCAAGGGCTAGTCAAGCCGCACTTTCCAATCTCTGCTTGGCTTCCAAATCCTAATCCATGCACTTTAATGTTACTGCTGGAGATGAGACATGCTCCCGCTCACATGGCGGGCCTCTCAGCCCGGGTTGCCCAGGGGGAGGGGGCAAGGGCTGTCTCTCCTGGTGCCTCCTGGAATAGGCCCTGCTGCCACCAAGCCCAAGGAAGGATTGGCCAGCTAGATGGGATGGATTTTTCTCTCTGCGCCCAGTGGTTATATATGGGGTGACAATATCTCTTTTTTCGTCCTGAGGTGTGTTCTTTATCTCTTTTCTAGGGACCGTTTTCAGTCTCTCTTTCTCTTTCCCTTGTCTCTCCAGCACACTTGCACATTCTCCCTGTGTTGGTCTGGGGCTCCCTTCCCTCCACACCTCTGGGGCTGGCCCTTTTTCTGAATTTCCCCAATTCACACTCACTCACTCAGGCATCCTTGGGGTTGTCTTCTTTCTGGGGTCTGTATGTTCTCTATTCATCCTTTCATATCAGAGTATAGTCCTTTCAGTCTTTCTCAGTTTAAGAGATACGGGCGGGTGAAGACTGCAGAGCTCCCTACTTCTCTGTCATCTTGCCTCCTTCTTGTGTATTGACATTTTAACAATGTTTCTTCTTCCAATCCATGATCATGGAATCCCCCATTTTTCATGTCCTTTTCAATTTGTTTCATATGTGTTCTATAGTTTTCAGAGTACAGTTGTTTTATGTCTTTGGTTAGGCTTATTCCTAGGTTTCTTATGGTTTTTGGTGTAATTGTAAATGGGACTGATTCCTTAATATCTCTTTCTGCTGCTTCATTTTGATGTATAGAAATTAAACAGATTTCAGTACATCGATTTTATATCTTGCAACTTTGCTGAAGTCATGTATTAGTTCTAGCAATTTTTTTGTGGAGTCTTCCAGGTTTTCTAAAGTACCATATCATCTGCAAATAGTGAAAGCTTGACTTCTTCCTTGCTTATCTGGATGTCTTTTATTTCTACTTGTTGTCTGATCACTGAGGCTAAGACTACCAGTATTATGTTAAATAGTAATGATGAGAAAGGAAATCCCTGTTATGTTCTTAAACATAGAGGAAAAGCTAAAGTTTTCCTCTATTGAGCATGATGATAGCTGTAGGACTTTAGTATATGGCCTTTAAGATACTGGGGTGCCTATGTGACTCAGTCGGTTAAACGGCTGACTTCAGCTCAGGTCATGATCTCACAGTTTGTGGATTCAAGCCCCATGTCAGACTCTGTGCTGACAGCTCAGAGCCTGGAGCCTGCTTCTGATTCTGTGTCTCCCTCTTTCTCTGACTATCCCACACTCACGCTCTGTATCTCTCTCCCTCAAAAATAAACGTTTAAAAAATTAAAAAAAAATATTGAAGCATATTCCCTCTATCCCTACTTTGTTGAGGGTTTTTATCAAGATGGGATGCTATATTTTGTCAAATGTTTTTTTTTCTACATCTGTTGAGAGAATCATATAGTTTTTATCCTTTTTTTATTAGTATGGTTTATCATGTTGATTGATATGTGAATACTGAACCACCCCTGCAGCCCAGGAATAAATCCCACTTGATTGTGGAGAAAATTTGTTTAAAGTACTGTTGGATTCAATTTGCTAGTTTAATGTACTGTTGGATTCAAATTGCTAGTATATTGTTGAGAATATTTTTGTAACTATGTTCATCTGGGATACTGGCCTGTAATTCTATACTTTAAGCAATAAGAATAGAAATTAACTATAGAGGCTTGAGGCCTTCTTTCTAGTTCTAACCAAAGGAAATAAAATTTTACCTTTTAATCTTTCTTTAAAAAATTACATCATTTAAGATTTTGTCATTGTTTATTATACTTTCTCATTAGCAGATATAGGACATCTCCTAAAGTTGATTTCTTTTCTTCCATAATTTGGTAAACTGTTTACATGCTTAATTCAAGCTAGGTCACTGCTTCTACCTGAATTAGTACAAAATTAAGACATTATCTTGTGAGAACTAAAATCATATTTGACATTTTAATTTTAGGTTGCAAAAACAAAAACAAATACACAAATAATAACAACAAAAGACTTGAAATAAGCTTGTCAAATGATATAAATTCATCCTTTCCAGGGAAGCAGAAGGTAGACATTAATATTAAAAAAAAAAGATGCTTAGTTAATGGAGGCTAAATTTAAAAGTACAGTGAAAATAATGAGGTTAACGTGGTGTTTTTGTTATGCTTTATTCAACCCCAGCTACTATTCTAATAATTATTCAGGAAAATTTCAGGATATAAAATCAATGTACAGAAATCAGTTACACTTCTATACACCAATAATAAAGCAGCAGAAAGAGAAGTCAAAAAATCAACCCTATTACAATTGCACCAAAACCCATAAAATACCTAGGAGTAAACCTAACCAAAGAGGTGAAAGATCTGTATACTAAAAACGATAGAAAGCTTATAAAAGACACAAAGAACTAGAAAAACAGTCTATGCTCATGGGTTGAAAGAACAAATATTGCTAAAATGTCGAAACTACCCAAAGCAATCTACACATTCAATGCAATCCCTATCAAAATAACAATAACATTCTCCACAGAGCTACAACAAACAATTCTAAAATTTGCATGGACCTAGAAAAGACCCCAAATAGTCAAAGTAATGTTAAGAAAGAAAATCAAAACTGGAGGCAACACAATTCTGGATATCAAGCTGTATTACAAAGCTGTAATTATCAAGAAAGTATGGCTCTGGCACAAAAACAGACACATAGATCAACGAAACAGAAGAGAGTCCAAAAGTGGACTCAAAAATGTATGGCCAACTAATCTTTGACAAAGCAAGAAAGAGTATCCAATGGAAAAAGGACTGCCTCTTTAGCAGGTGGTGCTGGGAGAACTGGACGGCAACATGCAGAAGAATGAACCTGGACCACTTTCTTACGCTGTACACAAAAATAAAACTCAAAATGGGTGAAAGACCTAAACGTGAGACAGAAAACCATCAAAATCCTACAGGATAACAAAGGCAACAACCTCTTTGACCCCAGTCCACTTTTTACTGGACATGTTTCCAGGGGCAAGGGAAACAAAAGCAAAAATGAACTATTGGTACCTTATCAAGATAAAACGATTCTTGGGGCTCCTGGGTGGCTCAGTCGCTTAAGTGTCCAACTTCAGCTTAAGTCATGATCTCATGGTTTGTGGGTTCGAGCCTCGCATCAGGCTCTGTGCTGACAGCTAGCTCAGAGCCTGGAGCCTGTCTTCAGATCCTGTGACTCCTCTCTCTGACCCTCCCCTGCTCACACTGTCTTTCTCTCTCTCTCAAAAATAAATAAAACATTAAAAAAATTTTTTTAAAAAGATAGAATGATTCTTTACAGTGAAGGAAACAATCAACAAAACTAATGGTAACTCAGGCGCCTGGGTGGCTCAGTCGGTTGAGCGTCTGGCTTCGGCTCAGGTCATGATCTCACGGTTCGTGGGTTCGAGCCCCCGCGTCAGGCTCTGAGCTGACAGCTAGCTCAGAGCCTGGAGCCTGCTTCGGGTTCTGTCTCTCCCTCTCTCTCTGACCCTCCCCTCCTCACACTGTCTCTCTCTCTCTCTCAAAAATAAATTAAAAACATTATAAAAAATAAGAAAAAACTAATGGCAACTGAAGGAATGGTAGAAGATATTTGCAAATGACATATGTGATAAAGGGTTAGTATCCAAAATCTATAAGGAACTTATCAAACTCAACACCCTAAAAAAATAATTCAGTGAAGAAATGAACAAACACTTTCCAAAGAAGACATCCAGATGGCTAACATATGTGAAAAGATGCTCAACATCACTTATCGTCAGGAAAATACAAATCAGAACTCCAGTGAGATACCACTTCACGCCTGTTAGAATGGCTAAAATTAAGTCAAGAAAAAACAGATATTGGTGAAGAAGCAAAGAAAGGGGAACCCTTTTGCACTGCTGGTGGGAATGCAAACTGGAACAGTCCCTCTGGAAAACAGTATGGAATTTACTCAAAAAATTAAAAATAGAGCTACCCTATGACCCAGCAATTACACTACTAGTATTGATCCAAAGGATACAAAAATGCTGATTCAAAGGGGTACATGCACCCCAATGTTTATAACAGCACTATCAACGATAGCCAAATTATAGAAAAAGCCCAAATGTCCATTGACTGATGAATGGATAAAGAAGATGTAGTATATATACACAATGGAATGTTACTCAGTGATCAAAAGGAATGAAATACTGCCATTTGCAACAATGTGGATGGAACTAGAATGTATTATGCTAAATGAAATAAAGTTAGAGAAAGATAAATATCATATGAGTTCACTTATACGTGGAATTTAAGAAACAAAACAGGTGAACATAGGGGAAGGGAAGGGAAGGAAAAATAAGATAAAAACAGTGGGAGGCAAACCATAAGAGACTCTTAAGTGCAGAGAACAAACTGAGCTGCTGAAGGGGTGTTGAGTCAGGGAAGGGGCTAAAGGGGGAATGGGTACTAAGAAGGGCAATGCAAGTGATGAATCACTAAATTCTACTCCTGAAACCATTATTACACTATATGTTAACTAACTGGGATTTAAATTTAAAAAATAATGTGGATTAACCTCTAAAAATAGGCTTTATTCACCTCCCAGTAGCAACCAATAACCACACTGAGTTAGGTTCCTTTATCATTTCCTTCCTAGGTTCCTTACTACTTTACCTAAAATTATATATTTAAAAAATTTTTTTAAATATCTTATTTATTTATGAGAAAGAGAGAGACAGCGTGAGCAGGGGAGGGTCAGAGAGAGAGGGAGACACAGAATCTGAAACAGGCTCCAGGCTCTGAGCTAGCTGTCATCACAGAGCCCAACGTGGGGCTTGAACCCATGAACCATGAGATCATGACCTGAGCCAAAGTTGGACACTTAACTGACTGAGCCACCCAGGTGCCCCAACTTCACCTAAAATTTTAAAAATCCATTTATAATCTAAGTTATCAGTTGTGGCATTATTGGAGATTCTTAACCATATATTTGTCTTGACAATTTTTTTTTTAAGTAATGAATTGTCTTAGCCTAAGTCACTGCATTTCTATAACAAAGTAATGAAAGGCCCACCCAGTGCAAGCAAACTTAAGCCCAATTCAACTACCAGCTGAAAAAAAATACTTTGGTTCTCAGGGAAAAAATTAGCAAAACAATAAATAAACCTTTTCTTTTAACAGTTCTGTAACTTTCATAGCTGTACTCTAAAAACTTTGTTATATGATAAAAAAAATTACTCCAGAAGAACTAAAGCATGTAGTAATGAATGAACATGCATGAAAGAAATTGTGAAATCAATAGATCTTACAGAAAAACTATAGTTAATATGCTAAGTAGAACAAATTGGCCTCAAAATGTTTTAGTTCCTTTCTTTAAAAAAATACTGAGTCTAACAAGAAAATACAAAAGCATAAGGCTCTAAGTAAATAAGAGTTGTGTTTAGGCTATTATTGTGCAGGCTATCCTCAAGGACACATACATCTTGCTTCACTGCTGCCTGTATTCTGCTGGGTTTTGATCTTTATTTGAGTCATAGTCTGGATAATTTTATCTCCTTTTACTTCCTCTTCCTCATCTGTTCTTCTTCATAGGCATCATCATCTTCAAGAGCTTCTTCAGTAAAGTATAACACTGCTCTTGGGAATATATGCTCAAGTAAAAAGTGACCATTTTCAGTCTGCAGCAAGGATAGCTTCAGCAGCAGCTTCAGATCTCCACTCTCAGGCACCTCAGGAGGGGCAAAAAAAAAAAAAAATTAAAGAGTCATTGGAAACTGATTTGGTCACAGTAGAAACTATCCCACGTCTCTTGTGTTTCTGCTTCTTAATGGTTTTCAAAGTGATATTCTTTCCTTTTTTCCAATCTAACTGGCATTCTGTACAACCCATAATTTGTATTCCATCAAAATAAAAGGGATCAGAATCATACGGTTCTGACCTCATTCTATATATCTTTGTTAACACTTCGTTTGTGAAATGTTCCTTGGGTTCAAAGTGAAGTTCTAAGACAAAACTCATTGGCTGGCCAGCATCTGAGAACTTCACTTTAATATCTTTCAAGTGCTTCAGAATAGGTTAACCATGTTCCTGAGTCATATCACTCAGCAAGTCAATGTTCTTAAAAACAATCAACCAGAATTCAGGAATTCCCTTGGGATCTTTTTTTCCTTTATCCTCTTTCTCATTTTTAATCTTGTTTTTTTTCTTTCAGCTCTTCCGAATTTTCATCCTCCTCATCTGGTTTCCATTCACATTCTTCTTCTGTAGGTTCATAAATTGCTTAATGATCTCGAATTGCTTATCAACTAGAGGCTGATAGAGAATAGCATATTTTCTTTCAAGATAATGAACTTCCTTATGGAATGTGGCTTCTATCTGTACACATATAACTGGAAGGTTGTTGAGAATGTTCACTCATCTTTTAATTATCCTCGGCAAGTTGTCAATATCTGCCATGCTGAAGTAAGAACTACAAATATCAGTGGCTAGAATGGGAAGCCAAGCGGCTGGAGCTGCCCAGGCAGTGACTCAGGGTGGCAGTGGGAGGAGCAGGAGGTTGTACCACAAGCAGATAACACTAAAAAAGTCATTAATATTTCATAGTTTTCAGAGTACAGGTCTTTCACGTCCTTGGTTAATTTTTTTATTGGTATTTTTTTGTGTGTACAATTGTAAATGGAATTATTTTATTTCTCTGTGCAATTGTAAATGGAATTATTGTCTTTATTTCTCTGCTACTTTGTTATTGGTGCATAAAAATGGTATCAATTTCTTGGTATTAATTTTTTGTCCTGCAACTTTACTGAATTCATTTATTATTTCTGGTAGTTTTGGGTGGAGTCTTCAGGGTTTTCTATATATTGTATTATGCCAGCTGCAAATAGTGACCATTTAACTTCTCCCTTACCAATATAGACACTTATTATTTCTTTTTCTTGCCAGATTGGTGTGGCTAGGAGTTCCAGTACTATGTTGAATAAAAGTGGCAAGAGTAGACATCTTTCTCTTGTTCCTGATTTTACAGAAAAAGCTCTCAATTTCTCACCATTGAGTATAATACTAGCTGTGGGTATTTTATACATAGACTTTACTATGTTGAGGTATGTTCCCTCCAAATCCACTTTGTTGAGGCTTTTTTTAAAAATCATAAATGGATGTTGATTTTTGTCAAATGCTTTTTCCCCATCTATTGCGATTATCATATGATTTATATCCTTTGTCTTCTTGATGCAGTATTATCACATTGATTGATTTGCAAATATTGACCCATCCTTACTTCCCCAGAATAAATTCCACTTGATTGTGGTGAATGATCTGTTAATCTATTGTTGAATACAGTTTGATAATATTTTGTTGAGAATTTTTTCTTTTTTTTTTTTTTTAGTATGCTGAGCGAAGTAAGCCAGGCAGAGAAAGACAGAAACCATATGTTTGCACTCATAGGTCTAACAGGAAAACATGAGAGACCTAATGGAGAACCAGGGGGAGCGGAGGAGGGACAGAGAGTTGGGGAGAGAGAGGGATGCAAAACTTGAGAGACTACTGAATGTTGTTGAGAATTTCTACATCTGTGTTTATCAAGGATATTGGCCTACAGTTTTCTCTGTGATATCTGTCTGCTTTTGATATGAGGGTAATGCTGATCTCATAGAATGTATTTGCAAACTTTGCTTCCTCTTCTATTTTTTGGAAAAGTTTGAGAAGAATAGATATTATTTCTTCTTTAAATGTTTGATAGAATTTACTGGGAAATCCATCTGATCCTGTACTTTTAATTTTGGGTAGTTTTTTGATTACCAATTCATTTTTTTTTTTACTAGTAATTGATCTGTTGAGATTCTGTTTCTTTATAATTCAGTTTGGGAAGATTACATGTTCTTAGGAATTTATTCATTTCTTTTAGATTGTCCAATTGTTGGCACATAACTTTTCCTAGTATTCACTTGTAATCCTTTGCAACAACGGGTGTCAGTTGTTACTTAGTGAGTCTGGCTAAGAGTTTACTAATTTGGTTTATCTTTTCAAAGAACCAGCTCTTGACTTTGTTGATCTTTTCTATTGTATTTTTTGTCTCTATTTCATTTATTTCTTCCCTAATCTTTATTTCCTTCATTTTACTAGCTTTAGGCTTTGCCCGTTCTCCTTTTTCTACTTCCTTTAGGTATACGGTTAGGTTGTTTATTTCAGCTTTTTCTTGTTTGATGAGATAGGCCTGTATTACTTATATATTTTACTCTTTATAACTGCTTTCATTGTGTTCCAAAGATTTTAGACCATGTGCTTTCATTTTTTTCTGTTTCCATATATTTGTGTCTTTTTCTTTGATTTCTTCATAAATCCAATGGTTGCTTAGTACCATGTTGTTTACCCTTCATGTATTTGTGGGGTTTTTATTCCAGTTTTTTTTCTTGTGATTGATTTCTAGTTATATACTATGGTGGTTGGAAAAGATGCATGATGTGATTTCAGTCTTCTTAAAGTTATTGAGACCTGTTTTTTCCCCTAACAAGTGACCTATTCTGGAAAATGTTCCATGTGTACTTGTTTTTGGATGGAATGTTCTGGATATATATATATATATATATATCTGTTATACCCATCTGGTCTAAGGTGTTATTCAAGAAAACTGATTCTGTATTGATTTTCTGCCTGAACAATCCATTGATGTAAGTAAGGTGTTAAAGTATCCCACTATTATATTACCACCAATTTCTCTCCTTATGTAGGTCGTTTGCTTTATGTATTAGGTGCTTCAATGTTGGGTGTGTAAATATTTATAATTGTTATATCTTCTTATGGGATTGTCCCCTTTATCCTTACATAATTCTTTTCTTTGTTTTTTGTATAGTCTTTGTTTTAAAGTCTATTTCACATGATGTAAGTATTGCTATCCTGGTTGTTTTTCTCTTCAAATCGAATGGTAAATGTTTTTCTATTCCTTCACTTCAGTCTGTATGTGTATTTTTAAAAGTTTATTTATTTATTTGGAGAGAGAGAGAGAGAAATACACACACAGAGAGAGAGAGAGAGAGAGAGAGAGAGAGAGAGAGAGAGAGAGAGAGAACGCAAGCAGGGTACTTGCAGACAGCAGGAGAGAGAGGATCCCAAGCAGGCTCCACATTGTCAGCATGAAGCCCAATGTGGTGCTTGAACTCATCAACCATGAGATCGTGACCTGAGCTGAAACCAAGAGTCAGAAACTTAACTGACTGAGTCACCCAGGCACCCCTGTATGTGTTTTTATTTTTTTTCTTTTAAAGTTAATTGTCAAGTTGGCTTCCATATAACACCCAGTCCTCATCCCAACAAGTGCCCTCCTCCATGCCCATCAGTCCCTTTCCACTCTCCCACACCCACATCAACACTCACTTTGTTTTCAGTATTCAAGACTCTCATAGTTTGCCTTCCTCCCTCTCTCCAATTATTTTTCCCCTCCCCCTCCCCCATGGTCCTCTATTAAGTTTCTCCTGTTCCACTTATAAGTGAAAATACATGGTATCTGTCCTCTGCTGGACTTATTTCACTTAGCATAACACTCTCCAGTTTCATCCATGTTGCTACAAATGGCCAGATTTCCTTCCAATTGTCATTCAGTATTCCATTGTATAGATAAACCACATCTTTTTATTTTATTTATAGTTTATTGTCAAGTTGGTTTCCATATAACACTCAGTGCTCTTCCCCACAAGTGCCCTCCTCCATAACCATGATCCCTCTTCCCCCTTCCCCCTCCTTCATCAGCCTTCAGTTTGTTTTCAGCATTCAAGAGTCTCTCATGATTTGCCTCCCTCCCTATCCCTAACTCTTTTTCCCCCCTTCCCCACCCCATGGTCCCCATTCACTTAATGAATGGACATTTAGGCTCTATCATGATTTGGCTATTGTTGAAAGTGCTGCTATGAACATTGGCGTACATGTGCCCTTATGCATCAGCACTCCTGTATCCCTTCAGTAAATTCCTAGCAGTGCTATTGCTGGGTCATAGGGGAGTTCTACTGATAGTTTTTTGAGGAACCTGGTTTTCCAGAGCGGCTGCACCAGTTTACATTCCCACCAACAGTGTAGGAGGGTGCCCGTCTCTCCACACCCTCGCCAGCATCTATAGTCTCTTGATTTGTTCATTTTAGTCACTCTGACTGGCATGAGGTGGTATCTCAGTGTGGTTTTGATTTGTATTTCCCTGATGATGAGTGACGCTGAGCATCGTTTCATGTGTCTGTTGGCCATCTGGATGTCCCCTTTGGAGAAGGGTCTGTACATGTCTTCTGCCCATTTCTTAACTGGATTATTTGTTTCTCGGGTGTAGAGTTTGGTGAGTTCCTAACAGATTTTAAATACTAGCCCTTTATCTGATAATCCATTTGCAACTATCTTTTCCCATTCCATCAGCTGCCTATTAGTTTTATTGATTATTTCCTTTAAAGTGTGGAGTTTTTTTTTAATATTGATGAGATCCCAATAGTTCGTTTTTGCCCTTGATTCCCTTGCCTTTGGGGATGTGTCCAGTAACAAATTGCTGCAGCTGAGGTCAAGGATGTTGTTTTCTGCTTTCTCCTCTGGGATTTTGATGGTTTCCTGTTTCACATTCAGGTCTTTCAGCCATTTTGAGTTTATTTTTGTGTGTTCTGTAAGAAAGTCATCTAGTTTCATTCTTTTCATGTTGCTGTCTAGTTCTCCCAGCACCATCTGATAAAGAGACCGCCTTTTTTCCATTGGATGCTCTTTCCTGTTTTGTCAAAGATTAATTGGCCATACATTTGTGGGTTCAATTCTGCGTTCTCTATTCTACTCCATTGGTCTATGTGTCTGTTTTTGTGCCAATACCATACTGTCTTGATGATGACCATTTATACTGGAGGATAAAGTCTGGGATTTTGATGCCTCCCATTTTGGGATTCTTCTTCAATATTACTTTGGTTATTCGGGTTCTTTTGTGATTCCATACAAATTATAGGATAGTTTATTCTATCTTTGAGAAGAATGCTGGTGCAATTTTGATTGGGATCGCATTGGATCTGTAGATTGCTTTGGGTAATAATGATATTTTAACAATGCTTATTCTTCCGATCCATGAGCATGAAATGCTTTTCCATTTTTCTGTGTCTTCTTCAATTTCCTTCATAACTTGTCTATAGTTTTCATCAAACATATTTTATATCTTTGGTTGGGTTTATTCCTAGGATTTTATAGTTTTTGGTGTGATTTTGAATGGGATAAGTTTCTTGATTTCTCTTTATGTTGCTTCATTATTGGTGTATAAAAATGCAACTGATTTCTGTACATTGATTTTGTACCCTTCGCCTTTTCTGAATTCATGGATCAGATTTAGGAGGCTCCTGGTGGAGTGGAGACGATCAGGTTCTCCATGTACAGTATCATGCCATTAAAGTTTGACATCACTTTTGCCAAATCTGAAGCCTTTTATTTGCTTTTGTTGTCTGATTGATGATGCTAGGACATCCAGCACTATGTTAAACAACAGTGGTGAGAGTGAATATCCTTGCCGTGTTCCTGATCTCAGGGGGAAAGCTCTCAGTGTTTCTCTATTGAGGATGATATTAGCTGTGGGCTTTTCATAAATGGCTTTTATGATGTTTAAGTAAGTTCCTTCTATCCCGACTTTCTCGAGAGTTTTTATTAAAAAAGGATGTTGTATTTTGTCAAATGCTTTTTCTGCATCTATCGGCAGGATCATATGGTTTTTTATCTTTTCTTCTGTTAATGTGATGTGTCACATTGATGGATTTACAAATATTAAACTGGCCCTGTTACCCAGGAATGAATCCGACTTGATCATGGCAGATAATTCTTTTTATATAATGTTGAATTTGATTTCCTAGTAAATTGTTGAGGATTTTTGCATCCATATTAATCAAGGATATTTGAGTGTAGCTCTCTTTTTTTGCTGGGTCTCTGTCTGGTTTGGGAATCAAAGCAATGCTGGCTTCATAGAATGAGTCTGGAAATTTTCTTTCCATTTGTATTTTGTGGAATAGCTTGAGAAGAATGGGTATTAATTATGATTTAAATGTCTGGTAGAATTCCCCAGCGAAGCCATCTGGCCCAGGACTCTTATGTGTTGGGAGATTTTTGATAATTGATTCAATTTCTTTACTGGTTATGGGTCTGTTAAGATTTTATATCTCTTCCTGTTTGAATTTTGGTAGTGCATGTGTGTTTAGAAATTTTTCCATTTCTTCTAGATTGTCCAGTTTGTTGGCATATAATTTTTCATAGTATTTCCTGATAATTGCTTCTATTTCTGAAGGATTGGCTGTAATAAATGCATTTTCATTTGTGATTTTTAAAATTTTGGGTGCCCTCTCCTTTTTTTTTTTTTGAGAAGCCTGGTTTTAGGTTTATGAATTTTGTTTATTTTTTCAAAAAACCAACTCTTGGTTTCATTTATATGCTCAGCTGGGTTTTTTTTTTTTTTTTGTAGATCCTATATTGTTTATTTCTGCCCTTATATTTATTATTTCGCTTCTTCCGCTGGGCTTGGGGTGCTCTTGCTGCTCTCCTTCTAGTTCCTTTGGGTGCGCTGTTAGATTTTGTATTATCACCTTTTCTAGTTTCTTGAAATAGGCCTGGACTGCAATGTACTTTCCTCTTAGGACTTCCTTTGCTGCATCCCAAAGAGTTGGATTGTCGTATTTTCATTTTCATTTGTTTCCATATATTTTTAAATTGCTTCTCCAATTGTCTGATTGGCTCATTTACTGTTTAGTAGGGTGTCTTTAACCTCCATGTTTTTGGAGGTTTTCCAGACTTTTTCCTGTGGTTGATTCCCAGTTTCATAGCATTGTGATCTGAAAGTGTGCGTGGTATGATCTTAATTCTTTTATATTTGTTGAGGGATGCTTTATGACCCAGTATGTAATCTATCTTGGAGAATGTGCCATGTGCACTTGAGAAGAAAGTGAATTCCACAGCCTCTCAAAGTAGAGTTCTAAATATATCTGTCAAATCCATCTGTTCCAATGTGTCGTTCTGTTCCATTGTTTCTTTATTGATTTTCTGTCTAGTTGACCTATCCATTGCTGTAAGTGGATTATTAAAGTCTCCTGCCATTAGCACATTATTATCAATAAGATTGTTTCTGTTTGTGATTGTTTTATGCATTTGTGTGCTCCCGAATTCGGTGCATAAACATTTATAATTGTTAGCTCTTCCTGATGGATAGGCCCTGTAATTATTATATAATGCCTTTCTTCATCTGTTGTTACTGCCTTTACTTTAAAGTCCAGTTTGTCCGATATAAGTATGGCTACTCCAGCTTTCCTTTGACTTCCACTAGCATGATAGATATTTCTCCATCCCCTCACTTTCAATCTGAAGGTGTCCTCAGATCTAAAGTGAGTCTCTTGTAGACAGCACATAGATGAATTTTGTCTTTGTATCCATTCTGATAACCTATGACTTTTGATTGAAGCATTTAGTCCATTTACATTCAGTGTTATTATTGAAAAATATGGGCTTAGAGTCATTGTTTTCTCTGTTGGATTCATGCTTATAGTGGTGTCTCTAGTTCTTTGTGTTCCTTGCAACATTTCCCTCTTAGAGTCCCCTTAAGAATTTCTTGTAGGGCTGGTTTAGTGGTGATGAATTCCTTCCATTTTTGTTTGTTTGGGAAAATCTTCCTCTCCTTCTATTTTGAATGACAGGCTTGCTGGATAGGGAATTCTTGGCTCAATATTTTTCCTGTTTATCATATTGAAGATTTCCTGCCATTCCTTTCTGGCTTGTCAATTTTCAGTAAATAGAACTGCAACTACTCTGATGTGTCTTCTTTTGTATGTTAGGGCCCTTTTGTCCCTAGCTGCTTTCATAATTCTCTTTATCCTTATATTTTGCCAGTTTCACTATGACATGTCACTCCAAAGATCAGTTCAACTTATGCCTGAGGGGAGTTTCTGTACCTCTTGGATTTCAATGTATGTTTCCTTCCCCAGATTGGGGACGTTCGTGGCCATAGTTTGTTCGAGGACCCCTTTCAGCTCTTTTCTCTCTCTCTCTTCTACTTCTGGAATTCCTATGATAAGGATATTGTTCCATTTGATTGCATAACTCAGTTCTCAAATTCTCCTTTATTGCTCCTATATCAATTTCTCTCTCTTTCTCAGCTTCCCTTGTTTCTATAATTGTGTTTTCTAATTCACCTGTTCTCCCTTCTGCCTCTTCAGTCCGTGCATTGGCCGCCTGAATTTTATTATGCACCTCATTCATAGTATTTTTTAATTCACCATAAATATTTTTAAGACCCATAATCTTTGTAGCAATTGTGTCTCTGCCGTCTTCTAGCCTTTTTCAAGCCCAGAGATTAATTTTATGACTATTGTTCTAAATTCTTGTTCAGTTATATTGCTTCTTTCTGTTTCATCCAATTCTTTAGCTGTCACTTCTTCCTGGAATTTCTTTAGAGGAGAGTTCTTCTGTGCCATCATTTTGACTAGCTTTCTGTCTCTTGTCAATTTTTAAATCTTGTTGTGCATTCTGCACCTGGGAGTACTGCTATATTCAAGGAGGCTAATAGACTGTCCAGGGCCTGTCCATTCAGGAAGTGTTGTTTTAATGGTGTCCCTTGGTCTCTGTTTTTGTGACTTTGGTTATTTTATTTCCCTACTCATAGTGATATTTGGGACTTTCCACCATGTGAAATTTGGTTTGTTTCTTGAGGTAGCTCTGGAAAGGAAAACAGACAGACAAACAGGGAACAAAAGCATGGAAACGCACAAACGAATAAAAAACACTAAGCTAACCAAAAAGACAAAAACCGCACAAAACAAAAACAACAAATGACAAAGGACAGTCTAAAAGTACAGTACGAGAAATTCCTGCTACAAAGAAAGATCCCAGTGGAGGCAGTGCTGATGGAAGAGCACAGACAGAGAAATGACAAGTGTGGGGAGAAAGAAAAATCGAACATTGACCAGTCAGAGAGACTAAAAATCTTAATTCTGATAGAGAAAAAGGAGAATTCAGTAGGTTGTGAGGAGAAAAAAACAAATGATGATAATGTCACCTGAGAAACTATATAGTCTGATTATTTCAGAGAGAGAAAGGAAGGTAATGAAGAAGGTGTAGAACATATATCAAGAGAATGGATTAAATATGCCTGTTTAATGTTGTTCCGTTGCTTCCAGCTAGCTGTGCTTTTTGAGTCTTCCTTCCTTACCCTGCCTAATTCTCACATGCCAGGGCTCCAATGGAGGATCAAGGCTTGTACATGGCAGCCTCAGGCTGTCCTTCTCAGCTTTCCAGTTCAGGTAGGTTCCCAAGACATGAACCTACAGATGATCCCTTCTCCTATATCCAGAACCCAGCCCTGATGAAGGCGGACAGGTCCCCTTGCCCTGCCACTACTCTGCCCCAGAGGCCGCCTCTGAAGGATGCACCCCTTCACTTCCCTGCTTGGAAGAGCCAGAGGAGCCCAAACCCCTTGCATGATGCCTCACTTGGGGACAATTCAGGGATCTCCCCGAAACCACTTCCTCTTTTTGTTTGCCACAGAGTCACCTGCCAAAACAAAACTGACTCTGAGAGAAAAAAAATTCCTCAGCATTTTGAATACATTGATACATAGGTGAAACAGATCAGTTCGCGATTTCCCTACAGTTTCAACACTTTGTTTCTGAATAATAATAATAAAAAAATTCCTGCAGCAAATACCATTTTGAGACTAATTTCTAGAGGTTCCTAGCAGGCAAATCATTCTTTTTCTTGCTGTGATGTTCCTTTTAGTCTTTTTTTTAAAGTAGTTTATTGTCAGATTAGTTTCCATACAACACCCAGTGCTCTTCCCCACAAGTGCCCTCCCCCATCACCACCACCTCTTTTCCCCCTCCCCCTTCAACCCTCAGTTCGTTTTCAGTATTCAATAGTCTCTCAAGTTTTGCATCCCTCTCTCTCCCCAACTCTCTTTCCCTCTTCCCCTCCCCCTGGTCCTCCATTAGGTTTCTCCTGTTCTCCTGTTAGACCTATGAGTGCAAACATATGGTATCTGTCTTATATCTCAGACTCGATTTATCTTTCCACCAGTCAAGTGTTGGTCCAGTTGGTCCCAACAGGTTAACAGGGACTGCAGGTTGCTGATCACATGTCTTTACAAAGAGCTTGATGTTTAGCAGGGACTTAATACCAGAAGCTGGAAAAATAAAGAAGGGTGTTAAGATAAAACATCAAACATAGCTAATGTGCATTTACCTTTGGTGGAGACAGTCAATCCAAAACTCCTGGGGTCTCAAAGTTGTGTTACTGCCTAAGAGAGGAGGGGAAGGGGATAGGTCAAGAATTCCCGCCCTGGGGGCGCCTGGGTGGCTCAGTCAGTTGGGCGGCCAACTTCAGCTCAGGTCATGATCTCATGGTTTGTGCATTTGAACCCCGCATCCAATTCTGTGCTGACAGCTCAGAGCCTGGAGCCTGCTTCACATTCTGTTCTCCCCCCTCCCATGCTCATGCTCTGTCTCTTTGTCTCTCAATAATAAATAAATGTTTAAAAAAATTTTAAGAAAAAAAATATGCCTGTTTAAGCAAACCTATAACCAGAATACCTGGTCCAGAGGAGTGGAGAGAGAAGAATGAGATAAGGGAGAATATATCTGAATAACAAGAATCGACCTAGAATTAATCATAGCAATGCATCAGTACTGGTCTTCAGGGAGTCGGGGAGGGGCTGTCTGTTTCTGCAGCATCTATCTGGGGCTCTGGTAAAAAAGCTGCTACCCAGTGCAGATGGGTGTGGTTTGGTGGAGGCGGGTCTCGCCTCCACTGTGGGTCCTATGGGCTACTCCCTGAGACCCTGTCTTGATGGGTATGGGGACTCCTTTGGGTCCAATTTCAGTGTGCCGCAGGCTCAGGCAAGGTGGGCCCTGTTTTATGTCCCACACCCAGCCACGTTTCGACCTCTTACGCCCTATGCATTAATGATACTGCCGGAAATGTAATCCAGCAAGCTGGGGCACTTCTGGCAGAGATCCCAGCAGGGGATTGAGCAGGGGATTGGTTTCTCCTGATACCTACTGTGTCCTTTGCATATTGTCTATCCTCTAGGATAGCTTCTGGGACCTAGGGCACTCCCCAGCAGGGGACCAAGCAGGAGAGCTGTTTCTCCTGATCCCAACTGCGTCCCTTGCGTACCGTCTATCCCAAAGAGAATTTCTCAGACCAGGGCACCCAGCCCAAAGAAAGCTCCGCAGTTAGAGATGGCATCTTTCTCCAGAAGCCCGAGTAGGCTGTCTTCTTAGTGGACTCCGTCTCTTTTCCTCCCAGATTCTTGTGGTTCAGAGTCCTTTGGCTTCATCCCTTCTTTGAGAGATGCAGGCGGGAGGTATGGAACTCCCTACTTCTCTGCCATCTTGCAACCTCCCTAAGATACTGATTTTTAAAAATATATTGTTGGACTCGGTTTGCTAGTATGTTACTGAATAGTTATGCATCCATGTTCAACAGGAATGTTGGCCTCTAGTACTCTTTTTTAGTGGAGTCCCTAAATGATTTTGCTATTAAGGTAATGCAGTTGACAAGATACAACATCCATTCATGTTAAAACTTTGAAAATGTGGATTTAGAAAATATATCCATCAACATCATAAAGGCCATATAAGAAAAAGTTACAACTAGTACCATCTTCAATGAGGAAAAACTAAGAGAGCTTTCTCTAAAGTCAGGTACAAGGCAGGGATGTCCACTCTCACCACTGTTATTTAACATAGTACTGGAAGGCTTAGCCACAACAATTAGAAAACAAAATGAAATAAAATGCAACCAAATTAGTAAGTAAAACTTTAACTATTTGTAAATGACATTATGCTCTATATAGAAAACCCAAAAGACTGCATCAAAAACCACTCGACCTGATATACAAGTTCAGTAATTGCAGAATATAAAATCAACATTGAGAAATCTGTTGCATTTCTATACAGCAATAAGCAAGCAGCAGAAATAGAAATTAAGAAATCAATCCCAATTACAGTTGCATCCAAAATAAGAAGGTACTTAGGAATAAACCCAACCAAAGAGATAAAAGACCTGTACCCAGAAAACTATAAAACACAGATAAAAGAAATTGAAGAGGACATAAGAATATGGAAAGATATTCTATGTTGATGAATTGGAAGAACAAATATTATTTAAATGTCTATACTACCAAAAGCAATCTACATATTTAATGCAATCCATATCAAAAAACCACCAGTACTTTTTCACAGAGCTAGAACAAATAACCCTACCATCTGTATGGAATCACAAAAGACCACAAATAGCTAAAGCAAACTTGAAAAGGAAAACAAAGCTGGAGGCTTCAGAATTCTGGTCTTCAAGTTATAGTACAAAGCTGCAGTGATTAAAACAGTATGGTATGGGCACAAAAATAATGAAAGCAATTTTGAAAAACAAAACTGGAGGTATCACAATTCCAAACTTGAGATTATACCACAAAACAATAGTAATTAGAACACTATGGTACAGGCACAAAAATAGACACATACATCAATGGAACATAATTCAAAACACAGGAGTAAACACACAACTTTATGGTCAATTTATCTTTGACAAGCAGGGAAGAATATCTAATGGGAAAAAGACCGTCTCTTCAACAAATGGTGTTGGGAAATCTGGTTAGCTACATGCAGCAGGAATGAAACTGGACCACTTTCTTACACCATAAACAAACAAAAAAAATTATTTAAGACATAAATGTGAGACCTAAAAGCACAGGCAGCAATTTCCTTGACATCAGCCATAGCAACATCTTTCTAGATATGTCTTCTAATACAGAGGAAATAAAAGCAAAAATAAACTATTGGGACTCCATCAAAATAAAAAGTTTCTGCATAGCAAAAGAAACAACCAACAAAACTAAAAGGCAATCTATGGAATGGGAGAAGATATTTGCAAACGACATATCCAATAATGGGTTAGCATCCAAAATACATAAAGAACTTACACAACTCAACACCCTTAAAACAAATAATCCAATTAAAAATGGACAGAAGTCATAAATAGACATTTCTCTAGTGAAGTCATACAGATGGTCAAAAGACACATGGAATGATATTCATCATCACTTATCATCAGGAAAATGAAAATCAAAACACACCTGTCAGAATGGCTAAAAACCAAAAGTACAAGAAACAACAAGTACTGGTGAAGGTGTGGAGAAAAAAGAACTCTTAGACTGTTGGTGGGAATGTAAACCAGTGCAGCCATTGCAGAAAATATTTGGAATTTCCTAAAAAAATTTAAAAACAGAACTACTCTATGTATGATGCAGTAATCGCACTACTGGGTATTTACGCCCAAAATACAAAAACACTAATTGAAATGGATACATGAATCTATAATGTTTACTGCGGCATTATTTACAATAGCCACTGGAAGCAGCCATAGTGTTCATGACAGATGAATGGATAAAGAAGACGTGGTGTGTGTGTGTGTATATATATATATATATATATACACACACACACACACACACACACACACACACACAATCGAATAGGATTCAGCCAGAGGGAAAGAAAAATGAAATATTGCCATTTGCAACAGAAGGGATGGAGCTAGAGTATATAATGCTAGGTGAAATAAGTCAGTATGAGAAAGACAAATACCATATGATTTCCCTCATACGTGGAATTTAATAAATAAAACAAACACAGGAGAAAAATAAGATGAAGAGAGACAACCAAGAAACAGTCTCTTAACTATAGAAAACAAATTGATGGTTACCAGAGGGTAGTTAGTTCACTGGTGGGTGATATAGGTGATGGAGATTAAAGGCTACATTTATCATGATGAGCACTGAATAATGCAATTATAATGCATATAATTGCAAAACACTACATTGTACACCTGAAAGTAGTATAACACTCTATGTTAAATATACTAGAATTAAAGTTAAAAAATCATTAAAAAATGAATAAAAATGAAATAAAAAGTAATATAGGGATGCCTGAGTGGCTCAGTTGGGTAAGCCTCCAATTCTTGATTCCGGCTCAGATCATGATCTCACTGAGATCAAGCCCCATGTCAAATTCTATGCTGAGCATGGAGCCTGCATCAGACTCTCTCTCTCCTCCTCTGCCCCCTCATCTTTTCTCATACTCTCTTTCTTTCAAAATAAATAAATAAACTTTATTTTTTAAAAAGCATAATATAAATATCATGTAATTAATGAATTACAACATCTAATCCCATGAAGTGAGATTTAAAAATAACTACATAAAGTGGCTAAATACTTATGGTAATGCCTGAGAAAATAATGTAAAGCTAAATGTTTGTTAAGACTCATGCTTAGCTTACACATTTTTAATGGAAAATTCCTCAATCTCTTTACTGTGGTAGTATAAATTGTAGGTCAAGCTGGATGGGGCTGAAGAATGGAGAGGAATATAGCAACTATATTGGACCTCTGATGGTGAAGAACCTATCCCTTTATATTTCTTTGTGACGCCCTTACTCTATACCTTGAGGTAATGAATTGCATAGGAAGGCAAGGTACCTAGGACAGTAGTGGCGAAGGAAGAAAGAGCCTAGGTCCTCTCTATCATAAATCCTGATAATTTCCAATTTCTGTCCTACAGCCATAGAGGACACTAAAAATATGTTCTGCTGTATCTCTGGGTACACTGTGGGTATGTTTCCTGAAAACTGCCATCCCAAACCTTCCATTCAATTCAGTATTCCTGGGAAAGTTGCTCAGTTTCTATGCTTTATGTAACTTACTTTTAGATAGATACAATTCTGACCAATACAATTTAAAATACTATCTTACCTTTTTCTCCTGGGCTCAAAACAGTCACTGTAAAAAGAAAGACAAAGGTCAAAATTAGTAATATCTAAAAACATCAATTTTCTAATTCATTTGTCCATACCATTATTTTTGAGCAATCTACTCAATTGAATTAATATATTAGGAAACAATCAACCTAAGATAAGGGAAGATAAGGATGATCAAATTCCATCCTTTACTATCTTTCTTCATCTTAAGCCTTAAGTAAGAATTTCTACTCATTCAACAAATACAGATGTAATTCTAAAATTTTTAAATCCCACCAAATGGAATCTCTTGAGCTATAACATGATAGGAAGAGCTAAAAAGCTAATCAATTAGATGATTGGTTATTCATTTTCTCAAACAATTCACTAGAGAACATCTTTAAATACCAAGCTTCCCTTGTATATTTCGAGTTAGTGTGGAGGTTACATGCCAGATATGAAACAAGACTTCCTGGGTTAAAAACCCAGTTGCACTATTTTGTGACTTTAGGCAGGTTCCCTAATTTCTCTAACATTACCTACCTTACAAGATTACTCAAGATTTAAATGAGCTAATGAATATAGCTGTTGTTTAGCATAGTATCTAGCACAAGGCAAATATATAACAAATATTACTTCTGATTATTATATTTGAACTATGATTTCATAGAATATCAGAATGAAAAGAAACTAACAATTCTCTGGTTTATCTGTTTCATTTTATATCTGGGAAAAATGGACTAGAGTGGTATCAACAATTTGCCCAAGGTAACAGAACAAGTTAATGGTAGAGTTGGGACTAAATTCCAGGCTCCAAGGCTCTTTGCATGCACTGTGTCTACTTTACCCAATCATTCTTTGCTGCTTTATGTAATATATACATAATTTTTGCTCAGAATGTCATTTAAAGAATGTGAGGCCTACCTCTTTTTAGTCACCATCAACATCTGTGTGCATTTATACTAGATGTTAAGGCAAAGAGAAACCATAAAGCATTGTTTTCAATCTCGAGAAACTATTGAATTAAGATGTTTTTCATACACAATGATAAACATTTAAGGTAAAAAAATGGGCAAGAAAATCCAAACAGAGAATGAGACTATATTCTAGGACTATTTCCTCAGGTCATTCATCAGTCATATTTTCTCTTTATCTTCATATCCACATATAGTTTTGTTGAGTCTTAAAATTTTATCTTTTTAATAATCATTTGAATGAACTTTGTTAAAAATGTCCTACTTTGTGCTAAACATATGACCAGATGATGTCTTCTTTTTAATAATACACCTGCCTACAGATGGATACTCTTTTTCTTTCCTTTCCAGTTACAAAAATCCTAGTTAACAATGATTGTTAAGAGTATATTTTTTCTTCTTTTCCATTTCTGGCTCTAGGCACTCAAAAATTTATATAACAACTAACTGACCACAAGGTTAAGAGACAGAGACTTTAAAGACAATGTGTAAAAAAAGAATACATTCTTCAATATGGAAAAATCACTACAGAAGCAAACAAAATCAACTCACAAGAGGCAGCAAAACAAACCCTAGGGAGGTGGAGAATCTAATTTCTAGATTTCTACTTTATTATATTCTAAATGTATATTTTCAACAACAAAATTTACAGGGCATGAAAAGAAATAAGTATGGCTTATTAACAGGAAAAAAGGCTGTCCAGGAAGCCTAGGCATTGACTTGCTAGACAAAGACTTTATTTTTTTTAATGTTTTTTATTTTATTTTTGAGAGACAGAGAGAGACAGTGTGAGCAGGGTAGGGTCAGAGAGAGAGGGAGACACAGAATCCAAAGCAGGCTCCAGGCTCTGAGCTGTCAGCACAGAGCCCAACACAGGGCTCGAACCCACAAACCGTGAGATCATGACCTGAACCAAAGTCGGAGGCTCAACTGACTAAGCCACCCAGGCGCCCCTAGACAAAGACTTTAAATTCATTGTTTTAAATATGCTCAAAGAGAACTAAAAGAGATCCGAAGAATAAAAATAGAGTATGTATATAAATGAAGAGATAAAAGAAATAAAGAAAGGAACCAAATAGAGATACTGGAGATGAAAATGATTATCATAAAATGAAAACTTTACTAAAGGAACCCAGCAGTAGATTTAAGCAGCAGGAGAAACAATGTCTCAAGAGCAAAATGAGAAAGAAATGAAAGAAAAATGAACAAAGTCTGAGACTTGTAGGACACCATCAAATGTACTATCATATGCATAATGGGAGTTTCAGTGAAAGGGGGAGCTTTGAATATTTGAAAAAATGATGACTGGAAAACTCAAATTTGGCAAAAGACATGAATCTAAATACCCAAGAATCTCAACAAACTCCACATTGGAGAAATTAAAGGATATCCATAATCAGACACATAATCAAGCCAACAAAACCAAAGACAAAGAGAACACCTTGAAAGCAGGAAAAGATAAGCAATTTTACATACCAAAAAATAATAAGATTAACATCTTATTTCTCTTTGGAAACCATGGAGGCCAGAAGGCAGTGAGATGCCATATTTAAAGTGTTGAAAGAAAAAGATCTGTCAATCAAGAATTATATAACTAGGAACAATATCCTTCAAAAAATGAAGGATAAAATAAGACATTCATAGATAAACAAAAAAATGAGGGAGTCCATCACTGGTAGAACTGTCCTTCAAGAAATGACAGTATGTTCTGCAGGAATAAATAAAAAGGCACTAACTATAATTCAAGTCATTAAAAGAAATCAAGAATATTGGAAAAAGTGACTACATAGGTGAATATAAAAAACATTAGAATTGAATTTTTGGTTTGTATTTCTTTTTTTAGTATAAGTTTTAAAGGATAATTCCATAAGACAATAATGAGAAATCTATGTTAAGATGCATACAAGTTAGGAAGATGCAATTTGGGAAAGTTACCGACATAAAGTGAGGAATGGAGCTGAAAAGGAGTAGACTTTTGTACAGTATTATACTAAGTTGGTATTGATTCAAATAAATTATTTGAACTTGATTATTATAAAGTTGACATGTTAATTGCAATATGGAGGGTAAGCAGTATTAAAAAGCTAAAAAATACAGAAAATGAAATCACAGGAAATTAAAATGAGTACAGAAGAAAAAATCAATTAAAAATAAGAATGAAAAAATAAACATAAAAATAAGAATGAAGTAAAACAATAAGCCATCACTATACATATACTAGAATTAGAAAACTGAAATATAATACTAAATGCAGACAAGGATGTGAGGAAACAGGAAATCTCATTCATTGTTTGTGGGAATGCAAAATGGTACAGCCAATTTGGAGGAATTTTTCAAAGATATCCTTGTAAAACACAACCAGAAAAGAGCTAGGGTAGCTATACTAATATCAGACGAATAGATTTTAAAATGAAAATGGATACAAAAGGTGGAGGACAGAGAGAAGATGGAAGTGGAGTAGGAGAGCCTTAGGTTTGTCTCATCTCAGGAACAAAACTAATCGTAAGTACCCCAGAAATCGACCTGAAGACTGAAAGAACTACACAACTAAAGGGATAGACGAGGCCATGTTGAAGAAGGTAGGGAGTATGGACAAGTGATGTAGAGGAGAAAGAGACTGTAGATGCTGCAGAGGGGAAGGAGCTCTGGCTTCAGAGAAGAGAGAGAGAGCAAGAGAGCAAGAATGAGAGAGAGCAAGAGAGGAGCACCTAGGGGAATGCACAAAAAGATTTCCATAAAAGCCATTATCTTGGAAAAGGAGAGGCTGAATTTTGTGAGCTCTTGCAACCAGCAGGGCTTAAAGCCTGGAGTTTTATTTATTTAAAATTTTTTCTAAGTGTTTATATATTTATTTTGAGAGAGAGAGAGATGGAGTGTGCGCAGGGGAGGGTCAGAGAGAGAGGGAGAAACAGAATCTGAAGCAGGCTCCAAGCTCTGAGCTGTCAGCACAGAGCCTGATATGGGGCTCAAACTCACAAACTGTAAGATCATGACTTGAGCTGGACACTTAAACAACTGAGCCACCTAGGCACCCCAAAGCCTGGAATTTTAAAGATCAGCAGGCTTAGCTGGAATAGAGTGAAGAGAGCACTGTGCTACTCTTGGAGAGAAGGCAGACAGCATGGAAACAGAGATTTCAAGAATGACTGGGGCACACAGGGGAAGGTTATTTGCTCTTCTTGGAGGCCATCTCTGAGAGGTAGCATTCATGGAGACACCTCTCTGGGGATAAAGGAGCTGACCAGCACCATTTCCCTATCCCATTCTTCAGCAAAACACAGAGATACCCATGGTAAGCAGTGCAGCACCAACATTGGCTGCCTAACTTGCTTACATCAAAGCCCCTGCTCCCTGCACTCTGGCTGGACTGTTCATCAGTCCCAGTGTGACAGGTGCCTCCCCCATAAGATAGTACAACCCCAAATCACACCACAAACCCCAAATCCCCCATCCAGAGAGCTCTGCAGTACCACAGTCCTCATAGAAGTGCTGTCAGGTCTTATTTCAAAAGCAGAGCAGAGCACACCTGTTTATAACTTGTCACATTCAGGTCAGGGACAAAACACTGCACATATCAAACAAGGAGAACCTCTCCAAGCCACTGGTATGAAGGATAGAGCAGAGAAACCACAACAGCAGAGTCCAAGCAGTACACACCACAGATATTCCCTAAAGCACCAGGCCCTGGGAACTACATGACTTCTTCATGGGGCCATTACTTTCAGGAGCAGGAGATATAACTGGTTTTTTTCTAACACATAGAAGAAGGCAGAGATTTAGACAAAATGCCAACATAGAGGAATTTATCCCAAATGAAAGAACTATATAAGGCCATGGCCAGAGATGTAAATGAAACAGATATAAATAACATGCCTGATGGAGAATTTTTTTTGAGTGAGACTGTTTCCACTAAAACTTTATTTACAAAAACAGTCCAGAGGATTTAGCCCAGAGGCCACAGTTTGCTGGTACTTGTTGTAGACTGCTGCAACATGTCAAACTGGATGCAATTTTTTTCTTTTTAATCATTTATTGTTCTTTTTATGAATCAAAACAAAGTGGTTTAGCATATATATATAAACACATATACTCTGGTTTCTCTTCAGATCACACAAATCTTTTGCCTTTTACTGATGGAGAATTTAAAGCAATAATCATAAAGATTCTCATGGGGCTTAAGGCAATAGAAGACAGCAGCGAAATCCTTATAACAGAGATAAAAGAGTTAAAAAAGAATCAATCAGAAATGAAGAATGTAATAAATAAGATTGGAAAGAAGCTTGATGTAATGAACAACAGGCTGGAAGAAGCAGAACAAGTTACTGACAAGAAGACAAAATAATGGAAAATAATGAAGCTGAACAAAAGAGAAAAGGAGTTACACAACATGAGAATAGATTTAGGAAATTCAGTGACTCCATCAAATGTAATTACATTTATATTATAGGAGTCAGAAAAAAAAGAAAAGAGAAAAAGTGGGCAGAAAATTTATTTGGGGAAATTATAGTTGAAAACTTCCCTAATCTGGGGAAGGAAACAGATATCCAGATCAAGGAGGCACAGTGAACTCCCATTAAAGTTAACAAAAGTAGGGCAACATTGAGACATATTACAATTAAATTTGCAAAATATAGTGATAAAGAAAACATCTTAAAAGTAGCAAGACAAAAAGAGTTCTCAACTTCAAAAAGAAGACCCATAAAGCTAGCTAGAGATTTTTCAACAAAAACTTTGCAAGCCAAAAGGGCTTATGATATATATATATTTATATATATTATGATATATATATATATTATATATTATATATAATACATAATACATATATATAATACATATATATATATTTTTTTTTAAATGCCAAAAGGGAAAAATCTGCAGGCAAGCATACTCTTTCCAGCAAGACTGCCAATCAGAATAGAAGGAAATGATAAAGAGTTTCCCAGACAAACATAAACTAAAGGACCTCATGACCACTAAACCATCCCTGCAAGAGATATTAAAGAGCACTATGTGAGGGCAAAGGAGAGACCAAAAGTGACACAGACAAGAAAGGATCAGAGAAAATCTCCAGAAACAATGATAAAACAAATAACAAAATGGTAAAACATACATATCTATCAATAATTACTTTGAATCTCTAATCAAAAGACATATGGCGGCAGAATGGATAAAAAAAACAAGACCTATCTATATGTTGCCTACAAGAGACTAATTTTAGACTTAAAATCACTGGCAGATTGAACATGAGGGGATGGAGAAACATTTATCATGCAAACGGACATCAAAAGAAAGCTGGAGTAGCAGTACTTATATCAGAAAAAAACTATATTTTAAACAAAGACTGAAACAAGACATAAAGAACTTGAGGGCAGAAGGAACACAGAGGAGAAGGCACTGATTTGGGAGTGCAGCTTCTAACAATATGAGCCTCCTGAAAAAGCCCAAGAGTGACATAACCCGGGAGGAACTGGAGAAGTGGGAGGAGGAAGAATTTAACATTCTGTGCTCATGCAGTAAATGAAGAACAATACCCAAATGCTCATCAATTGGTACAACTGCAAGAAGCTCCTGAGCCATGTGAAGCCCAATGACAGGTACTCCAACATGGTGCTGCCCAAGAGGGGCAAGGGCAGAAATCCAAGTCAGTCAACAAGGAACACTAACTACATCTTCAAGATGTTCCTTGTTGGAGACTCAGTCTTCATGGTCCTGTGAAACAATCATCACAGGCAAGTAGAAGCCTCCTCCCCACCTACAGAAAATAAAGAATGAAACAATGGCTTTGAATGACACCCTGGAGGGGCAGCTGGGTGGCTCAGTCGGTTAAGCTTCGGCCTAGGTCATGTTCTCATTGTTTGTGGGTTGGAGCTCCGTGTCAGGCTCTGCACTGGGAGCTCAGACCCTGGAGTCTGTTTCTGATTCTGTGTCTCTCTCTCTGCCCCTACCCTGCTCATGCTCTGTTTCTCTCTGTCTCTCGAAAAATAAAAGTTAAAAAAATTTTAAAAACATGAACGACACACTGGACCAGATGGAATTAACAAATATATTAACAACATTCCATTCTAAAACAGCAGAATACACATTGTTTTAAAGGTTACATGGGACATTCTCCAACATAGATAACATATAAGGTCACAAATAAGACCTCAACAAATACAAAGATTGATACCATACTATGCATGTTTTCTGACCACAATGCTATGAAACTAGAAGTCAGTTATGAAAAAAATATGAAAAGACCACAAATACATGAATGTAAAAACAACATGCTACTAAACAATGAATGGGTCAAACAGAAAATCAAAGATGAAATTAAAAATTCATGGAAACAAATGAAAATGAAGACACAATGACCAAAAAGTGGTCCTAAGAAAGTAGTACCTAGAAAACAAGAAAAATTCCAAATCAACAGCCTAACCATGCACATAAAGGAGAATAATAAATGAAGCCTAAAGCCAGCAGAAGAAAAGAAATAATAAAGATTAGAGCAGAAATAAGTGATATTAAATCTAAACAAATAGAGCAAACCAATGAAACTATGAGCTAGTTCTTTGAAAAAAAATATAAAGCCAATAACCATCTAGCCAGATTTATCAAATAAGAGGAAAGAACCCAAATAAATAAAATCACAAATAGAGAGGAGAAAGAACCCACACCACAGCAATACAAATAATTATAACAGAATAGTATGAAAAACCGTATGCCAAATAATTAGGAGAACTTGGAAGAAATGGATAGACTCCTAGAAATGTATAAACTACCAAATTGGAACAGGAAGAAATATAAAACTTGAACAGAGTGATAACCAATAAAGAAATTAAATCAGTAATCACAAAACCCCTTACAAACAAAAGGCCAAGACTAGATGACTTCATGTGCAAAGAAAAATTAGTACCTCTATTTCTCAAACTATTTCAAACAGTATAAGTAAGGAATACTTCCAAACATATTCCATGAGGTCAGCATTACCCTTACACCAAAACCAGATAAAGATTCCACCAAAAAAGTCAACTATAGGCCAATATCCAACATGAACATGAATGCAAAACTTCTCAACAAAATACTAGCAAATAGGGGTGCCTAAGTGGCTTAGTCAGTTGAATATACAACTCTTGATTTAGGCACAGGTCATGATCCCAGGTTCATATGGCTGAGCCCTGTGTTGGGCTCCATACTGAGTGTGGAGCCTTCTTAAGATATTCTCTCTCCTCTCTCCTCTCTCTCTCTCTCTCTCTCTCTCTCTCTCTCTCTCTCTCTCTCTCTCTCTTTCCCTCTCCCTCTCCCTCTCCCCCTCCCTCTCTCTCTCCTCTCCTCTTCTCTCCCTCCTCTCTCTCCTCTCTCTCTTCCTCTCTGTCCCTCTCCACTGCTCATTCTCTTGCTCTCTCTCAAAAAACTAAACAAAACAAACTAACAAACTAGCAAATAGAATCCAACAGTACATTAAATTGTGATTTATTCCTTGGCGACAAGTGTAGTTCAACATTAGCAAATCAATCAAAGTAATAAACCACATTAGTAAAAGAACAAGTACCATAAGATCATTTCAATAGATGCAGAAAATACATTTGACAAAGTATTACACCCATTCATGATAAAAACCCTCAACAAAGTAGGGATACAGGAAACATATCTCAAAAAATAAAGGCCTTATGTGAAAAATCTACAGTTAATGCCACCCTCGATGGGGAAAGCTGAAAGCTTTTCCTCTATGGACAGGAACAAAGAAAGGATGACTGCTTACAGCACTTTTATTCAATGTAGTACTGGAAGGTCTAGCCATAGCGATCATACAACAAAAATAAAGAAAAGACATCCAAATGAGCAGGGAAGAAGTAAAATATTCACTATTTGCAGATGATATGACACAAAAATCCTGAAAGACACCACCAAAAACTTCTAGAAATAATAAACGGAATCATACACTTACAGGATATATAATAAATGTACAGAAATCTTGCATAATGAAGCAGCATAAAGAGAAATTCTGGAATCATTTCCATTTACAATTGCACAAAAACAAATAAGATAACCTATGAAAAACCATAACCAAAGAGGTGAAAGATCTGTACTCTGAAAACTATAAAACACTGATGAAAGAAATGGAAGGAGACACAAATAAATGGAAAAACATTCCATGCTTATGCATTGGAAGAACAAATATTATTAAAATGTCTATACTACTCAAAGAAATCTACACATTTAATGGAATCCCTATCAAACCACTAGCATTTTTCACAGGGCTAGAACAAGCAATCCTAAAATTTGTAGGGAATCAGAAAAGACCCTGAATAGCCCAAGCAACCTTGAAAAAGGAAGGCAACACTGGAAGTTTCACAATTCTGGACATGAAGTATATTACAAATGTGTAGTGATCAATATAGTATGGTACTGGCACAAAAATAGACATGTAGATCAATAAAACAGAACAAAAAACTCAGAAATGAACCCACATCTAGATGGTTGGTTCGTATTTGACCAAGCAGAAATGGATATCCAATGGAAAAATGTGTCTTCAACAAAGGCTGTGGAAAAACTGGACAGCAATATGCAAAAAAATGCAACTGGACTAGTTTACCACACCATAAAGAAAATAAATTCAAAATATATTAAAGGTCTAAATGTAAGACCTGAAACCATAAAACTCCAAGAGTATATCACAGGTAATAATCTCCTTGACATTGGCCATAACAACTTCTTTCTAAATATGTCTCACAAGGTAAGGGAAACCAAAGCACAAACCATTGGGGCTTCATCAGGATAAAAAGCTTCTGCACAAAGAAGGAAACAATCAATAAAACTAAAAGGCAAGAATGGGAGAAGACATTTGTAAATGACATATTTTGTAAATGGTTAGTATCCAAAATCTATAAAGAACTCATAAAAGTAAACACCCCAAAAATGAATAATCCAATTAGAAAATGGGCAGAAGACATGAATAGACACTTTCCAAAGATGTCCAGATGGTCAATAGACACATAAAAAGATGTACAACATCACTGATCATCAGGAAACGCAAATCAAAATGACAATGAGAGGGGCACTTGGGTGCCTTATTCGGTTAAGCATCTGACTCCAGCTCAGGTCATGATCTAATAGTTCATGGGTTTGAACCCTGCATCAGGCTCTGTGCTGACAGCTTAGAGCTTGGAGCCTGCTCTGGATTCTCTCTCTCCCTGTCTTACTGCCCCTCCTCTGCTCACACTATGTCTCTCTTTCAAAAATAAATAAACATTAAAAAAACATAATGAGATATCACCTCACACCTATCAGAATGGCTAAAATCAACAACACAAAAAATAACAGTTTATTTCAATTTAGTCCAGGATATGGAGTAAGGGGAACCCTCTGGCACTGTTTGTGGGATTGCATCTCCTGCAGCCACACTGGAAAACAGAATGGAGGTACTTCAAATAATTAAAAACAGAACTACCTCAAGATCCAGCAATTGCACTACTAGGTGTTGGCCCAAATAGTACAAAAATACGAATTCAAAGTGATATAAGCACCCTAATCTTTATAGCAGCCTTATCTGCAATAGCTCAATTATAGAAAGAGCCCAAGTGTCCAGTAACTCATGAGTGAATAAAAAAGATGTGTTATACATGTACAATGAAATATTACTCAGCCATAAAATAGAATGAAATCATGCCATTATCAATAATGTGGATGGAGAAAGAGTATTATGCTAAGTGAAATAAGTCAGTCAGAGAAAGACAAAAACCATATTATCTCACAAATATGTGGAATTTAAAACACAAAACAAATGATTAAAGAAACAAAAGGGCAAACCAAGAAAAGGACTTTTTTTTTTCATTTGAGAGAGAGAATTGGGGAGGTGGGCAGAGGGAGAGAGACGGAAGATCTTAAGCAGGCTCTACACTCAGCATGGAGCCCAAAAAGGGGGGCTTGATTCCATGACCCTGGGATCATCACCTGAACTGAAATCAAGAGCCAGATAGTCAGTGACTGAGCTACTGAGGCACCCTCAGACTCTTAACTATAGAGGAGAAACTGATAGTTACCAGAGAGAAGGGGGGAATGGGTTATATAGGTGATTGAAATTAAGGAGTACACTTGTTGCAACGAGCACCAAATGTTCTATGGAAGTATTGATTCTCTATACTGTACACCAGAAACTAATATTAGACTATATATTAACTAACTAGAATTTGAATAAAAAATTAAAAATTCATATAAGGCAATAAATAATATTACATATTGATAAAAGGGATAATCCATCCAGATAATGTAACAATTATAAATATATACACAACTAGGGTGTCTGGGTGGTTCAGTCAGTTAACCGTCCAACTTGTGGTTTCAGCTCAGGTCATGATCTCACAGTTTGTGAGTTTGAGCCCCACATCGGGCTCATGCTGACATGGAGCCTTCTTGGGATTCATTCTCTGTCTCTCTGTCTCTGTCTCTCTCTCTCTCTCTCAATAAATAAATAATCAAACAAACAAACATTAAATACAGACACACACACACACACACACACACACAATAACATGGCCCCCTAATATAAGAAGCTAACATTACCAGAATTGAAGGGAAAAGTAGACATAATTAAAATGTTAGCTTGAGACTTCAATAACCAATAGAGAAACTAGACAGAAGATCACTAAGAAAATAGAGGACTTGAACAACGCTGTAAACCAATTAGTCTAACGGACATATGTAGAACATTGAACCCAACAAGAGAATACACATTCTTCTCCAAAGTACATGGAACATTATCAAGTATAAACCATATGTTAGACCACAAAACAAATCCCAGTAAGTTTAAAAGATTGAAATCATACAAAGTATCTTTTCTGACACAATGGAATTAAACTAGAAGTGAATAACAATAAAAACTATAAAATATGCAGATATTAAATAATACACCATTTTTCTGAATTTGTAATTAATCATCTTTATGACGGTCTTAAGATTTTGTTTATTTACTTCAGGCACTCTGAAAAAAATTTAGTATAAATGACACACAATGTTACATTAGTTTCAGGTGTACAACATTATGATTCAATAAGTTTATGTTTATGGGGCACCTGGGTGGCTCAGTCGGTTAAGTGAATATTATTCAGCCATAAATAAGAATTAAATCTTGCCATCTGCAACAAAATGGATGGAGGTAGAGAGTATAATGTTAAGTGAAATAAATAAGAGATAGACAAATACCATAGGATTTCACTCATATGTAGAATTTAAGAAACAAAGCAAAGGAAAAGAGAGGGACAAACCAATAAACAGACTTTAAAAATGTTTAGTGCTTATTTATTTTTGAGAGATATAGAGTGTGAAATGGGGAGGGGCAGAGAGAAGGAGACATAGAATCCGAAGCAGGCTCCAGGCTGTCATCACAGAGCCCAATATGGAATTCGAACTCACTAACCATGAGATCATGACCTGAGCTTAAGTCAGATGCTTAAATGACTGAGTCACCCAGGTGCCCAAGCAGACTCTTAACTATAAAGAACAAACTGATGGTTACCAGAGGGGAGGTTGGTGGTGGGACGGGTGAAACAGGTGATGAGGATTAAAGAGTACACTCATCATGATGAGCACTGAGTAATTGAGAGAATTGTTGAATCACTATATTGTACACCTGAAACTAATATAACACTGCATGTTTTTAATTTTTTTAATGTTTATTTATTCTTGAGAGAGAGAGAGAGAGAGCGAGAGGGAGAGCACGCAAGTGGAGGAGGGGAAGAGAGAGAGGGAGGCAAAATCCAAAGCAGGCTCCAAGTTATCAGCAAAGAGCCCAACACAGGGTGGAACTCAGGAACCATGAGTTCATGACCTGAGCCAAAGTCAGACACTTAACCAACTGAGCCACCCAGGTGCCCCAACACTGTATGTTAACTGTACTAAAATTAAAATTAGGGGAAAAAAAGAAACTAGGAATAGGAGTGAAGTTTCTCAACTTGATAAAGAGCATTTAGGGAAAACTCACAGCTAACAGTATTCTCAATGACAAAAGACTAAAAGCCTTTTACTTCAGATAAGAAACAAAGACAGGATGCCTGTTTTTACCATTTCTATTTAGTGTTGTAGTGAAAGTTCTAGGCAGTGCAATTAAACAAGAAAAAGAAAAACGCATCAAAATTGAAAAGAAGGAATAAAATTATTTGCAGCTGATGTGTCTTGTTGTATAAATGATCCTAAAGAATCCATGAAAAAATCTCTTAGATCTAATAAACAAATTCAGCAAAATTACAGAATACAAGATCAACACCTCATATCAGTTTTATTTCTATGCACTAGCAATATCAGCACAATCAGAAAAGGAAATTTTATGAGACTGACACGCTGCCTACTGCGCTAAGGAGGCAGGTTGGAAAAGGAAATTTTAAAAAGATTCCATTTATACTAGCACCAAAAGTTTCTGAAATACTTAGGAATAGATTTAACCAGAGGCTCAAGGCTTAGACACTTAAAAACTAAATAAATGAAACAGCATTCCATGTTCATGGATTAGAAAACTTGATATTGTTAAGATGGTAATTCTCTCCACAACAATATACAGACTCAGTGCAATCCTTATCAAAACTCGAATGACCATTTTGTAGAAATGGAAAAGATGATCCTAAAATTCATAAAGAATTGCAAAAGATCCTCACCAAAACAGTCTTTAAAAAGAAAAGAATAAAGTTGGAAAACTAACACTTCTTGATTTCAAAATTTATGACAAAGGTACAATAATCAACACAGTGTAGTACTGGCAGAAGGACAGACAATAGAACAATGGAACAGAATTAAGAGTCCACAAAGAAATGCATGAATATAGTCAGTTGAATTTGACAATAATGTCAAGACTATTCAATGGGGAAAAGAGCAGTCATTTCTACTAATGGTGATGGGAAAACTGTGCAACCACATGTTAAAGAATGAAGCTGGACTTCTAACTCACCATATATAAAATATTAACTCAAAATGAATAAAAGACTTAACTGTAAGAGCTAAAACTATAAAACTTCTAGAAGAAAACACAGGGGTAAATATTGATGACCTTGCATTAAACAACAGATTCTTAAATATGACATCAAAAGCAAAGGCAACAAAAGAAAATGTAAATAAATTGAACTTTATCAAACTTAAAAGCTTTGTGCATCAAATGATGCTATCAAGAAAATGAGAAGACAACTCATGGAATGGAAGAAAATATGTGCAGATCATTAATCTGGTAAGGATTGAGTATTTGGAATTTATAAAGAAATTTTACAATTCAATAACAAAAGGTAACCTAATATAAAAATGGGCAAAGAACTTAAATAGAAGTTTATTTTAAAATGATATACAAATGGCCAACAAGCACATGAAAAGTTGTTCAACATCACTGAATATCAGAGGAATGCAAATCAATATCATGAGCTACCACATCACTGATCATCAGATGCTCAACATCACTGATTATCAGATCAATGCAAACCAATATCATGAGATACCACTTTGTACCGACTATGATAGTTAAAGTAAAAAAAAATAATGAGGTGAGAAGGAGGAGAAATTGGAACTCTCCTATATTACTTGTAAGAATGTAAAATTGTGGAAAATGGTTTGGAGGCTTGCTCAAAAATTAAACATAGATTTAACACACATTCCAACAATTTCTACCCCTCTCTCTGGTATTTACTCAAAAAAAATGAAAAACAAGTATTCAAATAAGTCTTGTACACGAATGTTTATAGCACCAATATTCTGATTGGACAAAAGGTAGAAACAACCCAAATGTCCATCAATGGATGAATGGATAATGTATGGCATATACATAAAATTGCATTATTATTCAACAAGAAAAAGGAATGAGGTACTGTTACATACTACAACATGGATGAACCTCAAAAACATTATGCTATTTGAAAGAAACCAGACACAAAAGGCCATATATTGAAATGAGGGGGAGGGGCCAACATGGCAGAGAAGTAGAAGGATCCGTACTTCTCACATCTCTCAAACAAAGAAGGGCTGAAGCCAAAGGATTTTGAACCTCAAGAGTCTGGGAGGAAAAGAGACTGAGTCTACCATGGAGACACCAGGACAATCTGACAGGCCATAGGTGGGTGACTGCAAAATGGGGGAGATAAAACCAGCTGTGTAGGCACAGAGGGGAGGGATCCCCTTCTGCGGAGAGACAAAGGTAAGAGAAAGAGCAGCTAGGGAAGCACAGGACTGTATCTGGACAAGAGAAAAACCTCGGACCGGGATGGAGAGGGATCCCATCTCTAACTGTGGGGCTTTCTTTGGACTGGGGCCAGCTGCACTGTTCACACACCTGGGGAGAAGGGACACCATCCCCGGTTTGAGTGGTACGTAAGGGGCACAGTCCACATTAAGAGAAACTCTTCCCCTCCCTGAAGTACTGTGTGGCATAGGACAAAACCAGCCAGGACCACATATCGGTTGGCATAGAGAAACGCTTCCCCAGGGCTGGGCTGCACGGAGGGGGAGTTTATTTGCTGGGGCATGGAAGTCGGCGGAGTGAGACAGACTGCTTCCTCTGCTCCCACAGCACAGTGAGGATGGCTTGAACTGAGTGATTTGGGACACCATGTCCATGGAGAAGAGACTGGTGGGTGGCCATTTTTCTCCCCACTACCACCAAGGTGGGACCTCAGGGATTGGTCTTCAGGGCTCACAGTGGAAGTAGAACTGGCCTACACCAAATCAGGCCCCTTCACACCCATTAACTGCTTATCTACTGGAGCAGGATAGACTCTGAGGAACCAGAAGGCCCCCTCCTCCAGAACAGCACTGCTGCGTTGCCTATATTAATTCTAGGACAATTCTTTTTATGTAGACATACTCCTCCTTCCTTTTCTCCTTCTTATCTCTTCCGTCTTCTAGGTGGGTTACTCTGGTTGTTGGTTTGTTTAAGCAAACATATTTAATCCATTCTCTTGATACATATTCTACACCTCCTTCTTTCCTTTCCTTTCTTTCTCTCTGGAATAATCAAGCCGCATAGTTTCTCTGTCTGGGTAACTTTATCTTTGTTTCTTTTTCCCCTGCCTCCTTCTTTGTTTTCTTTCTCTCATTCTGGATTAAGCCATTTAATCTCTGTGCCTAGTCAATGTTTATCTTTTCTTTTTTCCTACCCCTGTCATTTCTCTTTTTGTATGTGTTCTTCATCCACCCTCTTCTTTATTGTAGCTGGTGTTTCTGGTTTTTTGCCTTTAGATTGCTTTTTGGGTTTTTGTTTATGTTTGCTTGTTTGTTTTAGTTGTCTGTGCATTTGCCTGATTTTGTTTCCTGATTGTCTGATTGTTTTCCTTTCCCGGGCTAGTCAAGTAAAAAAATCAAAGCACACCTGGTAGAGCATCCAAAACATTACTATGAGTAGGGAAGTCAAATAACCAAAATCACAACAACAGAGGGCAAGTAACACTCTAAAAAACACCTCCTAAAGGCCAGGCCTGGACACTGTATGACCCCCCACACCATGAACATAGCAGTGCTCACAGGTGCAGAGCACATAAAAAGCTGTTAAAACTCACAAGGGACAGAAAGCTAGTGAAAATGACAAAACAGAAGAATTCTCCTCAAAAGAAATTCCAGGAAGAAGTGACAGCTAAAGAATTGATCAAAGCAGATATAATCAATTTAACTAAAAAAGGATTTAGAATAATTGTCTTAAGATTAATCGCTGGGCTTGAAATAAAGCACAGAAGACAGCAGAGAATCTATTGCTTCAGAGTTCAAGGATCATAAAAATAGTCAAAATGAACTTAAAAATGCAATAAATGAGGTACAAAATAAAATGGAGTCGGCCACAGAGCAGATTGAAGGGGCAGAGGGAGGGGAGAATAGGTGAAGTAGAAGATTAAATTATGGGAAAAGAGGAAGCCAAGAAAAAGAGAGATAAAATGATCCAGGATCAAGAATGAAGAATTAGAGAGCTAAGTGACTCAATAAAATGGGAAAAAGTCCATATCATAGGCATTCCAGAAGATGAAGAAGAGAGAGAAAGGGGCTGAAGGGGTATTTGAACAAATCATAGCTGAGAACTTCCCTAGCCTGGGGAAGGGAACAGACATTGAAATCCAAGAGGTACAGAGAACTCCCCTCAGAGGTAACTTGAATTTATCTTCTTTTCAACATATCATAGTGAAACTGGCAAAATACAAGGATAAAGAGAGAATTATGAAAGCATCTAGGGATAAAAGGGCACTAACATAAAAAGGTAGACACATAAGGGTAGTAGCAGACCTATCTCCTAAAACTTGGCAGACCAGAAAGGAATGGCAGGAAATCTTCAATGAGATGAACAGGAAAAATATGCAGCCAAGAAGCCTTTATACAGCAAGCCTGTCATTCAGAATACAAGGAGAGTAAAGGTTTTCCCAGAAAACAAAAACTGGAGGAATTCATCACCACTAAATCAGCCCTACAAGATCATTAGAGGGACTCTGTGAGGGAAATGCTACAAAGACCACAAAGTACCATAGACATCACTACAAGCATGAAACCTACAGATAACACAATGACTCTAAACCCATATTTTTCAATAATAACACTGAATATAAATGGACTAAATGCTCCAATCAAAAGACATAAGTTATCATAATGGATAAAACCAAACAAGATCCATCTATTTGCTGTCTATGAGAGGCCCATTTTAGACCTGAGGACAACTTCAGATTGAAAGTGAGGGAATGGAGAACTATCAAGCTCCTGGAAGTCAAAAGAAAGCTGGAGTAGCCATACTTATATCAGACAAACTAATCTTTAAAGTAAAGGCTATAACAAGAAATGAAGAGGGGCATTATATTATAAATACAGGGTCTACTCATCAGGAAGAGCTAACAATTATAAATGTCTACACACAGAATTTGGAAGCACCCAAATATATAAAAGAATTAATTACAAACATAAGCAATCTTATTGATAAGAATGTGGTAATTGCAGGGGACTTTAATACTCCACTTAGAGCAATGAGCAGATCATCTATACAGAAAATCAGTAAAGAAACAATGGCCCTGAATGATATACTGGACCAGGTTGACTTGTCAAATATATTTAGAACTCTGCCTCCTAAAGCAGCAGAATTTATTTTCTTCTCAAGTGCACATGGAACATTATCCAAGATAGATCACATACTGGGTCACAAAACAGCCCTCAATAAATATGAAAGAATTGAGATCATACAGGCACCCTTTCAGATTACAATGCTGTGAAACATGAAATCAACCACAGGAAAAAGTCTGGAAAACCTCCAGAAGCATTGATGTTAAGGAACACCCTAATAAAGAATGAATGGATCAACCAGGCAATTAGAGAAGACATTTAAAAATATATGAAAACAAATGAAAATGAAAACACAACAATACAAACACTTTGGAATGCAGCAAAAGCAGTCCTAGGAGGACAATACATTGCAATCCAGGCCCATCTCAAGAAACAAGAAAAATCACAAATACAAACTCTAACAGCACACCTAGAGGAACTAGAGGCAGAACAGCGAAGACAGCACAAACCCAGCAGAAGATGAAAAATAATAAAGGTCAGAGCAAAATAAACAATATAGAATTTTAAAAAACCCAGAACAGATAAATGAAACAAAGGGTTGGTTTCTCAGAAAAATAAACGGAGTTGATAAACCTCTAGTCAGGCCCCTCAAAAAGAAAAGAAGGAGCACCCAAATAGACAAAATTATGAATGAAAGTGAATGTATTACAGCCAATACCTTTGAAATACAAGCAATTATCAGGAAATACTATGAATCATTTTATGTCAACAAACTGGAAAACCTGGGAGAAACCGTCAAATTCCTAGAAACCCACACACTACCAAAACTCAAACGGTAAAAAGTAGAAAATTTGAACAAACCTATACCTAGAGAAGAAATTGAATCATTTATCAAAAATCTCTCAACAAATATGCGGCCTGAACTGGATGACTTCCCTGGAGAATTCTACCAGACATTTAGAACAGAGTTAATACCTATCCTTCTCAAGCTGTTCCAAAAAATTGAAATGGAAAGGAAACTTCTGGATTTATTCTATGAAGCCAGCATTACTTTGATTCCCAAATCAGAGACCCAGCAAGAGAGAGCAAGAGAGAGCAAGAGAGAGCAAGAGAGAGCGAGAGAGAGCGAGCAAGCGAGAGAGAGAGAGAGAGAGAGAGAGAGAGAGAGAGAGAGAGAACAAACTACAGGCCAATATCCCTGATGAATATGGATGCAAAAATTATCAACAAGATACTAGCAATTTGAACTCAACACCATATAAAAAGATTTATTCACCATGATCAAGTGGGATTGATTCCTGGGTAACAGGGCAGGTTCGATATTTACAAATCCATCAATGTGATACATCACATTAATAAAAAAAAGTGTAAGAACCATATGATGCAGAAAAAGCATTTGACAAAATACATAATCCTTTCTAAATAAAAACCCTCAAGAAAGTCAGACTAGAAGGAACATACTTAAACATTATAAAAGCCATTTATAAAAAGCCACAGCTAGTATCATCCTCAATGGGGAAAAACTGAGAGCTTTCCCCCTGAGATCAGGAACACGACAGGAGTGTCCACTCTCACCACTGTTGTTTAACATAATGCTGGAAGGCCTAGCATCAACAATTAGACAATAAAAGGAAATAAAAGGCATCAGAGATGGCAAAGAAGAAGTCAAACTTTCACTTTTCATGACGACATGATACTCTACATGGAAAACACGACCGACTCCACCAGAAGCCTACTAGAACTGATACATGAATTTAGCACAGTCACAGGGTAAAAAAATCAATGTACAGAAATCGGTTGTATTTTTAAACACCAATAATGAAGCAACAGAAAGAGAAATCAAGAAACTGATCCCATTCACAATTGCACAAAAATCCATAAAATACCTAGGGATAAACCTAACTAAAGATGTACAAGATCTGTATACTGGAAACTATAGAAAGCTTATGAAGGAAATTAAAGAAAACACAAAGAAATGGAAAAACATTGGAAGAATATTGTTAAAATGTTAAAACAACCCAAAGCAATCTTCACATTCAATGCAATCCCAATCAAAATTGCACCAGCATTCTTCCTTCCCAAAGCTAAAACTTACAATCCTAAAATTTGTATGGAACCACAAAATACTCCAAATAGCCAAAGGAATTTTGAAGAAGAAAACCAAACTGAAAGGCATCACAATCCCATACTTTAGCCTCTACTAGAAAGCTGTCATCATCAAGACAGTATGATATTGGCACAAAAACAGACACATAGACCAATGGAATAGAATAGAAAATCCAGAACTGGACCCACAAATGTATGGGCAATTAATCTTTGAGAAAGAAGGGAAGAGATTCCAATGGAAAAAGATAGTCTCTTTAACAAATGGAGCTGAGAGAACTGTACAGCAACACAGAGAAGAATGATACTAGACCACTTTCTTGCACCATACACAAAAATAAACTCAAAATGGATAAAGGACCTGAATGTGAGACAGGATACCATCAAAATCCTAGAGGAGAAACCAGGAAACAACTTCTTTGACCTTGGACAAAGCAATTTCCTACTCGACACATCTCCAAAGATAAGGGAATTAAAAGCAAAAATGAACTATTTGGACCTCATCAAGATAAAAAGCTACTACACTGCAAAGTAAACAACCAATAAAACTAATAGGCAACTGACAGAATAGAAAAGATATTTACAAATGACATATCAGGTAAAGTGCTAGCATCCAAAATCTATAAAGAATTCACCAAACTCCAAACCTGAAAAACATATAATCTGGTGAAGAAATGGGCAGAAGACATGAATAGACACTTTTCCAAAGAAGATATCCAGATGGCCAATAGACACATGAAACAATGCTCAAAGTCACTCATCATCAGGGAAATACAAACCAAAACCACACTGAGATACTGCCTCATGCCGGTCACAGTTGCTAAAATAAACAAATTAGGAGACTATAGATCCTGTTTAGGATGTGGCAAAACAGGAACGCTCTGCACTGTTGGTGGGAATGAAAACTGGTGCAGCCCCTCTGGAAAACAGTGTGGAGGTTCCTCAAAAAACTATCCATAGAACTCCCCTATGACCCAGCAATAGCACCGCTAGGAATTTACCCAAGGGATAGAGTGCTGATGCATAGGGGCACATGTACCCCAATGTTCATCGCAGCACTTTTAACAATATCCAAATGATGGAAAAAGCCTAAATGTCCATGAACTGATGAATGGATCAAGAAGATGTGGTTTATCTATACAATGAAATGCTACATGGCAATGAGAAAGAATGAAATCTGACCATTTGCAGCAATGTGGATGGAACTGGAGGGTATTATGCTAAGTGAAATAAGTCAGTCAAAGGAAGGCAGATACCATATGATTTCACTCATATGTGGATCTTTAGAAACTTATCAGAAGATGATTGGAGAAGGGAACAGGGAAAAACAAGTTACAAATAGAGAGGGAGGGGGCAAACCATAGGAGACACTTAAATACTGAGAACAAACAGTTTTGATGGTGGATGGGGGAGAGGGGAAATTGGGTGATGGGCATTGAGGAGGGCACTTGTTGGGATGAGCACTGGGTGTTGTATGGAAACCAATTTGACAATAAATTATATTTTTAAAAAGGCCACATATTGTATGATGCCATATTCGTGAAACATTCAGAATAGGTAAATCCATAGAGACAGAACACAGATTAGTGGTTTTAGGGACTAGTGGGAGGAGGGAAAATGGAGTGACTGTTTAATGCCTATGAAGTATACTTTTGTGGTGATGAAAATGTTTTGGAACTAGATATTAATGATGGTTGTCTAACATTGTGAATGTACTAAAAATACACTTTTAGATGGTTACTTTTACGTTATCTCAATTTTACTAGAAAATGGATACTGTTACTTTTCTTCCTGTCTAAAAGTTTAAGATTCTTATTTTCCTGAGCCAAGCAGAATCCCTTATATCCTCATTCATAATAGTAATAACAGATTAGTATTTAATGAGCTCTTATAATGTGCTATCAACAGCAATACATGCTTTTAATGCATATTATTTTTTCAGGTTCTTATTTAAATTCCAGTTAGTTAACATACAATGTAATATGTATGTAAAATATAGTGATTCATCATTTACATACAACACCGCATGTCCAACACAAGTGCCCTACTTAGCACTCATCACCCATTTAACCCATCCCCTAACCAACTCTTCTCCAGCAACCCTCAGTTTATTCTCTATTGTTAAAAGTCTCTTTCTTGGTTTGCCTATCTCTCTTTTCCCCATGTTCATTTACTTTGTTTCTTAAATTCCACATATGAGTGAAGTCTTATGGTATTTGTCTTTCTCTGATGCATTTCACTTAGCATAATACTCTCTAGCTCCGCCCATGTCCTTGCAAATGGCAATATTCATTCTTCTGATGGTTGAGTAATATTCCACTGAACATATATATATATACTACCTCTTCTTTATCCATTAATCCAAAATTAATGGATATTTTGGCTCTTTTCATAGTTTGGCTATTGTTGATAATGTTGCTATAAACACTGGGGTGCGTGTGTCCCTTTGAAGCAGTATTTTTGTATCCTTTGTGTAAATACCTAGCAGTGTAATTGCTAGATCATAGGCTAGAAATGTTATTATTATTAGGCTAGTTTTATTTTTAACTTTTTGAGGAACTTCCATACTGTTTTCCACAGTGGCTGCAACAGCTGGCATTCCCACCAACAGTGTAAGAGGGTTCCCCTTTCTCAGCATCTTTGCCAAAACCTGTGGTTTTCTGTGTTGCTTAATTTTAGCCATTCTGACAGGTGTGAGGTGATATTTTATTGTAGTTTTGCTTCATATTCCCCTAATGATAAATAATGTTGAGCATCTTTTCATGTTCCTGCTAGCATTTTTCATAGAGCTAGAACAAACAATCCTAAAATTTGTATGGAACCACAAAAGACCCCAATAGCCAAAGCAATGTTGAAAAAGAAAAGAAAAATAGGAGGCATCACAATTCCAGGCTTCAAGTTATATTACAAAGCTGTCGTCATCAAGACAGTATGGTATTGGCATAAAAATAGACACATAGATCAATGGAACAGAATAGAAAACCCAGAAATGGATCCACAATTATATGGTTAACTCATCTTCAACAGAGCAGGAAAGAATATCCAATGGAAAAAAGACAGTGTCTTTAACAAAGGGTCCTGGGAAAACTGAACAGCAACATGTAAAAGAATAAGACTGGACCACTTTCTTATGGCATATACAAAATGAATTCAAAATGGATGAAAGCCTACATGTGAGAGTTTCTGGTTTTCTAACCATCAAAATCTTAGAGGAGGACACAGGTAGCAACCTCTTTGACATTGGCCATAGCAAATTCTTACTAGATATGTCTAATGAGGGCAAGAGGAACAAAAGCACAAATAAACTATTGGGACTTCATCAATATAAACAGCTTCTGCACAGCGAAGGAAGGAATCAACAAAACTAAAAGGCAGCTTTCAGAATGGGATATTTGCAAATGCATATCTGATAAAGGGTTAGTATCGAAAATATATAAGGTACTTATAAAATTCAACACCCAAAAGAAAAATAATCCAGTTAAAAAATGGGCAGAAGACATGAATAAACTTTTTTTCAATGAAGACATACAGGATACATCATATTATTTAAATCTCACAACAACAATTCCAAAATTGGCATATATAGTTGCTAAGCAAGTATCTGTGGTATGAATGAACAACCATGCCATGTGAGGCAACTATGGTTGAGAAAGATTAGGTAACTTGCCCCAGGGCTCCTAGGTAGTAAGTGGCAGAATTCAAGCTTTTTAGACAAGATCATAAGACAAAATACCACTTTTGGCTTCAGTTCTATCCTGAAATTACGATAAAGACATCAGGTCCTTAGTATTACTTTTCGCGTCACATTGAAATTCAAATCTGTTAATTAAGTTGTGTTGCTTTGGTTTCAGGAAGCCTTGACATTCAGTTCTCCACTATTACCAAACATGTGACTTTCAGAAGATTTGATTTACCCTCTCTGAAACAATGTTTTCAGAAAATTGTAAACTGAAGATGATAGAGTGAAGTTTGAGCCAGATTTGGAAATTAAGGCTACCTATTCTCCTGGTTTTTAAATAATGGTAACTGATGCAAAATGTTAAGGAAACACTGTGCAGGCCAAATAAAACACATCTGCAGGCTGAATTTTGCCTGTTAGTCACAAGTTTTGACCTCTGTATTAGTTGAGAGAAGGCAGAGAGGTAAGACATCATGGTGGTTGAAATATGGATTATGGAAGCATACTCCCTGGGTTGCCATCCAAGCTTGGCCATTTCTTAGTTCTATGATCTTAGGCAACCTTCTTAATCTGTCTGTGCCTCAGTTTTCTTGTCTCTAAATGGGCATAATGAGTATTCACCTTATAAGTTTCTTATGAGGATTAAGTCTGTGTGTATGTGTGTGTCTTTTAAAACAGTGCATATACAAGTGCTCTGCAAATATGCTAAGTTAATCAAAGTAAACAAATTATAAGCTTCCTTTGATTATTTTCACTAATTCTAACTTGGTGTTTGCCTCAGTTTTCTCGTTGGTGCCTCAGTTTGCACATCTTTAAAATGGGGACAATAAGGGTACCTCCTTTGTATGGTTATTGTGAGGATTAAGTGATTTAATATATAGAGTTAATAAATCTACAGTACTTAAAACTTTGCCCAGAACAGATCAAGTACTATGCAAGTGTTAGCCATTATCATTATGAATTTTTAAAATGATTGCTTGGTAAAGCTCATGTAAATCAGTACTGCAAAATTCTAAACTATGGTTAACAATGTTTACTAGATGGCATTGATCCTAGAAACAAAGTCCATAGTATAATAATGGAGCTGAACTTTTTTTTGAGTTTATATATTTATTCTGAGAGAGAGAGAGAACATGAGCATGTGAGCAGGGGAAGGGCAGAGAGAGAGAGAGGGAGAGAGAGAATCCCCAGCAGTCTCTGCACTGGGCTCGATCTCATGAACTGAGATCATGGCCTGAGCCAAAATCAAGAGTCAGAGGCTCAAGTGACCATCCAGGTGCCTCTGGAGTTGAACTTTTAACCCTTCAATCAATCATTCAAAAAAGCAAAATGGTAAATAGTCTGAGTATAGAAAAACTTCCTAATCATTGCACAGCCCACTTAATACTCCATCATAAACCTCAGGTTTATTGTTGAGATAAAGGTTGAAATAAAGGCTGAGATAAAATAACAAACAACCTAAACTTGCATCTATAAAGGCAACTAATTGAATTTATTTTTAACATCTCTCTACATTTTCCACAATAAATATAAGAAGGAAAAGTGGAAAATTCAAACTCTCATGCACAGTTAATTAGAAGAAAGTTCTATATTGGAAAACAGAATTATCTCTTGGCTCTCTACTTAATTCCCATTTACCTGGAGTACACTAATGCTTTGTCAGATATGTGAGGAAGAAGTTGTAAGTAGAGTCAGGTCCTGGAATTGGACAAATCAGCACCCCAACCTTAAGAATCTGGTATAAATATAGGAATCTTGAAAGGACTTGGCAGTGAGTGGATGACCACTGGAACAAATCAGAGTCCTAGTGTAAGGAAACTGGAAATATGCTGGATCCTCATACTGAATGATTACAGATCATTTCAGGACATAAGGTTAAGGGTTTTAGAAGTGGGATGTCTCATAGTGAAGTGAAAATAACTTTAATGAATCTCCTTTGAAAACAAGGAGATTCTTCAATGTGAGAGGTCAGAGGCAAGGGGAGATCTCACTGTAAGAAAAACAGAAGCTCTGTTGTGAGAAGACAGGATAAAATATAAAAATTCCATTGTGAATTGAGAAGAACACTATAAAACCATTAGTGATAAGGATAGGTGACTGGGATAATACAATTGGAAAACATACAGGTTAGGATATTGGGGTTTGTGTCTGGTCTGGAAATATGGAGTTCTGAGCTTGAAACTATAAAACATGCTGTGGGAACCATTTTATAGGTAAGAAGGGAATGAAATGGTCCCTAATGTGACAGGATAGGGTATAAGAAGACTCTCTAGATTTAGAAAAGGAGTGGTCTAATGAGAAGGGACAAGAAATGAAGATCTCATTGGACTGAGAAGGAAATATTAGAAATCCCAGTGGAAAAGGATAGTGTTTTCCTAAGTTGAGAAGACAGGGGACAAGGGCAACCCTAGAGGGAAGTAAGATAAAATAATAACAATAATAACCCTACAGAAAGAGGATGGCAAAATGTGGGGCTAACAATGAAAGAGGACTTCAGGAGGTGGGGAGTCGGTTTCAAAAAAGATAACAAGGGGGGATTATCATTAGAAAAGTAGTGGCCCTTGAGGGGGTGCCTGAGTGGCTCAGTTGGTTAAGCCTCCAACTCTTCTGCTCAGGTCATGATCCCACAGTTTGTGAGTTCGAGCCCCACTGACAGTTCAGAGCCTGCTTGGAATTCTCTCTCTCCCTCTCTCTACCCCTCCTCTACTCCCTTTCTCTCTCAGAATAAATAAAAAGACTTAAAAAGAAAAAGAAATGTAGTGGCCCTTGGAAGGGGTATGAGAGATATTGTGGAAAACCTTGTGTGAAGGTAAAAAGAACACTAATGTGAAAAGAGAGTGGATAAGGCATGATAAAAGCAGGGTGCCTAGTATGAGGGGTCAGAAAATAATATGGGAACCCTAATGGAAAGTAGTGAATGCTCCTCGAAAGAGGAAAGCAGAAAACTACGGGGAACCCCAGTGTGATAAAATCAGGGGCTCTACTATGAGGGGATAGGGCAAGATATATTGTAGGACTCCCATTCTATTGGAAAAGATGCTAAAACAGTAAAGCCCACAGGAAAAGAGAATAAAAGGCCCATTTTCACTTTGTGAAATAAACTTTGTGGGATAAAACAAAGCATACTGTGTGGTCCTAAGTGGGAGAAGATGTGAAGTACTTCAGTCAGTGCGAGAGGATCACAGAAAAAGGATGAATTCCAGTGTTGGAAAAAAGAGAGTTAGTAAGAGAGTACAGGAAATATTTTGGGATTCTTAATAGAAGGGAATATGAAAATGTGGGCCTTCTAATTGTATGTATTGGTAGGATTCATAGTGTAAGCAATTTACCGAGACAAGGTGTGTTGTTTCCTCAATTCTGTAGGGTAGAAGCCCCCGGAATGAGAACACCAGGGATAAGTAGTTGTCCAGTATGAGAAAAGGAGGCTCTAGCGGAAAGAGCCAGGACATTCTTGTGGGTAAGGCTACGGAATAACGTAAGAAACCCTAGGTGGGAAGCGATGGCGACACTGTAGGACCTTCCTCGTGGGAAGGTGCAAGAGATATTGTGGGAAGCTAGAGGTTGGAGACGAGGAGGTCTCCAGAGAGCTAAAAAGAAACAACAACCCCCTCCGTTAAAAAAAAACCCCGCTGTGTGAGGGCTAAGAACACGGGGGAGGGGGACACCAGTGTGAAGGATAGGACAGACAATTTTGCTGGAGAATAATTTCCCCACCTTAGGTGCCCAGCTCCACTTACCCAGGCAGAGTTCAAAGACATAGGCATAGTAGGACCAAAGCACAACGAGGACGATAACAAGCACTGGCATCCAGGAAAGTACTCGGCGGCAGCACCGCAGCCCCCCGGACAGAGCCATCTTCCAGCCCCGCCGCATCTTTGGATCGAAGATCGACCGAACAGGCCTGCTGGCGCTGGGTCGGAACTGCAGGGCAGGCAGCAAGGAGGCGGGCAGGCGAGCTGTGCGGCGCTCCACTGCCTAGCCTGGCGGGAACCTTCTCACCGAGCCGATACCACCTGTTAGGCTGTAGGGCTGAGTGCGCCTTGCCTGGCACAATAGGCATGAGTCATGGCAAGGAGGAACTGACCGTGTTGGAGCGGAAGGTGATCCGCCTGGCAGTTGAACAGTCGAGGCTGGGCAAGCTCAGAGGGAATGCAGTCCCTTCCTTTTCCTCCTCTTCCACCCCCTTGCTACAGCTTTAGATGGAGACCTGGACCTCTGCAAAACAGGAAAGCGGAAGAAATTTGGGTCCGCCCATCTGCTCTTACTGCACTGCGTTCCCTCCTTTCTTATCTTTATGTTTTTCTGTCTTTGTTTCCCCCCTCAAACACATACACGGGAGCACACACATACACGCAGTGCGAAAGATACCAGCCATAGCAGCTTAAGATTTAAAGGTTATCCAACCCCATCCTCCCACTGCTGTTTGAACAACGTGCTTCATGTGTAGTGCCGCAATCACTGCTTAGGTAAGTCCATTCACAGGACGCTCCCTCCTTCCTTTTCTTCCCTTACCCCTGAGTTTAGCTTCGTCAATTTTCGGAATAAATGAACATATTGGTACAGAAAAACAAACGAAGGAGACGTTAATTCTGTGAGGGGTCAGGGAAAAATACAAAGTCAGTAATATTTAAATTGAATTTTAATAAATACTTGCTAGGCAGATGAGAGGGGGACGATCTTTCAGACAGAGGAAACAGCGTTGGCAAAGGCATACAATAAATCCAGAAGTGTTCAAAGAACAACTAATACAGCTTCAGAAGGTGTGTGAAGGAGAGGCAGGGACGGAAACTGGGAATATAGGCTGAGGGAACAGTGTAAAGGTCCTTATATGCCCTATCAGGGTGTATGGACATAATCCTATAAAGCAGATTACTATCAACAGCCATTACAGGTTTTGGGACAATGGAATGACATTATCAGAGATGTATTTTTGTAAAAAAACAAAAACAAAAACAAAAAACCTGGCAGGATTTGGGAGAGGAGAATGGCCTGGAAATAGACCAATTAGGAGGCAGTTTAATTCAACAAATGTTTTTGGAATGGTTGCTTTGTGTTAGCTCAACTTTGGTATAAAAAGAACACTGAAGAACACTGAAGGGGATCCTGGGTGGCTCAGTCGGTTGGATGGCTGACTTCAGCTCAGGTCATGATGTCACAGTTTGTGGGTTTGAGCCCTAGTCATGATCTGTGCTGACAGCTCAGAGCCTGGAGCCTGCTTCTGATTCTTTGTCTCCCTCTCTCTCTCTCTCTGACCCTCCCCTGCTCATGCTCTGTCTCTCTCCCTCTCAAAACTAAAATGTTAAAAAAAAATTAAAAAGAACATTGAAACAGGAAGTCTGTCCCCGTGAGGCTTATGTTCTCATCAGGGGAATAGGTATTCAATGACACAGGTAGAATAATGGAAATATAGTAAGATACTGACATTTATGGTTTAGAAACTGATGGTTTAATAATTTCTAAATGTCTATGACATGGAGAAACTTGTGATTTAGCTAAGACTCCTGTTTTATTCAAATTCTCTATTGGAAGGAAGGATTTCAACATGGTTGTGCTTTGTTCTTTATTCATGGTTATATATGCAGTAATTCCTGAAGTGATAAGAGCTTTTGTTCTTTTTAGGTTAAGTTAACTTCATGGTTGATATTACTAAATTAATGACTCATTTCACTTGCAACATTTAATAGCCCAATTAATTATTGGAGTCTTAAGTTTCTGACATAGATACTTAAAAATGTTTTCCCAGTGTTACTGAGGTATAATTGACAGATAAAAATTGTATATATTTAAGGTATATAATGTGACCATTTGTGAAATGATTATGACAATTAAGCTAATTAACACTTCTGTTATCTCACATAGTTACCATTTTTAGACAAATATTTTTATTGAGATATGTTTTCCATACAACATTGTATAAATTTAAGATGTACATTTTTTAAGTTTTTGTTTAAATTCCAGTTAGTTACCATACAGTGTAATATTAGTTTTAGGTGTACAATATAGTGATTCAACACTTCCACTTAACACCTGATGCTCATCACAAGTGCACTCCTTACTCCTTACTCCCCATCACCTATCTGGGTGCCCAATTCACCTGCCCAGTGGGTAGCCATCAGTTTGTTCTCTGTAGTTAAAAGTCTATTTCTTGGTTTGCCTCACTCTCTTTTTTTTCTTTGCTTGCTCATTTGTTTCTTAAATTCCACATATGAGTGAAATTATAGGGTATTTGTCATTTTTCTGATGGACTTATTTTCCTTTGCATTATACCCTCTAGCTCCATTCATATCATTGCAAATGGCAAGATTTCATTCTTTTTTATGACTGAATAATATTCCATGGTGTGTGTGTGTGTGTGTGTGTGTGTGTGTGTGTGAACATATACCACATCTTTTTTATTCTTTCATCAGTTGATGGACACTTGGGGTCTTTCCATAATTTGGCTATTGTTGAGAATGCTTTTATAAACACAACGGTGCATGTGTCCCTTTGAATCTGTATTTTTATATCCTTTGGGTAAATACCTAACAGTATAGTTGCTTTATCATAGAGTAGTTCTATTTTTAACTTTTTGAGGAACCTCCATACTGTTTTCCAGAGTGGCTGCACCAGTTGTCATTCACACCAAGAACACAAGAGAGTTCCCCTTTCTCCATAGCCTCACCAACACCTGTTCCTTGTGTTGTTGATTTTAGCCATTCTGACAGGTGTGAGGTGATATCCCATCTAGTTTTGATTTGCATTTCCTGATGATCAGTGATGTTGAGCATCTTTCATGTGTCTGTTGCTCATCTGTATATTTTTTTAAAAAATATGTCTCTTCATGTATGCTGTCCAATTTTAGGTGGATTTTTCATTTTTTGGGTGTTATGTAAGTTATGTATATATTTTGGATACTAACCCTTTATTAAATATCTCATTACAAATATCTTCCCCCATTCTGTAAGTTGCCTTTTAGTTTTGGGTCCTTGTAGTTTAAGTTTTCTTTGCTATACAGAAGCTTTTTATTTTGATGAAGTCTCAATAGTTTATTTTTACTTTTGTTTCCCTTGCCTTGGGAGATATATCTAGAAAGAAGTTGATATGGCTGATATCAAAGAAGTTACTGCCTGCCTGTGTTTTCCTCTAGAATGTTTATGGTTTCCTGTCTCACATTTAGGTCTTTAATCCATTTTGAATTTATTTTTGTGTATGGTATAAGAAAGTAGTCCAGTTTCATTCTTATGCATGTGGCTATCCAGTTTTCCAACACCTGTTGTTGAAGAGACTGTCTTTTTCCATTGGAAATTCTTTCCTAAAGATTAGCTGAACATAATGTTGTAGGTTAATTTCTGGGTTTTTTTATTCTGTCCTATTGATCTCTGTATCTATTTTTGTGCCAGTAGAATATTATTTTGATTAGTACAGCATTGTAATATAACTTGAAATTTGAAATTGTGATACCTCCAGTTTTGTTTTTCACTATTTGGTATCACTATTTGAACTCCTTTGTTTGTATTATCCACTATTTGGATTGTTTCTTCTAGCTCTGTGAAAAGTGCTGGTGGTATTCTGATAGGGATTGCATTAAATGTGCAGATTGTTTTGAGTAGTATAGACATTTGAACAATTTTTGTTCTTCTGATCCATGAGCATGAGATGTTTTTCCTTTTGTTTGTGTCATCTTCAACTTCTTTCATCACTGTTTTCTAGTTTTCAGGGACTTTCAAGTCTTTCACCTCTTTGGTTAGGTTTATTCCTAGATATCTTATTGTTTTTGGCAATTGTAAACGGGATCGATTCCGTGATTTCTCTTTCTACTCCTTCATTATTGGTATATAGAAATGCAGCAGATTTCTGTATGTTGATTTTGTATCCTGCTACTTTCCTGAATTCATGTATAGTTCTAACAGTTTCTAATGGAAACTTTCGGGTTTTCTAGACAGAGTATCATGTCATCTGCAGGGAGTGACAATTTGACTTCTTCCTTGCTTATTTGAATGCCTTTTATTTCTTTTTGTTTTCTGATTGCTGTGCTTAGGATTTCCAATACTCTGTAATATAACAGTAGTAGGAGTGGACATCCCTGTCTTCTTTATGACTGTGGAAGTAAAACTCTCAGTTGTTCCTCCATTGAGTATGATGTGAGCTGTGGGTTTTTCATAAATGGCCTTTAGTATGTTGAAGTGTGTTCTCTCTAAACTTACTTTGTTGAGGGCTTTTCTCATGAATGGATGTTGTACTTTGTCAAATGCTTTTAATACATCCATGGAAATAATCATATGTCTCTTCTTCTTTCTTTTATTAATGTGGAGTATTATGTTGATTTGAAAATATTGAATCACTCTTGCATCCCAGGAATAATTCTCACTGGATCATGGTGAATGATTTTTCAAATGTATTGTTGGGTTGGCTTTGATAGTATTTTATTGAGACTTTTTACAGCCATGTTCATCAGAGATATTGGCCTGTAGTTTTCCTTTTTAGTAGTGTCTCCATCTGCTTTTTTTGTGAGGGTAATGCTGGCCTCATAGAATACATTTGGAATTTTTCCTTACTTTTCTATTTTTTGGAATAATTGGAGAAGAATAGATATTAACTCTTCTTTGAACGTTTGGTAGAATTTGTGAAGCTATATGGTCTTGGCTTTGTAAGGAGGTTTGTGATGACTGATTCAATTTCTTTGCTGACTATCAGTCTGTTCAAGTTTCCTATTTCTTCCTATTTTAGTTTTGGTAGTTTATATGTTTCTAGGAATTTGTCCCTTTTTTCCATGTTGTCCAAATTGTTGGCATATAGTTTTTCATAATACTCTGTCTTATAATTGTATTTCTGTGGTGTTGGTTATTCTTTCTCCTCTCTCATTGTGATTTTATTTATTTGGATCCTTTCTCATTTCTTTTGGATAAATCTGGGTGGAGGTTTTTCCTAATTTTTCAAAGAATCAGCTCTTGGTTTCACTGATCTGTTGCTGTTTATGTTTTAGATTCTATATCATTTATTTCTGCTATAATCCTTATTATTTACTTTCTTCTGCTGGCTTTAAGCTTTGTTTTTTGTACTTTTTCTAGTTCCTTTGAGTGAAAGATTAAGTTGTTTATTTGAGATTTTTCTTGCTTCCTGAATTAGGCCATATTGCTATATACTTCACTCTAGCAACTGCTTTCGCCTCCATACCAAAGATTTGGGCCATTGTGTTTTCATTTTCATTTGTTTCCAGATTTTTTTGTTTCTTCTTTATTTCCTGGTTGACCCATTCATTGTTTAGTACCTTGTTGGTTAACCTCCATGTATCTGTAGTATTGCCAATTTTTTTCTTGCAGTTGACTTCTAGTTTCATCGTGTTGTAGTCAGGTAAGGTGCAAAATATGACTTCATTCTTTTTGTGTTTATTAAGACGTAATTTGTGAGGTAGTATATGATCTATTTTGGAGAATGTTCCATGTGTACTTGGAAGGAATGTGTATTCTCCTGTTTTAGTCTAGAATATCCTGAATATATCTGTTAAGTCCATCTGATCCAGTGTGTCATTCAAAGCAAATTTTTCTTGTTTATTTTCTGTATAGATTATCTGTTCATTGATGTAAGTGGGGTATTAAATTTCTCTATTATTACTGTATTATAACCAATGAGTTACTTTATGTTTGTTATTGTTTTATATATTTGGGGGCTCCCATATTGTTTGTATAAATATTTACAATAATTATATCTTATTTTTGGAATCTCCCCTTTATGAGTATATAGTGCCTCTCTTTTTCTTTTTTAACAGTCTGTTTTAAAATCTAGTTTGTCTGCTGTTAGACCTATGAGTGCAAACAAATGGTATCTGTCTTTCTCCGCCTGACTTATTTCACTTAGCATGACACCCTCGAGGTCCATCCACTTTCCTACAAATGGCCATATTTTATACTTTCTCATTGCCATGTAGTACTCCATTGTATATATACCACATCTTCTTGATCTATTCATCGGGTGATGGACATTTAGGCGCTTTCCATGATTTGGCTATTGTTGACATTGCTGCTATGAACATTGGGGTACATGTGCCCCTATGCGTCAGCACTTCTGTATCCCTTGGATAAATCCCCAGCAGTGGTATTGCTGGGTCATAGGGGAGTTCTATTGATAGTTTTTTGAGGAACCTCCATACTGTTTTCCAGAGCGGCTGCCAGGAGAAACCTAATGGAGGATCATGGGGAGGGGAAGGGGGAAAGAGTTGGGGAGAGAAAAGGACGTAAAACCTGAGAGACTATTGAATACTGAAAATGAATCTATCATTGAAGGGGGAGGGGGAGGGGAGGAGGAAGGGAGGTGGTGGTAATGGAGGAGGGACTTGTGGGAAAGAGCACTGGGTGTTATATGGAAACCAATTTGACAATAAACTATTAAAAGAAACTAGTTTGTCAGATAAAAGTATTGCTTCCAGCTTTGTTTTGACATCCATTTGTGTGATAAATGTTTCTCCATCACCTTCCTATCAATCTGCAGGTGTCTTTAGGTCTACAATGTGTCTTTTTTAGGCAGCATATAGATGAATCTTGTTTTTTATTCATTCTGACACTCTATGTCTTTTGATTGGAGTGTTTAGTCTCTTTACATTCTAAGTAATTACTGATAGATATGTATTTTTATTGACATTTTATTACTTGTTTTGTCATTATTTCTGGATATATTCTCTGATCCTTTCTTGTCTTTGTCACTTTGGTCTTTCCACTCAAAGTGTCCCCTTTAATATTTCTTGCAGGTATGATTTAGTGGTCACTAACTACTTTAGTTTTTGTTTGTTTAGGAAACGATTTATCTCTCCTTCTATTCTGAATGATAGCCTTGCTGGATAGAGTATCCTTGACTGCAGATTTTCCCTATTCAGCACTTTGAACATATCATGCCCCCACTTTCTGGCTATCCAGAAATTCTGTTGACAAATCTCCAGCTAGCCTTATGGGTCATCTCTTGTAAGTTAAGGACTTCTTTTGCCTCTTTTATGTTTTTTATTACTGTATTTTGCAAATTGAATTATAGTGTCTCAATGTTGACCTGCTTTTGTTGATTTTGATGGGAATTCTCTGTGCCTCTAGGAACTGGGTATCTGTTTCATTCCGCAATTAGGGAAGTTTTCGACTATTATTTCTCCAAGTAAAATTTCTGCCCTCTTTTTTCTCTCTTCTTTTCCTGGGGCCTCTATAATCCAAATGTTATTACTTTGATGGAGTCATTGAGTTCCCTAAGTCTCTTCTTGTGTTGCATAGTTCTTTTTTTCTGTTTTGTTCAGCTTCATTATTTCCATTATTTTGTCTTGTAGGTCACTAATTTATTCCTGTGCTTCTTCCAGCCTGCTATTAATTGCATCAAATCTCTTTCCAATCTCGTTTATTGTGTTTCTTTCTTTCTTTCCTTCTTTCTTTCTTTCTTTGAAAGTTAAATTAGTCACTTTATTATTGCACTTTGGCACACATTTATGGGGGAACAAACAAGGCAATTTCAAACCCAGTCATTAATGTATCTGATAATTTAGTTCCAAAAAAAAGAGCACTTGGTTTAATGGCAATTTAGATAATTAACTTGTTAGATAAATTTTATTTAGTTGCCAGATACTGTTTATTGTATCCTTCATCTCTGATTGATTCCTTTTTGACTCTTTTATCTCCATGGTAATGGTTTCACTGATGCCTTCTTTTGTGCCCAGTGAACATCCTTATGATTGTTGCTTTATTTATTTTTTATATTTTATCATTTTATTTTGTTTTTGAAGTTTGTTTGTTTGTTTGTTTGTTTTAATAGTTTAATATCAAATTGGTTTCCATAAAACACCCAGTGCTCTTCCCCACAACCTAACAGAGGACCATAGGGAGGGGAAGGGGGAAAGAGTTGGGGAGAGAGAGGGATGCAAATCATGAGAGACTATTGAAAACTGATTGTTGCTTTACATTCTCCATCAGGCATGTTACTTATGTCTGTTTCACTCACATCTCTGGCCCTGGCCTTATCTTGATCTTTCATTTGTTTTTAAAAATTTTTTTAATGTGTACTTATTTTTGAGAGAGAGAGAGAGAGAGCACAAGCATGAGTGGAGGAGGGTCAGAGAGAGAGGGAGACATAGAATACAAAGCAGGCTTAAGGCTGTGAGCTGTCAGCACAGAGCCCAATTCTTGGCCCAAACTCATGAATCATGAGATCATGACCTGAGCCAAAGCAGGAGGCTTAACCACCTGAGCCACCCAGGTGCCCCTTGTTCTTTCTTTTGGGATAAATTCCTCTGTCTTGGCATTTTGTCTAAGTATCTGCAAGTGTTAGATAAGCCAGTTATGTCTCCTGCTCCTGAAAGTAATGGCCCTATGAAGAAGAGGTCATGTAGTGTCTAGGACCTCATGCTTTAGGGAGTGTCTCTGGTGTGTGCTGCTTGCACTCTGCTATTGTGTTTTCTTTGCTCTATCTAGCCTTCAGGCCAGTGGTCTGGGGAGGCTCTCCTTACTTTCTGTGTGCAGTGTTTGGTCCCTGCTCTGAACGTGGCAAGTTTTAACTGGGGGTGCTCTGTTCTGCTCATGAAATGAGACCCAACACTACTTCCACAAGAACTGAGGCTCTGCAGAACTATCTGGTTGAGAGATGTGGTGTGCGTGGGGTTTGGTGCTATCTTCTGGGGGAGGATCATGTTGCACTGGGACTAAGACAAGCTGACTGAGAAGGGCAGTTCAGCTAGAACGCAGCAGGGTGAAGCTTAGTGTAAGCAAGTTAGTCAGCCAATGTTGATGCTGAGCTGCTTCCTGCATGTGGATCTGTGTTTATACTGAGTGGTGGGAGAGGGAAATATCACCAGCCATTCCTATCTTCCTGGAGAGCCATCTCCAGGAATGCTGCCTCCCAGTGAAGCACTCTAAGAAGAGCAAATAATCTCCCCCCGGTGTGTACCAAGTGTTCTTCAAATTGCTGTTTCTATGCCCTTTACTTCCAGGTGTTTGCCTCCATTCTCTCCAGGAGCAGAGCACAGGGTAGTCACAGTCATGCCTGCTGACCTTTAAAACTCCAGGTTTTAAGCCCTGCTGGTTGTAAGAACTCACAGAATTTATCCTCTCAGTTTCCAAGCCAATGGCTTTGGGGAAATGTTCTCCTTGTGCATTTTCCTGTGTGCTCATCTCTCTCTTGCCCTTCTCTGTGACCATGGCTCCCTCCCCTCCACAGCACCCTGATCCATTCATCCCATAAAACAGGTCTCTGCACTTGCTGAATGGCCTTCTTTGATATAACCTCTTCTTTCCGTTTAGTTGTGGAGTTTGTTGTGTCAGTCTTCAAAATAATTTCTGGGATATTTAGGATGATTTGATAGTTATCTAGTTGTTTTTGTGGTACATGGTGAGCCTAGGGTCCTCCTATTTCATTGTCATCTTCCTGTACCCTGAAGGTGCATAACAGGTTGATTTGATACATTCCTATTGCAATATGATTGCCACTGCTAACACCTCTATACTATCACATAATTATAATTTCTTTAGTGGTGGGAGTAATTAATATCTATTCTCTTAGCGTGTTTAATATTTATAATGCATTTTTGTCATCTATAATCACCAACTTGTGTATTAGGTTTCCAGGACTTATTTATCTACTAGTTGCATTTTACTCTCTGCTTTTAGGTTTTTTTATTTTAGTTTTTTAAATGTTTGTTTATTTTTGAGAGAGAGACAGAGAGACACAGTGTGAGTGGGGGAGGGGCAGAGAACAACGGAGACACAGAATCCAAAACAGGCTCCGGGCTCTGAGCTGTCAGCACAGAACCCACGGACCATGAGATCATGACCAGAGCCAATGTCGGATACTTAACTGGCTAAGCCACCCAGGCACCCTGACTTTAGTTTTTTGATTTCCACATATAAGAGACACAGTATTTTTTTCCTGTCTGCTTAGTCTTATATAACATAATGTCCTCAAGGTCTATCAATGTTTTTACAAATGGCAGGACTTCTTTTTTTCATAGGATAATTCAGTCTTTATCTCTTCATTTATTGAGAGGCACTTAGGTTGTTTTCATATCTTGGGTATTGTGAATAATGCTGCAATAAACATAGGAGTACATATGTCTCTTTGGTAAACTATTTTCATTTCCTTTGGATATGTAACCAAAAGTGCAATTGCTGGAGTATATAGTAGTTATATTTTTTAATTTTTTTGAAGGATCTCCATACTGCTCTTAGTGGCTGAACCTTACAGGTGTGAAGTGATATCTCACTGCATTTACCACTTAGTGTGTTTGTGTTTATAGTGATACCATTTAAGATCTATACTTTTAGCAGTTTTGAAGTATGTAATACAGTATTGTTAACTATAATCATGTTGTACAGAAAATCCCCATAACTAATCATCTTATAACGCAGTTTGTACCCTTTCACTGGTGTCTCCTTACTCCTTCCTCACAACCCCAGCCCATGGCAACCAACTTTCTACTCTCTGCTACTTTGAATTCACCTTTTTTATTCCACATATAAGTAACATCATACAGTATGTTTTCTTTTTTTAATATACTTTATTGTCAGATTGGCTTCCATACAACACCCAGTGCTCATCCCAAAAAGTGCCCTCCTGAATGCCCATCACCCACTATCCCCTCTCCCGCTCCCCATAAACCCTCAGTTTGTTCTCTGTATTAAGAGTCTCTTATAGTTTGCCTCCCTCTCAGTTTGAAACCATTTTTCCCTTTTCTTCCCCCATGGCCTTCATTTAATTTCTCAAGATCCACATATGATTTTTCATGCAATTGTGAATGGGATCAGTTTCTTGATTTCTCTTTCTGTTGCTTCATTATTGGTCTATAAATATGCAACCAATTGCTGTACATTGATTTCGTACCCTGCAACTTTACTGAATTCATAGATCAGTTCTAGGAGGCTTCTGGTGGAGTCTATTGGGTTTTCCATGTAGAGTATCATGTCGTCTGCGAAAAGTGAAAGTGTGACCTCTTCTTTCCCTATTCTGATGCATTTTATTTCCTTTTGTTGTCTGCTGATGCTAGGACTTGGGAAAAGATAGTTGCAAATGGCATATTGGATAAAGGGCTAGTATCCAAAATCTATAAGGAATTCACTAAGCTCCACACTGGAAAAAGAATAATCCAGTAAGTAAAGGGGCAGAAGACATGAATAGACACTTCTCCAGAGAGGACATCCAGATGGCCAACAGGCACATGAAATGATGCTCAGTCATGCATCATCAGGGAAATACAAATCAAAAGCATACTGAGATACCACCTCACACTGGTCAGAATGGCTAAAATTAACAAATCAGGTGACTATAGATGCTGGCGAGGATGTGGAGAAACGGGCACCCTCTTACACTGTTGGTGGGAATGTAAACTGGTGCAGCTGCTCTGGAAAACAGTGTAGAGGTTCCTCAAAAATCTATCAGTAGAACTCCCCTATAACCCAGCAATAGCACTGCTGCGGATTCCCCCAAGGGATTCAAAAGTGGTGATGCATAGAGGATCATTAATTCCAGTCTTCATAGCGGCACTTTCTACAATATCCAAATGATGGAAAGAACCTAAATGTCCATCAATTGATGAATGGATCAAGAAGATGTGGTTTACGTATACAATGGAATTCTACATGGCAATGAGAAATAATGAATTCTGTCCACTTGCAGCAACGTGGATGGATCTTGAGGGTGTCATACTATGTGAAATAAGTCAGGCAGAGAATGACAGATACCATATGTTTCTACTCATAGATCTAACAGAAGAAACTTAACAGAGGACCATGGCATAAAGAGTAAGGGAGAGGGAGGAAAGCAAATCGTGAGAGACTCTTGAATACTGAAAACAAACTGAGGGCTGAAGGGGGAGGGGGAAGAGGAAGGGGTGTGATGGTTATGGAGATGGCACTTGAGAAGAGCACTAGGTGTTATATGGAAACCAACATGACAGTAAACTATAAATAATAAATAAACATTCAAAAATATTTTTGCGTTATTTTAACTTTAAAATTAAATTTCAAAAATAATATAAAACATGGATAGGGACAAAACATAAGAGTCTCTTAAATTTAGAGAACAAACAGGGTTTCTGGAGGAGTTGGGGAGGGGGGATGGGATAAATAGGGTAAGGGGCTTAAGGAATCTATTCCTGAAATCATTGTTGCACCATGTACTAACTTGGATATAAATTATAAAAATAAATAAATTATAGAAAGAAAAAAATAGTTAAAATGATTTAAAAAAGGGCACACGTTGGGATGAGCACTGGGTGTCATATGTAAGGGATGCATTACTGGGTTCTACTCCTGAAACCAACACTACACTGTATGTTAACGAAGGTGAATGCAAATACGTAAGTGTTAAAAAATAATGAAATTGGAAAAATAAATAGGTAGATAGATAGATCATTAAATAATTAAAAAATAATAAATTTAGGAGCGCCTGGGTGGCTCGGTTGGTTAAGGGTTCGACTTTGGCCCAGGTCATGATCTCGTGGTTCATGGGTTCGAACCCCATGTCAGATTCTGTGCTGACAGCTCAGAGCCTGGAGCCTATTTCAGATTAGTGTTTCCCTCTCTCTCTCTGCCCGCCTCCCACTCGTGCTCTGTCTTTCTGTCTCAAAAAACTATAAAAAATTTTGTTTAAATAGATAAATTTAAAATAAATTCAATATTAAAATACTAACCATAGAATTAATGAATTCTGGACCCCATTCACTTAAAATATAGTTGAATGGAGCTAAAATGTAAAGGACCTTGAATGCTCAACTGAGGAATTTGGGAATTATTCATCAAGTAGTGGAGGGGAATGACAATTTTTAATTTTGGCAGTGAAAAATATATTGGAGTCTGATTTGTACAAAGTTAACCCTGAAAAGAGTAGAAGATACATTGAAGAGAATAAAACAAAAATCAGGAGATATTCTATCTGATAGATAAATGTGAGACAAGGAGATTAAAAATAAAAAAGCTTGGGTTGGGGCTTGATTTGTTAGACATCATGATAAAAATTGGTAGGAATTAGTCACTGATTTGATTGGCAGAAGAAAATGTTTTGTTACTAAGTACCTTATTTGAGAGAACCCTTTTTTCCCCTGTGTTGTGGCTAAAAGTTTAATCCCACAAAATTTAGAATAGCAGGACTTTGGACCTATGTGATAGACAAAACTCTATCTTGTGTCAGAACAGAACTTCTTAGACACAGTCACTGGAGGAAGAATAGCCACTCCAAAATCTGCAGACTCATTACTATCTGACAGTTCTGTGAATACTGGCTCTGTCCCCAGATTCCCATAATAATGTTAACATTTACTGACTGCTTACCATGTGGTAGGCCCCATTTTAAGTGCTTTGTATACCCTGTTCAGTTATGTCAAAAACTCTCAGAGATTGTACTATTATAATTCCCTGTTTCAAGATGCAAAATTTATGACACAGATCTACCTACAATTCAAACAAAATACATGATTGAGCCTATTCAAAACCTAGGCACACTGATTTTAAGGCCCAGACTTTTAAATGTTATACTATGCCAGAGGTCCTTAAAAGAAGGTGAAAAGAAAGAGAAAACCATGTTAGCAGCTTTTTCTGCCTTAAGAACTTCCTCCAATCATTTCTGCTTTCTGTGTTTCCTACTATTATTGTTATTTTTATTCCCTTTTCCTATCATAAAATATTCCTGTCCTATAATCAGTTCCCTCATCGTCACTTGATAGAAAAATCTCTTTGTAGTCTTAATTTCCCTGCCTATATTGTCTATATTATTATTATTATATATTATATATTGTCTATATATATTGTCTATATTGCCTATATTTGGATGACTCTTTTGGTGAATCTTTCTCCTAGTTTATCCTGGTAGGCAACTCTGTGTTTATATATTTCAGAGTCAGAAAGTAGATGAGGCTGAGGGACTACTGGGATAAAATGAGTCATTTCACAACAATGTAGAGTGGGGAAGTTTTACCTTAACCACACAGGCAGGTATCAAGGACCAGGAGGAGGGAGCACATTTGCGGAAAGTAGGCTGTACATGTTAACAGTGGGTCAAGCAAACTACAGTCAGCACATCACATCTAGTTATCACATGCTTTTGTAAGTAAAATTCCATTGGAACATACCCATGCCCATACATTTATGTTTTGTCTATGGCTATTTTTGTACTACAAAAACAGAATGGAGAAGTTGCAATAGAGATCACATAGCTCGCAAAAAAAACATGCTATCAGGCTCTTTATAAAAAACATTTGTCAACCCTTGGTATATAAGATGGAGCATCCTGACTGGAGATTTTTATGTAGGGAAATGGTAAGAGATTGAATATGTATTTTATTTTATTTTTATTTTTTAATAGTTTATTGTCAAATTGGTTTCTATACAACACCCAGTGCTCTTCCCCACAAGTGCCCTCCTCCATCACCACCACCTCTTTTCCCTCTCCCCCTTCCCCTTCAACCCTCAGTTCATTTTAAGCATTCAATAGTCTCTCAAGTTTTGCATCCCTCTCCCCCACTCTCTTTCCCTCTTCCCCTCCCCCTGGTCCTCCATTAGGTTTCTCCTGTTTTCCTGTTAGATCTATGAGTGCAAACATATAGTATCTGTCCTTCTCTGCCAGACTTATTTTGCATAGCATGACACCCTCAAGGTCCAACCACTTTCCTACAAATGGCCATATTTCATTCTTTCTCATTGCCATATAGTACTCCATTGTATATATACACCACATCTTCTTGATCCACTCATCAGGTGATGGACATTTAG
>NC_043717.1:55200753-55201884 GCF_006229205.1 Suricata suricatta
TTTTATCTTGATGAAGTCCCAAGAGTTCAGATTTGCTTTCATTTCCCTTGCCTTTGCGGATATGTCGAGTAGGAAATTGCTGAGGTTGAGGTCTAGGAGGTTGTTTCCTACTTTCTCCTCGAGGGTTCTGATGGTTTCCTGTCTCACATTCAGGTCCTTCAGTCATTTTGAGTTAATTATTATGTATGGTGTAAGGAAGTGGTCTAGTTTCATTCTTCTGCATGTTGCTGTCCAGTTCTCCCAGCACCACCTACTAAAGAGGCAGTCTTTTTGCCATCGGATACTCTTTCCTGCTTTGTCAAAAATTAATTGGCTGTACATTGTGGGCCCAGTTGGGGGTTCTCTATTCCATTCCATTGGTCTGTGTGTCTGATTTTGTGCCAATAGCATACTGTCTTGATGATGACAGCTTTGTAGTAGACGCTAAAGTCTGGGATTGTGATGCCTCCCATTTTGGTTTTCTTCTTCAATATGACTTTAGCTATTCGGGGTCTTTTGTGGTTCCATACGAATTTGAGGATAGTTGGTTCTAGCTTTGAGAAGAATGTTGGTGCAATTTTGATGGAGATTGCATTGAATGTGTAGATTGCTTTGGGTAGTAATGACATTTTCACAATGTTTATTCTTCCCATCCATGAGCAGGGAATGTTTTTCCATTTCGTGGTGTCTTCTTCAATCTCTTTCGTAAGTTTTCTATAGTTTTACATCCTTGGTTAGGTTCACTCCTAGGTGTTTTATGGTTTTTTGTGCAATCGTGAATGGGATCAGTTTCTTGATTTCTCTTTCAGCTGCTTCATTTTTGGTGTATAGGAATGCAACTGATTTCTTCACATTGATTTTGTACCCTGCAACCTTACTAAATTCATTGATCAGTTGTAGGAGGCTTCTGGTGGAGTCTGCCGGGTTTTCCATGTAGAGTATCATGTCATCTGCGAAAATGGAAAGTTTGATTTCTTCTCTGCCAATTCTGATGCCTTTTATTTCCTTTTGTTGTCTGATTGCTGATGCTAGGACTTCCAGCACTGTGTTAAACAATAGTAGTGAGAGTGGACATCCCTGTCGTGTTCCTGATCTCAGGGGGAAAGCTCTCACATTTTCCCCATTGAGGATAATATTGGCTGTGGGCTTTTC
>NC_043717.1:55201984-55210695 GCF_006229205.1 Suricata suricatta
CGAAAATGGAAAGTTTGATTTCTTCTCTGCCAATTCTGATGCCTTTTATTTCCTTTTGTTGTCTGATTGCTGATGCTAGGACTTCCAGCACTGTGTTAAACAATAGTAGTGAGAGTGGACATCCCTGTCGTGTTCCTGATCTCAGGGGGAAAGCTCTCACATTTTCCCCATTGAGGATAATATTGGCTGTGGGCTTTTCATAAACTGCTTTTATAATGTATAGGTATGTTCCTCCTATTCTGACTTTCTCAAGGGTTTTTATTAAGAAAGGGTGCTGTATTTTGTCAGATGCTTTTTCTGCATCCATCGACAGGATCATATGGTTTTTATCCTTTCTTTTGTTAATGTGATGGATCACATTGATGGATTTGCAAATATTGAACCAGCCCTGTTACCCTGGAATGAATCCCACTTGATCATGATGGATAATTCTTTTTATGTGCTGTTGAATTCGATTCGCTAGTATCTTGATGAGTATTTTTGCATCTTTATTCATTAAGAATATTGGCCTGTAGTTCTCTTTTTTGGCTGGGTCTCTGTCTGGTTTGGGTATCAAGGTAATGCTGGCTTTGTAGAATGAGTTTGGAAGCTTTCCTTCTATTTCTATTTTTTGAAATAGTTTGAGAATAATGGGTATGAGCTCTGCTTTAAATGTCTGGTAGAATTCCCCTGGGAAGCCATCTGACCCTGGGCTCTTATTCGTTGGGAGATTTTTGATAAGGGATTTGATTTCTTCACTGGTTATTGGTCTGTTCATGCTTTCTATCTCTTCCCATTTGAATTTTGGCAGTGCATGTGCATGTAGGAATTTGTCCATTTCTTCTAGGTTGTCCAGTTTGTTGCCATATAATTTTTCATAATAATCTCTGATGATTGCTTGTATTTCTAAGGGATTGATTGTAACAGACCCTTTTTCATGATTGATTTCGTCTATCTGGGTGCTTTCTCATTTCTTTCTGAGGAGCCTGGCTAGAAGTTTATCGAGTTTGTTTATTTTTTCAAAGAACCAACTCTTGGTTTCATTGATCTGCTCAACTGTTCTTTTGGATTATATATTATTTATTTCTGCCATGATCTTTATGATTTCTTTTCTTCTGCTGGGTTTGGGGTGCTCTTGCTGCTCCCCTTCTAGTTCTAGTAGGTGCTCTGTTAGATTTTGAATTTGCGCTTTTTCTAGTTTGTTGAGATTGTCCTGGATTGCAGTATACTTTACTCTTAGGACTGCTTTTGTTGCGTGCCAGAGATTTTGGATTTTTGTATTTTCTTTTTCATTGGTTTCCATTTATATTTTAGTTTCTTCTCTAACTGCCTGATTAACCCAATCATCCTTTTGTAGGGTGGTTTTTAACCTCCACATTTTTGGAAGTTTTGCAGGCTTTTTCCTGTGGTTCATTTCAAGTTTCATAGCATTGTGATCTGAAAGTGTGCATGGTAAGATCTCTATTTGTTTATACTTATGGAGGGCTGCTTTATGCCCCAGTATGTGATCTGTCTTGGAGAATGTGCCATGTGCACTCGAAAAGAAGGTGAATTTTCTATCTTTAGGATGTAGAGTTCTAAATATATCTATCCGTTCCATCTGTTCCAATGTGTCGTTCAGGTCCATTGTTTCCTTAGTGATTTTCTGTCTGGTGGATCTATCCATTGCTGTCAGTGGGGTATGAAAGTCCTCTGCAATTAGCATATTCTTGTCAATAAGATTGTTTCTTTCTGTGATTAATTGTTTTATGTATTTGGGCGCTCCCAAATTTGGCACATAGATATTTATAATTCTTAGCTCCTCCAGATGGAGAGACCCTGTAATTATTATATAATGTCCTTCTTCATCTCTTGTTACTGCCTATACTTTAAAGTACAGTTTGTCTGATATAAGTATGACTGCTCTGGCTTTCTTTTGGCTTCCAGTCACATGATATACATGTCTCCATCCCTTTACTTTCAACCTGAAGATGTCTTCAAGTTGAAAATGAGTCTCTTGTAGACAGCATATAGATGGGTTTTGTTTTTTTATCCATTCTGCTACCCTGTGTCGTTTGGTTGGAGCATTCAGTCCATTTACATTCAGTGTTATTATTGAGAAATGTGGGTTTAGAGTCATTGTGTTCTCCCTAGAATTCATGTTTATAGTTGTGTCTCTGGCACCTTGTATTGTTTTCAACATTTCCCTCATAGAGTCCCTCTTAGGATTTCTTATAGGGCTGGTTTGGTGGTCATGCATTCTCTCAATTTTTATTTATTTGGGAACACTTTTATCTTTCCTTCTATTTTGAATGACAGGCTTGCTGGATAACGGATTCTTGGCTGCATGTTTTTTCTGTTCATCACACTGAAGATTTCCTGCCATTCCTTCCTGGCCTGCCATGTATCGTTAGATAGGTCTGTAACCACTCTGATAGGTTTCCCTTTGTATGTGAGGGCCCTTTTCTCCCTAGCTGCTTTCAGAATTCTCTCTTTGTCTTTATATTTTGCCAGTTTCACTGTGATATGTCGTGCTGAAGGCCAATTCAAATGACGTCTTAAGGGGGTTCTTTGTGCTTCTTGAATTTGAATGTCTATTACTTTCCCCAGATTTGGGAAATTCTCAGTTATAATTTGGGCAAGTATCCCTTCAGGACCTTACTCTCTGTCTTCCTCTTCAGGAATTCCTATGAGCCGGATATTGTTCCGTTTGATTGTATCACTCAGATCTCGAATTCTCCTTTCCTGCTCCTGGATTAATTTCTCTCTCTTTTTTTCAACTTCCTCTTTTGCTATAACTATATCTTCTAATTCACCTATTCTTCTCTCTGCCTTGTCAATCCTTGAGGTCCTGCCTCCATTTTGTTATTCACCTCATTTATAGCCTTTTTTGACTCATCACACCTATTTTCGAAGTGTCTAGTCAGTGTCTCAGTTTCTTCTTTGATGCTTTTTCCACCCCAGCGATTAATTTTATGACAAGATTTTTAAATTTTTGAGTAGCCTTAAGAAGGAAAATAGACAGACACACACAGAGGGAACAGAAGCACACAAATGCACAGAGAAATCAAACAAACAAACACATTAAAAGGGGGTAGAAAAGAAAGAAAATGGAGGGGAACGGGATGAAAAGAAGACAAGACAAAAAAAAAGGGGGGTCAGAGACAACAAAGGACAATGGACAGTCTAAAAGTGTATGACCAGTTGAGGGGAGAGGTAAGGATGAGATACAGGAGAATATCTCTGGAATCGAAGAAGGTAAAAAAAAAAGAATAAAAGGGAGAAAGGAGATAGGAAAATAAGGAGTAAATATTTAAAAAATTTAAGCAAAAATGGTAATAATAATAAAAGCAAGTACAAAAAAAAGAAAAAAGAAAAAAATGAAGAAAAAAAGAAAATGGGGGAAAAAAACAACTGCTCCCCCTTGCGGATAGGCATGGTTTGGTGTGGTAGGTCTAGGAGGGTGCTCTCAGAGGCTGTGCCTTGGTGTCTGCAGAGAGTAGAATGGCGGCATGCAATGCTCTGCTGGAACTACACACTGTAGGCCACTCTAATGAGTCTGATCTCTTTGTTCTGCGGTTGAGCCAGTTTGTATTTTTCACGCCTGCCTCAGTTCAAAGTTCTAGTCCATGCACTTTTATGCTACCACAGATGAGATGTATTTGCTTTGGTGGCTGGCTTCTTAGAGGGAGGGATCAGTTTTTCTTGGCTCAGGCAGGCATATCGGCTGCCCCTGCCTGAGGCGAGGTGCGCAGTAGGAGGGGAAGTGCACGCCATCACAGACACAATTGCGGATTCCCAGCCTCAGCTGGATTGCAATTGCGTTGGGGGAAGGATGAGTTTCTCTTGGCTTCACGCAGCTGTTGCTGAAGGCGCCGGACGCTGCCGGAAATGAGCTGGGAGCTCCTGCAGCCTGAGCGCACGCCCAGGCCTCCACCGTCACCAACTCCCTGCTGGGATCGCGTTGGGGTAGGGGCTATTTTTTCCCTGTAGGCACCCTGGATTTGGAGTTCATGCAGCCAATGCTGAGGGTGAGATGTGCCATGGACATGAGGTGCATGCTCCCACTCCCAAAACCAAGGTTGAAGTGAGTGCCCCTGGTGCCGCCACCACCGCAGCCACTGACTCTCCACCAAGATGGCGCAGGGCTGGAAGCTGTTCTTTTCCTTGCACCACCTGGGTTCAGGATTTGGGCTACCCATCAATTATATATGGAGTGAGAATTTCTCTCCCCAAGCACAGTTAAACATTTTTTATCTCTTCCCCAGAGGCACTACTATGAGTGTGTTCAGTTTCTCTGTCTCTTCCCTTTGTCTCTCGGGCTCCGAGCGCTTGCCCTGTGTTGGGCGGGGGCTCCCACCTCCCCTGCCCGTCTCAGGCTGGCCCGTTTTCCAATCTCCCCAGTTCGCACTCACTCACTCAGGTATCTTTGAGGTTGTCTTCTTTCTGGAGTCCGTATTTTCTCCTTCTGCTCTTGCAGATGAGAGTAATGTCTTTCTCAGTTCAATAGATGGGGCAGACGAAGTTTACAGAGCTCCCTTCCTCTCCGCCATCTTGGCTCCTCCTGAATCTGTATTTTAAATAAAGACATTTGGAAGCATTGCGAGGTAGAAACTAGATGCAGGAACCAAAGAGGAAGTTATCAAAACAAGGTAGGAAGGAACTAGGGAGGGCTTAGTGCAAATAGATAAAAAAAAAAATCAGCTTTTAGAGATGCCAGTAGTGATAGGTTCTCCAGGGTTTTGCTGAAGTTTGTGTGTGTGTGTGTGTGTGTGTGTGTGTGTGTGTGTATGCATGCATGTGTGTGTACATGTGTATGTTGTGGGAAAGTCTTCATTCTGAGCCAAAAAGAGGACAGAGGAAGATAGTGAAAAAACAGAGAGAAAAATACACTCTATTTCTTTAATTTATATTTGAAATGACCACTGTTTCTTTACTGCAGAAAGAATTCTAGAAATTTTTTAGAGCTTGTTTTCCAAGCCTGTTTTAGGCAACATTGGCCCTAGTGTCTACATGGCAGCATTATACTCCAACAGAAATTTGTGAAATTCACTTGACCAGGGCTAAAAATGATAAAATTGTATAGACCAGTTTTGCAAATATCACATTGTTCAGTTTTCCCTTTTTCTTCAGAACTGATATAGGTTACCAGTTGTACTCTCACCAGAAATATGTTGTTAAAGTCTGCTTATTGAGAGAAGCTATGAAGGATGGTGGAACTGATGTCTTCTTTCTCCCTGTGAGAATAATTCATGTAAATCTGAAATATAAAAAATACTATTATCTACTCTTAAGAAACATTCTCAAGTTTCACCACATCTGCAAGACCATGAACTAAGAATAACACCTTAAGAAATTTTGACGGTCACTTTTTATGGGTAGTCATGGGCAGGAACTACTGAATTCACACACTGCCCCAACTTTCCATGTCTTGAAGGGTTGCTTCCTTCCTTCTAAAGCCCCGTGAAGATGTAAAAGCAGAGCAAATATGCCAAGTCTGGATCCAACTGCGGGCATGCAAAGCACCACCTTATAATTTTTAAAGGCTATATGTCTTAGTCTCCAGGAGATGACCATAATTCTCAACTACAAGATTTTACTCCCCTCCATGAACACATACTGAGTGTATCAGTCCTCCATCACAGCTTGTTAGGAGAGACTGGACTATCTTTTGCAACTAGCCTCAAGGAGCCAGTAATGGCAGGCAACCATGGCCTGTGCGTCAGGGAACCAAACTGAAAGTGTAAATGAAAAGAGTATAATGGGTCAGGTCTCCTATGACCTTTGTTTTATTCTCAGTCACCAATTGTTTTGGAATGTTGCAATTAGAGTAAATGACTAGTTGTAATAGTGTCATTATGTTTGTTGCAGGCTGCATATCTGTGCTCAAGCACAGATTCTTTTTAATTTGAATTTTATTAATATGATCACTACAAATACCCATCTGGATCAATGAATATTTATATTTCAAATACAAAATGGCTTATCCTCAGATATGCCAGCTGTTCATAAATTTTATCCAGAAAAATTTTTAAAGGATAAGATGTATATTTTATACATTTTTCTTTAAACACACATTATTTGTTTCTTTTTTAGTCTCTTCTTAATGGGCAATAGAATTATTTTGCTTGGCAAATTATGGAATAATTGCTTAGCAAATTCACAAAAGAACACAAAGTAGAAAAAGACTATTTCCTAGGCATACAAACTTTGCTCTAAGTCACAGTGCAATTGAGTCTGATTTTTTTAAGGATTTTAGCAATGACGAAAATGTGTTCCACTGGCTTAATAGTTGCTAAAAATGTATTCATGTTGAGAAGTTTCTTCTTTTTTTGCACTGTAAGAGTTTTCTAAATAGTTTATTGTCAAATTGGTTTCCATATAGCACCTAGTGCTCTTCCCCATAAGTTCCCCACAAGTGCCCCTTCCCTCTTCCCCTCCCCCTTCAACCCTTGGTTCATTTTCAGTATTCAATAGTCTCTCAGGTTTGGCATCCCTCTTTCTCCCCAACTCTCTTTTCCCCCTCCCCTCCCCATGGTCCTCCATTAGGTTTCTCCTCTTAGACCTATGAGTGCAAACATATGGTATCTGTCCTTCTCCACCTGACTTATTTCACTTAGCATGACACCCTTGAGGTCCATCCACTTTGCTACAAATGGCCAGATTTCATTCTTTCTCATTGCCATGTAATACTCCATTGTATATATATACCACATCTTCTTGACTCATTCATCAGGTGATGGGCATTTAGTCTCTTTCCATGACTTGGCTATTTTATGGTTTTTTGTGCAATTGTGAATGGTAACATTCTTGATGTTCCTGTAATACCACAAGCAAAGGAGCAAATGTGTCTGCCACAGGTGCAGTGCATAGGGTTTTGGCTTGCTGCAATCTAGAAGCAGAATAGGGCTTTTTGCATTCAGGGTCCAAAGTGGTGTGGCCCAGGGAAGAGAGAGCATACTAGAGGGAACCTTCTTCCCAGGGCCCTGACCAGGGATAACTGGGCATGAGAGGCTTCCACCCTATCTATGTGTATTAGCAACTTTAGTAGAGTAATGCCAATTCTCTTTCAACAACCAAGCTAACAGATGAGTTACACATTTATATATGGGTGAGGCATTTTGATTTTCCATACACATGTACACAGGTGATTGCATGTGTATGGACTTGTTTAAGATATGTGTAAGAAGACTTATTTTCTCCCAAAATCATATGCAAGCTCTTGGGAGCCCATTTTGTTCCAATGATTTTAAGTGTGGATGACAGAGACTATTGTGGTATTAGATGATGGATTGCATGCACACCCATGAGCAACTGTATGCAGACATAGAAGTACATGCATATACCTAGCTGATCTATGCCAGCACAGTCTTCTCCTCTTTATTGACCTGGAATAAGACTTTATAGAGTGGTGATGTCTGTGGTCAACTGCAAAGGCATTCAAATTAAAAATCTTTAAAATTATTCTACAGAACAAATGAAATTTATTCGCAAGACAAGTCAGGCCACTGGGTTGCAAGTTTTCCACTTTCTGTAAAGATAGGTCAAACCAGAGATGGCAGCTACACAAAGGTTGTTTTACAGCAAGGGTTATACAGCCCATCCAAAAGTCAGGTCCTGTGTATTCTTAGTTTCTTTTTCCCCACTCCCCAATCTCTTCCCACTCTACTATTAGAACTGCAATTATAAGCTATGGCATGGAAAAAGCACTAAGTTGGATATTTTTAGGCTTAGATTAGAGTCTTAAAACTGTCACTGCCTTTCCCTTCACTCCATGAAGTCTTGGTATGTCCACTTGCCAAATGAAAGGCCTGGGTTTGTGGAGAGACAGGATTGGAGTATGTAATCTCCAGAGATCTCATGCAGGGCTAACATTCTCTGAGCCAGTAAAGTATAGCTTGATAGGAAACACTAGCAGGCCTGGAGGGCTTTGGACTTTCAGTTCTGGTAGAATGTATTTATCAAAATATTAGGTTCTACTTAGCCAAATGATTGTAAGCAAGTATAGGTTGTGATTGTGAGAAAACAAACCATTTGAGGTTTCATATAGATGGCTCCAGAAATTTACCCAAATAGGAAATAGCATCAAAATCTGGGCCAACAGACTTCAGCGTAGGGTAGGCCCCAAGAGCTGCCTCTGGTCATTGAGCCTTTACATTATTCACCTATAGCAGTGTAGAGGAGAAAGGTAATAAGTCACATTTGCAGCTGGCCACTCCATCACTACTCATACCCATATCTTTTCTTCTGGGATAGCAAAGTGTCTAGCAGATGTGAAAAAGAAAGAGTCCATTGTGAAAAGTTATAAATCACTGGAAAGAGTGGAAAGAGAATGACAACACCCTCAAAACCTTCCCTAGCTGTTTTATATACTAAGAATCTTAAACTACCATGCATTCGGTTTGGTGATTTAAATTTTTCTAGATAATTATCTCTTTAAATTTTCAGCTTCATTTGCATAACACTCTCTTTTTAATCTTAATTTTTTCTCTACTGCTGCATTAAAAACAAACAGACAAGAAAAGTAACTGGATGTTCCAATTAAAAAAAATAATATGGGTGATAGTGTAAGACACTGTTTCAAGGAATTAGAAACTAAAATTTTGAATTGACTTAGCATGACACTCTCAAGGTCCATCCACTTTCCTACAAATGGCCATATGTCATTCCCTCTCATTGCCATGTAGTACTCCATTGTGTATATATACCACATCTTCTTGATCCACTCATCAGGTGATGGGCATTTAGGCTCT
>NC_043717.1:55210795-55248619 GCF_006229205.1 Suricata suricatta
TAATTACATGAAATAGAAGTGGGGATTTTGATTTTTTACTTTGCTTTTCTGTTTGGAGTATCATTGAAACTACTGTATTGTAAATGACGGAAAATAATTGCATATGTTAAAAAAATAAATTGTATAAAAAATAAATAAATAAAAATAAAATAAAATAAAATTTTGAATTGAGTTCCAAGTGAGACTAATCTATTTCCCTCAGTCCTCTAAACTGTAATGATCTTTGGATCCCCAAGTTTAGATTCCAAAGTAACTATTATTCAGGATGCATAAAATTTTTCAGGCTTCTGGTACTGTTTAACTCCAAGGCCTCATTAGAAAAATGCTCTGAGTTGCAAAATACATGGGGAGGGGAAGCTCTTCTCCCTACGTTTAGGGCCTATTCCAGACACAACCAGTTATCAATAAAGCCCAGTACCATTCCCAAAGCCTTAGACATCTCATTCTCACTGACTCACTGGGAACTCTTAAAGTGATTCTTGAACTTAAACTAATGGCTCATCCTGTCTCCAGTCATTGTTGAATAAACTGCTTTCTAAATCAAGTACCAGTGAAGAATCTGTATCATCCAATACCACATAGGCCCTTGAGATCAGTTCATTTTTTCATTCACTCAACACATAACTGATGGAGCACTTTATACATGGCCAACGCTGAGCAAGAGACTGGAAGTGAACTGGTGAACAATCCCATGTGTGGCCTTCTTCTCCAGGTGGTCTGATGAGGTATAATGATAGTCATACTAAACTCTGACCATAAAATAGAAGGAGCAAAACACTCAGGAGGGATGAAAATACACACTTTGTCCTTTCTTCCTCTCTTACTTTCTTATTATTTGTGGGTCCTCAAGGCTGAATGGTTCTGGAGGTCCCATATCTCTATAAATACTTTCCTTTGTGGCTTTCCATTTCAGATAATTGAGTTTGAATATCCACTGCAAGCAAAAGGACCTCCAGACTCCCATCACATTATAGCAGCCTCTAAACAATTGTCATGATGGAACAACAGAGTATTTGCTTTTTACCATGTCTTTATAAAATTTAAAGTTTGTCTTTGGGCACTCAGGAGTGTGATCATGGCCTATTGGATATAGCCACTGTTCACCGAAAAGGAGCAGATTGCATCAGAAAGTTTTTCTCCTGTTTCTCTCCATCGGGGTTTTCTTCACTTCTCTCATATTTCCCTGCCAGTACCTCCAATGAAAATGTGAGTAACACAAAAAGAGATCAAATTGGAATTGACCTTGCTATGCAGGACAATATCCTTAGCCAAGGACACTTTAAACTCAATCCTTGACCAACAAAGTGCTTTGAGATCTGATGATCCTAGCCTCTCCAGTCCTTGTTTTGACAGGTGAAGCCTTGAGCCCAGTTCACCTGCAAACACTAATCAGTAAAGTGCTTTACAATTCCTGAGATATAGTCCTATTACTCTTACTCCTCAATAGTCAAATGCTTTGAGTTTCCAAAGTGGTTTGAAGTTCATAACCCAGTGCTGAGTCTAGCCATTATACCTGGCATGTGATCCTGTTAGGACTCAGAAGCCAGGAAAAATTCTAGACTCACTCCTGGTCAGCAGAGTGTTATGAGGATCCCACAGGCCACTGGCCACACAGTTGCAGAGTTCCAGTTGTATAAACTATTGACATTCAAAGTCCATTCCCTAATCTACCTTAAATTTACCTGTCTGGCATCCTAGTCTGCCCTAGCTTTTCTTCAAACAACTGTCCGAAAGTCCTTGGCTCAGAGCCCAGTTCATTCATAATCTAAGAGCAATGTTTTTCTTGTGTATTTATCCACAAGGCAGAAATGATAGGACACCTATAAAATGTGAGTATATGGCTCCGTTGAAAAAATAGTAGTAGCATATAAAAGTATACACACATATGTATATATGTGTATATATGAATATATGTGTGTATATACACACACATATATAGTTATGTTCAAGCTATACTGAAGAGGAATAAATTGGGGTACAAATTTGTGCCTGGTATGATTCAATTTTTCCTACTATTTTGTTATGAAGCCCGTCAAACACCCAGAAAAGTCAACCAAGTTGTACAGCTAAAATCCATGTAACCACCACTTAGAAACTATAACATAAACAGTTTTCTATCCTTCCTTAATTGTCTGTGTGTCTCTGTGTCCATCCATTATCTATCTAGCAATTCATGTTATTTTTTGATGCCTATTAAAGTAAGCTGTAAGCAATAGTAACTTCCAACACTAGATAATTCAGCACCCAAATGATTAACTAGAGTTTAACAGATGTTTAGGGTCTCTTTTTTTCCTGTTGAGGTAGCTGACAAAAGCAAAAGGCACAAATCCTAACTGTACCATTCACCAAGTTTTGACAATTGTGTACACATATGTAGCCCAAACCTCTATCAGTACACAGATCATTATCCTCACTCCATGTCTTCTTCCAAATCCATCTCCTTCCCCCATCTCTCACGGTCAAACTCTAGTCTGTTTTCTATTTCTACATATTAGTTTCTATAGATTAGTTTTGCTATTTCTAGATCATTATATAAATGGTATCCTATAATGTATCCTCTTTTGTGTTGTCTTTTTTCACTCAGCGAAGTTTTTGAGTTTCATATATGTTTTGTGTATTTGTATTTTATTCCTTTTCTTTCTGATCACTATTATGTTGTATGGATGTACCAGACTCATGTAATCTCATTGTTGAAATGTAAAAGAAATAGGAAGAGAAGGAGAAAGAGGAGGGGAATTAACTAGTATATTTGCAAAAAGAAAAGTATACTGCAGTATGTTACATCTAAGTAGTGACAGCAGTTGTCTGTAAATGATGGCATTTACATATCATTGGATAACAGTTTTTCAAAAGCACCTACTCCTCTAGACTGGTAAACTTAATATTTGTTATAGTTCCACCAGTTACTGGTGTCTTTTTGTTAACTTATACCAAATGGCCTCATTGAATTAAGGATGAAGTAAACAGAGTTGGTGAGTTGTTAATAAAACACTGGAGGGGCACCTGGGTGGCTCAGTTGGTTAAGCATCCTACTTCGGTTCAGGTCATGATCTCACAGTTCATGGGTTTGAGTCCTGTGTTGGGCTCTGTGCTGAAAGCTCAGAGCCTGAAACCTGCTTCGGATTCTGTGTCTCCCTCTCTCTCTATACTCCCCTGCTTGCTCTCTCTCTCTCTCTCTCTCTCTCTCTCTCTCTCTCTCTCTGTATCTTTCAAAAATAAATAAACATTAATTAAAAAAAATCAATGGATCTGTAATGGAGGAGGACTATAAAAACTTCAAAGACTCTTGCCATGCCAGAGAGAGGTTACTTCCTTAATCATAAAAAAGAAGCAAAAGGATGTTTGAGACAAATATGTAAATAGGCAAACAATAAAAGACTCATAAATGTTACCAATTTCAAATTCTTCCCAATCACCAACCTGAAAACATGAGCATTTGACAAAATTCAATAGCCTTTCATGATTTTTAAAATATCTCCCAGAAAATTAAGAATCAAGGGAATTTTCCTCAATATTCTCATATCAGCTTTATTTCTAATAGTGAAATCCTGGAAATAACCCAAATGTACCCTAATAGGTGAATGATTAAATAAATTGTGGTACATTCACACCATGGAAAACTACACAGCAGTAAAAAGGGACAAACTGTAGGTACATGCAACAACTTGGATAGATCTCAAAGGCATTATTCTAAGTTAAAAAGCCAATCTGAAAAAGTTACATGCTATATGATTCCATTTATATATTACTCTTGAGATGACAAAATTATGTAGATCGAAAATAAACCAGTGGCTGTTAGGAATAAGGGATGGAAGGAGTGTGTGTGGGGTCAAGTGTGGGTGTGATTATAGAAAGAAGAAGAAAACTTTTGTTGGGATGGAATAGTTATATATCTTGTGTGTGGTGGTGGTTACATGTGATAAAATGACATAGCACTATACACATACATTATGTCAAGTCAGTTTCCTGGTTTTGATACTGTACTATATAAGCAGTAATCATGGGGAAAATACTAGGCAAAGAGTACACAGAATCTCTATGTACTAACTTGCAACTGTGTATTTGTAATTATTTCAAAACAAAATGTTTAAAAACTATATTTTACTATTTCCCACATTTTCAAATATTTTTCTAGGGTATCATTTAAAATGTAACACCTGAAATTCCCATGAACGAATCCTGCTTTCTCAATGCTTTCCATTATTTTTGAGTGTTCAGTGTGATTCAAATTATTCTCAATTTAAATAAGTGGTGGCGAATAGAACACCCTTGTATTTAAATCTGTGCTGATAGCCAAAATTAATTATGGGACAAGGATTTCATGAGATTAAGTGATTCTTAATTGTCTCTGTATTTCAGAGCTTTGAATGAAGTGTTACTAAATGGCTTTCATTGAATTTGTTCTAATATGTGGTCCCATAGGTAATGTGATATAATGCCCAAATGAATGTCTCCAATGTATATCTTTAATTACATTGGGCCTGTGCTCATTTAATTGACTAAAACTATTTGGTTCTCCTTATTTTTGTTCAGGCTTAAAAAAATATTATTACACAAGAACCAATGTTTTGTTGTACATAAATAATGTCATGATAAGAAGACAAAAATAACCAGAATTCCAGGGCACCTGGGTGGTTTAGTCAGTTAAGCTTCCGACTTTGGCTCAGGTCATGATCTAACCTTCATGAGTTTGAGCCCCACGTCGTGCTCTGGTGATGACAATCCAGAGCCTAGAGCCTCCTTCAAATTCTGTGTCTTCCTCTTTCTCTGACCCTCCCTTGCTTGTTTCTCTCTCTCTCTCTCTCTCTCTCTCTCTCTCTCTCTCTCTCTGTCTCAAAAATAAACTTTCAAAAAAATAACCAGCATTCTATGTAACATGTAGAGGTGTCCAAAGCTTAATTTGAGAGCATTCCTTTTCATTGTATGTGTTTTATGTATCTATGCCTACTTTTAAAAAAATATGATCTTACCAAATATTTGTTTTTATCATACGATGATACATCATTAGCATTTATGTGCCTTGAAATATTTTTTCCTGCCTTTTTCTGTTCAGTGATAGAGTTTGATTCAATTAATGAAAAAAAAATCCTATTTTGTGTAACTATTTTTTTTTATTTTAAATCAAGTTTTAGCCTGTTCAATGAATACTTCTATGGACTCCATATAGCCAAATCTATATTTATATGCTCTATTATTTCCTGGTAAAACCTTCAAAGGTGTTATTTTGCTGCCAAAAGACTCTCCATAAAGGGGCTGTTTGTACCTATCCTCTTACCCACAGTATAAGATATTTTCTCAACTCAGCCTGCATTCAAACATTAAAATCACTTTTTCACTTTTCAAAAGAAAGAGGTCATCATAGTATGCCTTTGGTGTTTTCATCAATTCATTAGAGCAGATATAATTTCCCTGTGGAAAATTAAGGTGCATATTACTAACTAAAGATGAATAAGATTATAATATGGCTGGAGAAATAGACCTTTTTCATTCCATAGGAATTAAGTTATACTGTTAACTTTGTCTCCTAAAGTAACTTGCTTGCCATTAACCATTATTGTACATCATAATTTCTTTCTTTTCTTTTTATTAAAAAATGGTTTTATTTATTTATTTTGAGAGAGAGGGAGAGAGCATGCATGTGAGCAGGGGAGGGACACAGAGAGAGAGGGAGAGAAAATCCCAAGCAGGCTCCATGCTGTCAGTGCAGAGCCTGATGCGGGGCTCAGTCTCATGAAATGTGAGATTATGACCTGAAACAAAATCAAGAATTGGATGCTTAAACAACTAAGTGACACAGGCACCCCTGTACATCATCATTTCTAATGTCTATATGTGATTCTATTACATAAACAGAGTTTTATTTCCCTTACCAATCAACTGATATTGAAAATGTAATTGATGTTTGTTATTAGTTGGTTTTAGTTGACATTTGTCTTCATTTAAATAAATTTGAAATAATTCTTCAAGCCAATTGTAAGTTCACATCCAAAAATGTTTTCTCAAAATTCATTCTTAGAAATGGAACTGCAGTTTACCGTGACATGATCATTTATTAAAATTTTTGTGTTCTATTTAATGTAGCTCTATAAAGTCCACTACAAATTTATATTTCTATGAGACATGTAAGTACATGCATTTTTCCTTCTGCATTCTCTTGCCATGGATATTAGAATACTTTTATTTTTTACAGTCATTAGCTGACAACCAGTGTCTCATTGTTATTGACAGATTTAGGTACTTTAACTATGGTCTCTTACTTATCTGAATGTTAGTTTTTTTTCAAGCAGAATAGAAACGTAAATCACTCTAAATTTCTCTAACCTATTCTAAGCACTTTCATTAGTTTCCTATTACTGCTGTAACAAATTACTACAAACTTGGTAGAATTATTATTTTATAATTTTGGACATTAGAAGTTCAAAATTAGTCTCACTGGACTAAAGTCAAGGTCTTAACAGGGTTAATTCCTTCTTGAGGCTCTGAGGAGATAATCCATTTCTTTGCCTTTTTCAACTTCTAGAAGCTTGTCTGCATTTTTTGGTTCATGACCCCTTCCTCATATCAACTCAATCTCTTACTTCCTTTGTCACATCCCAAACTACTGATCCTCATGCCACCCTCATATAAAGATGACTGTGACTGAATTGTATCCATCTGGATAATCCAGGATAATCTCCCTATATCAAGATCCTTAATTCAGTCATTTCTGAAATGCCCCTTTTGTCACGTAAAGTAACATATTCACAAGTTCAGGGATCATGACATGGACATCATTGGAGGACTATATTACTATTCATAAGATAAAAAATGTATTTCTAATACTTGCAATACATTTTTACCAGACAATATTGATTCTATATTTATTATTTCATAGCTTGTATTTTGTAATTAACAATATATACTGAATATCATTTGTTGTTCTATAATGGTCTTCTATTCCATCATTCCCAAATATTTCAACTGTTCCATTGAAAGGAGGGACCCTAATTCTATTAACAAGTACAACCAAAGTATATGCTGTGAGAATTTAAGTTGACTTGAACTTTTACCTATTAAAATAAATGCTGTGTTCTGGTCAAGATGTTGAATTATATCTCTCTTTCCCCTTTCTTTCCGAAATACCATTGAAATGACACTAAAGATTTATAAAAGCAGTAAACTATAAGAGCACTGAATCACAGAAGGCAGCAAAGATTTGGATAAATGTCTTAAAGACATATGTACAGGAGAAGACTTCCATGGGGCAGGAGGTATTCTCTTCAGAGGGGATTCAGAGAGCCTCCAAGCTCAGAAAGACATAGTGTCTGTGCTTGAAGAACTTCAGTGGAATAGTTGCACCAGACTACATCCAACTTCATCCTTTAACCTCAAGGGGAGAGATTGGCAGCAGAGATAGTCTGAGAGTCTATCAGAAGGCAATGCGTACTGAAGACTAGCACACAGAAATGATTTATAAAGCACATACAAAAAAAAATCACCACCATTAGATACTGAACAGACCCAAAAAATGGCAGAATTAACAACTAAGAAATAGGCAAATATAAAAAAAGCTTTAAAATAAGACTGGTTAAAATGTTTAGAAAGATGAAAAAGAGACTAGAATCTATAATAAAGGAAAAGCATTCTTATTTTGAAAAAAAGTATTTGAAAAAGAAACAATTAAAAATTCTAAAAATAAAAATTATACATTGGAATAAAGCCTTAGTGGATTGGTTATGTAGTTTTACAGACTCCAAATTGAATAGAGAATTAGAGCACAGATAATGTGAGGGCCACATTTGATTCATCCCTGTGCCCCAGTTTCTACCACAACTAGGCTAGCTTGTAGCAGGTGTTTAGCAATTACTTGTTAAACTGAACTGGGCAAGTGGCCTTTGGACAAGCCTGAGTTCCAGGGGCTCCTTCAGTATAGATGAGTCTCAGATGCCAGGACAGCTTTTGGTGGAACTACCTGTGAATTGGGCTGACGTAGGTCTGATTCCTTCTGGGTAGGGTTGGCAGTGAAGGCCATGCAAACAAGAGGCTTGGGAGCTGCCGTTGATCTCAAGGGCCAGTTTGTTCCCTGTCATAGCTGGTCATTGACTTCTGTCCACTCAGCATGTCTGGCTACTGTTTTTCTTCCCATGTCCATATTTGTGTGAGGAGACATGATATAAATTGTTAATAATTGTGCCAAATCTCCCTCTCCTTACGTCTTCCATCCTAGGCCTTGCACTCCTCACATCCCACAATCTAAAGAAAGGAGAGCAGACCTTTGTGCAAATAGTTCTCTACAGATGGATCTCAGGGTAGTCTCCCTCACTGTCTGGAATAATGAACATCTTCTCCTAGAACATCCCAAGGCACTCTGTTGCTACCACCCTCAGTGGCAGGGAAGCTTCTCTGAGCAGTCCAAGCAGCTTGGGGCTTCAGAATAGAAGGCAGCTTCAGAAGTGATGGCCATTCTTGTGTTTTCCTTTTCTTCATGCTACTTCTATGTTTTGAGGAAAGTGAACATTTAAAAGACAGAGTCCATACTCTGGCCAGAGCAAACCAAATGCTCTAAGGAGAAAGGTACTTTGAAATAAACTTGCTCAGAAAGATAAATTAAAAAAAAAACACTACTTACAATTGCACCAAAAAATAATAAAATACCTAGGAATAAACTTAACCAAAGAGATGAAAGACCTGTACTCCAAACACTATAAAAACACTGATGAAAGAAATTAAATATGACACAAATGGAAAGATATTCCATGCTCATGGATTAGAAGAATTAATATTGTTAAAATGTCCACATTACTGAAAACAACCTACAGATTTACTGCAATCCCCATCACAATACCAATAGCATTTTTCAGAAAACCATAACAAATAATCCTAAAATTTGTATGGAACCACAGAAGACCCTGAATAGCCAAAACAATCCTGAGAAAGAAGTGGAGGTAACTCAATTCCAGATTACAAGATATATTACAAAGCTGTAGTAATCAAAACAGTAGGGTACTGACACAAAAAATAGACACATAAATCAATAGAAAAGAATAGTCTCCAGAAATAAACACAAGATAATATGGTCAATTAATCTATGGCAAAGGAAGTAAGAATATGCAGTGGGGAAAAGACAGTCTCTTCAATGAATGGGGCTGGGAAAACTGGGCAGCATTAGTAAAAGAATGAAATTGGACCGCTTTCTAACACCATACAGAAAAATAAACTCAAAATGAATTAAAGACCTGAAACCCTAGAAAAGATTATGGGCAATAACTTTTCTGACATCAGCCATAGAAACATTTTTCTAGATGTCTCCTAAAGCAAGGGAAACAAAAGCAAAAATAAACTATTGGTACTAAATAAAAATAAAATAAAATTTTTCACAGTGAAGGAAATAATCAACAAAACAAAATGAAAACTCCAACCTACTGAATAGGAGAAGATATTAGTAAATGATTTGTCCATTAAGGGGTTAATATCAGATATATATATATATATATATATATATATATATATATATTCTACAACTCAACACCTAAAAATAAAAACACAAAAAATCCCAATCCAATTAAAAGTGGGAAGAGAAACTGAGTAGATAATTTATCAAAGCAGACAGATGGTCAACAGGCACTTGAAAAGATGCTCAACACCACTCATCATTGAGGAGATGCAAATCTAAACCATAATTACATATTACAACAGTAAGAATGACTGAAATGAAAGTGACAAGAAATAAGTGTTGGTGAGGATGTGGAAAAAAAGGAATCCTTTTGCACTGTTGGTAGAAATGTAAATTAGTATAGACGCTGTGGAAAACAGTATGAAGGTTTTAAAAAATTAAAAATAGAAACACTAATTTGAAAAGACATATGTACCCTCATGTTTACTGCAGCATTGTTGACAATAGACAAGATATGGAAGCAACCTAAGTGTCCATCAACAGACAAATGTATAATGAAAATGTGATACTGGGGCAGGGTTGGCTCAGTTGGTTAAGTGTCTGACACTTGGTTTTGGGTCAGGTCATGATCTCACAGTTTGTGGGTTCAAGTCATATGTCAGGCTCTGCTGTCAGTGCGGAGCCTGCTTAGGATTCTTTCTTCCCCTTCCTCTCTATGCTCCTTCTCCTCTCTCTCTCTCTCTCTCTCTCTCTCTCTCTCTCTCTCTCTCTCCCCCTCCTCTCTCTCAAAATAAAGAGAAAGTAAACTTAACAAAATGAACTTAAAAGAAAATGTGATATATATGTGTATACACATGCACACACATATAAAATGAAATATTACACAGCCATAAAGAAGGATGATATCATGCCATTTGAGACAACACAGATGGACCTAGGCAGTATTGTGCTAAGTGAAATAAGTCATACTGGGAAAGACAGTTGCCATATGATTCCATTTACAGGTGGGATTGCAAAAAAAAAAAAAAAAAAAAAAGAAAACGAATAAGGAAACAAAAAGCAGAATCAGACCTATAAAATACAAAGAACAAACTGATGGTTGCTAGAGGGGAGAGGAGTGAGGGGTTGGACAAAACTGGTGAAGAAGAGAAGGAGATGCAGTCCTCCAGTAGTGGAATGAGTAAGTCACAGTAGTAAAAGGCACAACATAAGGAAGACAGTCAATGATATTGTAATAGGGATGTGATATGACAAATGGTAGTTACACTTATAAACATAGCATAATGTATAAATTTGTCAAATCACTAAGTTTTATACATGAAACTAATGCAATAGTTTTAGTTCAAAAAATAAAAGAAAAGGGACACCTGGGTGGCTCAGTCAGTTAAGCGTCCAACTTTGGCTCAGGTCTTGCTTTCACAGTTTGTGGGATTGAACCCTCTGTCTGGCTCTGGGCTGACAGCTCAGAGCCCGGGGCTTGCTTTGAATTCTGTGTTTCTCTCTCTCTGTCCCTCACTGACTTGTGCTCTGTCTCTCTTTCAAAAATAAACATCAAACAATTAAAAATTATAAATAAAATTAAATAAGAAATAAGGCTGCCCAGACATCAGGCTTGAGCTCCTAACTCCTATCCTAAGCCTGCCCTTTTATCAGAGAAGTAATATTAACTGTTTGAGACTCTCTGAGTGGTATATAAGGCAGATGATTCCATATAAGTCACTGAGGCTTGCTTGAAGACACCACACAGGAGTCTCTTAAAATGTGTCTTGTGGATGAGTATTTGCAAAGAATATATTATTAATGCAGCTAAACTCCATAATTCATAACTGCCTGTGGCTAATATTCACCTTAAATAATTGCTAAAAAAAATTCCAATACTAGTAATTCTAAGAACTTTATATTCATTTGAACTGAGCTACCAAGATGTTGACAAGTAGTCTTAAAAGCAGGGTGTCGGGGCACCTGTGTGGCTCAGTCGGTTAAGCGTCCAACTTCGGCTCAGGTCATGATCTCACAGTTTGTGGGTTCAAGCCCTGCATCTGGCTCTGGGCTGATAGCTCAGTACCTGGAACCTGTTTCAGATTCTGTGTCTCCTTGTCTCTCTGCCCCTCCCCTGCTCATGCTCCGTCTGTCTCTCTGTGTCTTGCTAAAATAAATTTTAAAATGTTAGAAAAAAAAGCAGGGTGTAGAATTGAAATATCCTAGACGAATATACAATTGGCCTGGGTTACAGTTCTGACGTCATCAAATAGTAAGTGTGTGACCCTGGGCTTTTCTATAGATTTCTTGAAAATAGCTTTAAGTAGTCTAGATAAAGATGTTGAGTCCAAAGTCATACAGCCAGGAAGTGAGAGAGCCAAATGTGTTCAGATCCAGAGTTCATAATCATTCTGATAAACTGTCCTCTTCGTATCATGGGCTTAGAGTATGAGGCCTGGAACAGAAATATCTGAGGGAGCCAGAGCCCACTCTGATCATTCTTTTCCAACTTTCTTTAAAACTAGCTTCAAACTCTGTCTGCAGAGAATTCCTTAAGATATTGCTGAGTACTCATTGAGGGGGAAGAAAAATTATGTAGAGAAAGAAATCTCACTGTCTGGAGATCTCCACTAGGAAGGTAGGAGTAGACTGTGGGGTCCTTGTCTGAACCTAAAGGATATTTAGAGCCTGGTCTAGATTGTTGATATTAGAAGGTCTACAGACAGCAATTCTAGGGCTGGCAGAATTGCCTCGAAGGCCATATATGCCAGTCCAGTTCCTCTTTTCCTTGAATTGTAATGCTCGTTTGTGATGGTTTGAGTGTGTATACAGAAACTGATGGAGAGAAGGCAGGAAAAGTCTACCCTAACCACCCATCTTCTCCAAAAGAGGACACTCCTGGGCCTCAGCAACTGAAAGTAAATGTATTCTCAATGTTTTCTTTCCAGGAAGGATCAAAGGGGAATCTGAATGGTATTGTATATGTTGGATGATGAGCCTATATCTATTCTGCAAGCCCTAACTTGGCCAATGTTTCAATACTTGGTATTGATGGCCCAAAGAGTCTGCATATGAACTCAGGCTGTATCATTTTCCAAATTAACTCACACAGATAAGAGAGATATTTGGTCCAGTTTTTAAATTTTTTTGCATTTATTTATTTTTGAGAGATAGAATGTGACCAGGGGAGGGACAGAGAGAGAAGGAGACACAGAATCCGAAGCAGGCTCCAGGCTCTGAGCTAGCTGTCAGCACAGAGCCTGATGCGGGACTCAAATCCACAAACCATGAGATCATGACCTGAGCTGAAGTCGGACGCTTAACCAACTGAGCCATCCAGGCACCCCTTGGTCCAGTGTAAAGGCTTAAGACTGATTGTACACTGAATTAATTCATGCAGCACCCTTTGTAAGCCCTGTTTACCAGACACGCATTTCCTGCACTGTTTCTCCTCGGGGGTGCTAATTCTAATTTGACATGTGTAGAAAAGAGAGTACCCAGGCCTCTCATGGCTTTCAAATGAGTGGCTATAGCCACAAAGAGACCACATCCTTTCTCTCATCATAGGCATGTGCTCCATACAAGTCTCACCTTTATTACTTCTGGGAAATTGCATGTGCCGTCTGTGACAGGGGCTATTTCCCACTTCTGTTTTTGCATCCTGAGCTCCCCTGGGTAAGGCATGAGCCTTGTCAGGGCTTTCTTTCAGGATTACAAAATTACGAATTCTAAATTTTCTAAAAAAATCTTTCAGAATTACAAAATTACTAATTCTTTCAGGATTACAAAAAACATTGCCCAACGTTTCTGGAGGTCCAGAAAAAGTGAGGTTTGACTTTCCCTGGATGAAAGCAGATAAGGCTGAAAACTTGCAGGAAGAGGCAAAATTGGGGAAGACTCATAGGACAGAGTAGAGAGACTGGACAAAAATGCACTTTCTACAACTAGACAGCATTCATGGAGCCTGAGTGATGGAACAAGGAAGAGCCGGGAGATATCTCAGCCTCAACTGCCTCTCCCATCCTGTCATGCAAGCCTTTCTTATATTTCTTGAGAACTGATAAATTTGAATGACACATAACACAAGCTGGAGGGTGCGTATGATACAGTACACCAGAAAGAATGTGAACTGTAGCCAAAGGCAGCCTTGGACTCCAATCCCAACATTCACTGACTGGTTGTGTGACCTTTGGCATATTATTTAAGCTTCAGTTTCCTACAGTGTCAAATGAGGCTACTAAAATGCTTCTTGGAGAATTGGTGGAAAGATTAGACCTAAAGGAGGTGAAGAACCTAGCACAGGGCCTAGCACAAATTTAGTACTAAAAAAAAGTTGGCAGCTTTACACTATTGTTGGTCCAGATGCTACACCTTCCCCTTGACAGGTTTCTCTCTGCTGGTACCGCCAGGCGAGCTTATGTTCTCGACGACGCAGAAAATGCAGTAATCCAAAAACTCATAGAAAGAAAAACTTGTCACATTAATCTGCTTGCTCCCGTCTCCGCCTCAGAAACATGTCCATATTAAGGGTCCATGGATGCTAAAGAATGAGAGGCTCTCAGCACATAGGCAGGACTACTTTAAGATCCCAGATTTTGAGTTAGATATTCTCCCACCTCATAACTTCACCCCCATCCCATTTTCCAGGACCCCTTTAGCTCTAGCTCTCTAGTTACTCATTTTCTCATTATTAGAAATCCTGCCCTTATTTTTCCGCGGAATGTTACGATAGGGAAGATCACTGAGACGAGGTGGGGGTTGTATCTCCCTGGCAACCGCGGAGTGCACATGCGCAGAGGCTTCCCCAGGCTGGCAGCTCTAATTTGACTTCTGCAGGCTGCGGGATTGGGACCAAAACGCTGTATCTCCCTTCTTCTTGTCCCCTTCCCCGGCAAGACGGTTATGTCATTCTCTTCCTGAGGCTGACTTAAATGTAAGGAAAGTCCTCTCTCATTTGTTAGGAGGTGGCAGTTTGGGGTAGCCCTTAGTGTTTAAATGAATGAAAGGGCAGAAAGCTTATGGGTGTCAGGAGGTGAGGAAACATAAAACCTAAACCACTGGTGAGCACCTCCCCCATCCGTGCATCATAGGTGACTTTCCACATAATATGCACTACTGACCCAGGGCTCCCTTACAGAAATTGTTATTTGCAGGCTCTCTAGGGAAGGCTTGGGGAGAACCTTAAGCAGGGTTAGAAGCTGCATGAAGGGTCAGGATGAAGAGAGCCAAAATACTCACCTTAACAGCTTAGATACAGAGTAAACTGCAGTGGCAAAGGTTGCTGGGTAGAGCTCCAGGTAGATTATTCAGTCTGACCCAAGATCCAAGACCAACTCCCTTCAGGAGAACCATTGTTCGTTCCCAAGACCCACTCTATGAAAATATGGGTCTTTGTTATCTCTGCCACAGGCTTCCCTCTCACACTTCCTTCTTGAACTCAATTTTGTTTTTCCAAATCCCACAAAAGGCATTTTACATACTGTCCCTGACTTCATAAACAATCCCTCCCTCCTCATTCCAAACCTCAGGTCTTAGGGAAAAAAATCACTAAAGGAGAACTTACCCCCAGTCCTACATATCACCTCATACTCCCCTGCCACTGCCTCAACCACTCCCCCACTAATCCTTTGCTTGACACCCCTGACCCTTCCCTAGCCCTTCTTGTGCCCCATTGCTTTCTCCACTGTCACCTCCCAGTACCTACAGTTTAGCTGTAAGTTCCCACTGTGATCTCTCCTAGCACTATGAGCTCACCCCTACTATATTACTTGCCACAACAATAAAACAATTTCTGGTTTACTTTAATAGCCCCTTCCTCTTAAGCCCTGGACTCAGCTAGGTTTTCTTCACCCTTATATTCCCAGCACAAAACATGTGCTCTGAGCATGGCAGGTGCTTAATAAATGTTTGTTGAATAAAAAAGAATGCTTAAGTATGGTGTCTAATTCATTATTGTTTTATTTTCCACTACATTTGGAAGAGCAGAGCAAATACAGGTAAATGCCAGCATTTTTTTTCTTACACAACAACAGTAGACACAAAGAAGGCATCCACAGATCAGTGATATTGTGTTTGTTTTTGTTGTGTGTGTTGTTACTATTGTTACTTAACTTTTGCACCACACCATTTTACTAATTATTTTAAACAGTTAAAGAACAACTTTATATTTTCTTCCACATCATAGAAAGATGTAAACATTACCAATACAACTTACACAGATATCTGAATTTTATATTAAAATGAGACAGGGATGGCAAATGAGCAATTTCATTTATAAACACTGATCATGAACCTAATTCAAGGATATATTGTAAGGACAGAAATACTATTAGAAATAGAATACACAGAGCGAGCACAATGTGTACTTCCACCCCAGCCCTGACTGACTTTTGATTCGGGGCCCCAGTGGCCATTTCCCTAGGGCCTCTTTGACTGATGACACCCAACTAATGTGACACATTTTCCCAGATTTCACATGGGGCTGAAGAAGAACATGGCAGTTGCCTGAGATCTGGCTCTGGCCTCCTCATCTTCAACAGCCTCCCTATATTGCTCTGGCCAGTCCTGTGGTCTCTTTCTGTACAGCCTGGCCATATACTCCAAGGCTTTCATTTTGGTAGTTTCAAGGTGAGCTTGAGGACCCCATAGAAGCTCATATTCAACTGGATTAGAGTAGGACAGCGGCCTGCATTCCAAGTAGCGCTGTCTCATAAGCTTGCAGGTGATGGCATGTTTTCTCCCTATATCCACACCAAATCTTCGAAGCATGTTCCAGATGTTGGCCTCTTTGACACGGTTGCCCATCAGGAAGATCAAACCCAAAATTGGCATCACATATTCTTGAGTGGATCTCCCCAGGCTGTCTAACATCATTTGTTCTTCTTCTGATTCTGGTTGCTGGACAAGGAGGTAGATGTGCTCACTGGTATCAACCTCAATCAGAGAGAATCCATAGAACAGATCAAGGATTAGAGTAGCTCGACTGAGGATATTTGGAAACACGTCCTCAAATTCTTTGCCAGTGTGAGCCAGTAGCTCATCCTGATGTATAGGCAGCAACTCCTCAGTGACATTAATGGCCAACTGGACCAAATCATTGGCCTTATCATTCATAGTGTCCTCTGACCAGAATTCCAAGCCAGCAGCTTGTCTTCTTTCTTTGGCTTTGTCAGCTTCCAGGGCCTTGTTATATTCTTCTGGCCAGCTCCAGGGTTCTTCATTATGAGCCTCTGCCACAAACTTCAGGGCTTCCATCTTTGTAATTTCCATGTGGGCTCTAGAGCCCCACAAGAACTCAAATTCTAGGGGATTAGTGCCGTATACTGGCCAGTACTCCAAGAACCGCATGCGCACAAAGTCAGTAATGAGCAGGTTCCTTGTATTCCCAAAGAGGTTGTTGATCCTCTGGGGATCACCCAGGAAATCAACCTTTAACAACAGGTCCCAAATGGATGCTTCTCTAGCCCGGTTGCCATTCAGGAGGATGTGGCCTAGGACCAAGGCCAAGAGACCTGCCTTTGGCACATCCAAGGATTCCGCTATGCGATCAGTGGCCTGGAAACCCCGCTTGCTGATTAGGTTGTAAATGTCAGCCTGGGGATCAAGAACCCTAAGGTTCAACCCAAAGACCTGATCCAGGTGGGCTGAGGCTCGTCTAAGGATCTCAGGGAACTGATCTGAGTATTCTCTGAGGAACTCTAGCATCTCTGCTTGCTGGATAGAACCCTCGGTTTGGCTTTTCATTCGCATAAAATTCACCAAAGCAATCGACCTGTCTTCTAGAGGGTCGTGGACCCTGAGCGCCCCCAAACGTTGGGACTGCTCTTCAATTAGGACCTCGAGGTCCTTAGGGTCCTGCACAGCCTGAGAAGCGCTGGCACCCTGAGGATTGATTGGCGCATGAGGGCCCTGGAGGTCCTGGGGAACAAGCATGGAGGTCGGAGACCCGGAGGGGTTACTAGCCTGCATCTCACCCTGGCCGTCGCTGTAATCTGCAGGGGTCTCGCCGCTGCTGCGGCGCGCGTTCTGGCTTACCAGAGACATGGTTCCAGGAGTCAGCAGCAGAAACTGGGAAGTCAGCAATCTGTCTGAGAGAGGATGGTAGGAGTGTCAGCGCCTCAGCACAAATCCTAAGCCAGAGATCTGGGATCAGGAGGGAGAGCTGGAGAGAGAAGCGATCTTTCTACACAACCAGTGAGCAATGACTGCTAGCCTCTCAGTGCCTAGCTCTGCCGCAGCCTACACAGGCGCAGTCTGGTTCTGCGGCATGGTGGCCACGCCCCGCTTCCAACTCCCCCCCCCCGCCTCCCGCCCAACTTCTGCCACTACTGCTGCTAGGAAAGCTAGGCTGGTTGAAGTGGTTGCTGCTGGATTCAAACATTTTAACGCGGAGAATTCAATAAAGGGGCAACGAACGGAGGTAGAGCAGAATGAACAAGGAATGAAAGATGTTCAATGACACTCTACTTACAGTTTTTCTGTGAGGTAAAAAGCGCCACGTTAACAGAAGATTCAAAGAGGAAGAGGAAGATGCTAACTATGACAATTATTTTATGGTTTCATTAATTTATCCACACACTCAGCAGACTCATTTCTTGAGTACTTACCACATGTCAGGCACAATGCTGGATACTAGGGATACAGCAGAAGATAAACATAATGATTACCTCTTTCTTTGTGGAGCTTACATTCTGAGGTAGGTTCAAACAATGGTGATAATAGTGAGAGCTAAATTTTAGGGAGCATGTACTATGTACCAGGCAATTTTTAGTACTTCCACTTGCCTCATATTAAAACACTTAATGCTAGCTATGAGGTAGCTACTCTTAATGGTCCTCATTTTACAGATGAGGAAACTGGGTCAGAGAAGTGAATTTACCTGTTCAAAATCAGAGAGCAACAAATGGAAGAGAAGATGATTTGAACCCAAGTCTGTCAGAATCTCAAACATAAGTACGTTCTCTGACACGATCTGCCATTCAAAGTGTTTGTTTAACCCTATTCAATAAAAATGATTCATATAAATTAGATGGAAATACTTGCTCTAATGTAGGGTCAGTTAACATATGGGATAAATACAGAAAGAGCAAGCATGGATTACAGCTTAGTTTGAGATATCTTGGAATGGGGGCACATGCTTTATGGGGGAATTGAGCTCTAAGTGATGGATGGGATGTAAAGGATATATAAACGAGTTCTAGGCTGGAGGATTGGCATCAGAAAAGGCCCAAAGGTGTGCAAGTACGAAATAAGTTTGCATTGCAGCTGGTTACCCAAAGTGGCTAGAGCCAAAGTGTACTAGTGTGGGTGGCAAATGACGATGAAGGTGGTGAGCCAGGATGATTGGATTTCCTGTTTTTTCACTGAACAGTATAATAGAACTGGTTGGAGTTCCACAAGATAAGAATGACAACACCAGAAAAGGGCCTGGTTATTTGGAGGTCAGTCATGTGTTTGGGGAGGCATAATCCAAGTATTTCGACCAGGAAGAAGAGTCAGCTGCTTTATTATCAGGGAGTGCTACCAAAATAATTGTGCTAAATCCTAGCTCTCAACCATCAAGCTACTTGGTAAAATAGTGGGAAAGGAAAAAAAAAAAACTACATAAGGTTGCCATTTGCATCCTTTCTTAAATTCTTGATGGTAATAAATACTGTAACATTTAGTTATCCTGTGCCCAGGGATTTCTTCAGAAAGCACTACCATCACATGTGGAGGCCAGACAATTATCTCTGACATTTTCTATATCTCAGATGCTCTCTTTCAGTAGCAAAGCAGGCAGTTCAGGACCATGGATTTGGCCAAACTGGGCTAAAGAGAACAAGGTTTATACAACTCAATATGCATGTTCTGCAATGTAGAAGTGTGTGGTTTGTGTGCTGATTTATATCTTAGGAGAATCTTGTGGAAAGCAGCACCATCTTTGAGCTACCAAAAAGGTATAATCAGATCTGATAGGATCCCTCAATCTGATTTTTCAGTTTCCCCTAGGAGAGCTCCATGTTCTTTGTCTAGACAAGGTGTTGCCTGCCTGTCTAGAATTTTATTCTTCAGTCATAAAAGAAAAGAGATATGTATTTTCCTGAATCCCATCTCACAGTTTGTCATGAGTTGAAGCTTCTATTAACACTCCATCTAATAACAAAACCCCAACATTGAATGGCGACATTTTACCTCTGAAATAACATCCTATTCTAATTCCACAAATTTCAAGTCTTTCACAAATTGGTCCTTGCCTGGCTTTCAATCTTCATTTTTATCCCTCAGCACGTCCATCCATGAATTCTGCTCCCAAGCCAAATTTAGCTACACTCCTGGTCCCAGCTATTTATATTCTACTGGACTGAAGTAGTTTTAGTTCTTGCTAAGTGAAAAATTAAGGAGTTGTGACTGTGAATGTGACCATATGGTGTATTTTCCACTCTAAGTGTGAATAAAAAAGATAGGATCATACTCATTATTCTGAACTTCTATCAGTATTTTCTAACCTTTTTGCAATTTAAAAACGTGAATATCTTAAATTCCACATATGAATGAAATTATACAGTATTTGCCTTTTTCTGATTCACTTATTTCACTTAGCATTATACTCTAGCTCCATCCATGTTGTTGCAAATGGAAAGATTTCATTCTTTTTATGGTTAACGATATTCCATTATCTTCTTTATTCATCTATCTATGGACACTTGGAATATTTCAGTGATTTGGCTACTGTAAATAATGCTGCAATAAACACTTGAGTGCATATAGGCTTTTGAATTAGTGTTTTGTATTTGCTGGGTGGATACCCAGTAATGCCATTATTGGATTGGAAAGTAGTTCCATTTTTAATTTTTTGAGGAACCTCCATTCTGTTTTCCACAGTAAATGTACCAGTTTGCATTCTCACCAGTGCACAAGGGTCATTTTTCTCCACATCCTTGCTTATACTTGTTTCTTATTTTTTAAATTTATATATTAATTCCAATTAGTTAACATACAGTGTTATATTGTATCAGATGTACAGTATAGTGATTCCATAATTTCATATATCACCTGGTGCTCATCACACCAAGTGCACTCCTTAAACCTCATCACCAATTTAATCCCTTCCTCCAGCTCCCACCCTCACGTAACCATCTGTATGTTGTCTATAATTAAGTCTGTTTCTTCATTTGTCTCTCACTCTTTCTCTTTTTTTTCCCTTTGCTCATTTCTTTTGTTTCTCAAATTCCACATATGAATGAAATCATGCAGTATTTGTCTTCTCTGACTTATTTCACTTATCACAATACTCTCTAGCTCCATCCACATCCTTGCAAAGAGCAAGATTTCATTCTTGTTTATGGCTGAATAATATTCCATTATATATGTGTGTGTACACAAGATTTCATTCTTGTTTATGGCTGTATAATATTCCATTATATATAGTAAATAATGCTGCTATAAACATAAGGGTGCATGTATCCCTTTAAATTAGTGTTCTTGTATTCTTTGGATAAATAAGCAGGAGTAGTACAACTGGTAGATCATGAGGTAGTTCTACTTTTTACTTTGTAAGGAACTTCTATACTGCTTTCCACAGTAGCTGCATGAGTATGCATTCCCACCAACAGTGTAAGAGGGTTCCCCATTCTCTGCATCATCGCCAACATCTGTAATTTCCTGTATTGTTGATTTTAGCTATTCTGACAGGCATGAGGTGATATCTCATTGTAGTTTTGATTTGCATTTCCCTGATGATAAGTGCTGTTGAGCATCTTTTCATGTGCTGGTAGCCATCTGGATATCTTCTTTGGAAAAATTCTATTCATGTTTTCTACTTGTTTCTTAAGTGGATTATATAAGTTCTTTATATATTTTGGATACGAATGCTTTATCATATATATCATCTGCAAAAACACCACATACTTTTATTGTTTGTTTCCTTTGCTGTGCAAAAGCTTTTTATTTTGATGTAGTCTGAATAGTTTATTTTTGCTTTAATTTCCCTTGCCTCAGGAGACATATCTAGAAAAATGTTGCTAGAGCCAATGTCAGAGAAATTACTGCCTTCCAGGATTTGTATGATTTCATATCTCACATTAGGTCTTTAATCTCTTTTGAATTTCATTTTTGTGTATGGTAGAAGAAAGTGATCTAGTTTCTTTCTTTTTCATGTAGCTGTCCAGTTTTCCAACAACATGTACTGAAGAAAATTTTTCTCATTGCATATATTCTTGCCTCATTTGTTGAAGATTAATTGACCATACAATCATGGGTTTGTTTTAGGGCTTTCTATCCTATTCTGTTGATCAAAAGGGCTGATTTTTTGTGCGAGCAACATACTGTTTTAATTACTAGCTTTGTAGGATAACTTGAAATCTGGAATTGTGATACCTCCAGATTTGTTTTCTTTTTTCAAAGTTGTTTAGCTATTCTTGGTCCTTTGTGGTGCCATACAAATTTCAGGATAATTTGTTCCAGTTTTGTAAAAAATGCTGTTGATATATTCATAGGGATTGAATAAAATCTGTAGTTTGATTTGGATAGTATGGACATCTGAAAAATATTTGTTCTTTTAATCCATGAGCATGGAATATCTTTCCATTTGTTTTTGTAACTATAATTTCTTTCTCAATTTTTTATAGTTTTTTTCTTTTTATAATAGTTTATTGTCAAATTGGTTTCCATATAACATCCAGTGCTTCTCTACACAAGTGCCCCCCTCCATGACCATCACCCCCTGAAGGGGGAGACAGAGGGGGGAAGGGGGTGATGGTCAATGTTTTATAGTTTTAAGAGTACAGGTGTTTAAGTAGTTTGGCTAGGTTTATTTCAAGGCATTTTGTTATTTTTGGTATAATTGTAAATGTGACTTTCTTTTTTTATTTTTTCTTTATAGTTTATTGTCAAGTTGGTTTCCACAGAACACCCGGTGATCTTCACCACAAGTGCCCCCATCCATGAACATCACACCTTTTCCCCTTTCTCCCTCTCTCTTCAGACTTCAATTAGTTTTCAATATTCAAGAGTCTCTCAGGATTTGCCTCCCTTCCTCTTCCTAACTCTTTTTCCCCCTTCATCTCCCTGTCCCTTGTCAGGTTTCAACTGTTAGACCTATAAGTGAAATATATGGTACCTTTCCTTTTCCACTTAACTTATTTCACTCAGCATGACACCCTCGAGGTCCATCCACTTTGCTACAAATGGCCAGATTTCATTCTTTCTCATTGCCATATGGTATTCCATTGTATACATAAACTGCATCTTCTTGAACCATTCATCAGGTGATGGACATTTAGACTCTTCCACGATTTGGCTATTGTTGAAAGTGCTGCTATGAACATTGGGGTACATATGCCCCAATGCATCAGCACTTCTGTATCCCTTGGGTAGATCCCCAGCAGTGCTATTGCTGAGTCATAGCGGAGTTCTACTGATAGTTTGTTGAGGAATCTCTACACTGTTTCCCAGAATGGCTGTACCAGTCTACATCCCCACCAACAGTACAGGAAGTGCCTGATTCTCCACATCCTCGCCAGCATCTATAGTCTCTTAATTTGTTCATTTTAGCAACTCTGACCGGAGTGAGGTAGTATCTCAATGTGGTTGTGATTTGTATTTCTCTGATGATGAGTGATGCTGAGCATCATTTCATGTGTCTGCTGGCCATCTGGATGTCTGTTCGGGGAAGTGTCTGTTCATGTCTTCTGCCCATTTCGTCACTGGATTATTCATTTTTCGGGTGTGGAGTTTCATGAGTTCTTTGTAGATTTTGTATACTAGCCCTTTAACTGATATGCCATTTGCCACTATCTTTTCGCATTCTGTCAGTTGCCTATTAGTTTTGCTGATTGTTTCCTTTGCAGTGCAGAATCTTTTTATCTTGATGAGGCCCCAATAGTTCATTTCCACTCAATTCTCTTGCCTTTGGGGATGTGTTGAGTAGTAAATTGCTGCAGTTGTGGTCAAGGAGGCTGTTTCCTGCTGTCTCCTCTAGGCCTTTGATGGTTTACTGTTTCATATTCAAGTCCTTCATGCATTTTGACTTTATTTTGGTGTATGGGGTAAGAAAGTGGTCTACATTCATTCTCCTGCATGTTGCTGTCCAGTTCTCCCAGCATCACCTGTTAAAGAGGCTATCTTATTTCCATGGGATACCCTTTCCTGCTTTGTAAAATATTAATTGGTCATATACTTGTGGGTCCAGTTCTGGGCTCTCTATTCTATTCTATTGGTCTATGTGTCTGTTTTTGTGCCAATACCATACTGTCTTGATGATGACAGCTTTGTCATAGAGGCTAAACTCTGGTATTGTGATGCCTTCGTTTTGGTTTTCTGCTTCAATATTACTTTGGCTATTCGGGGTCTTTTGTGGTTCCATAGGAATTTTAGGATAGTTTGTTCTAGCTTTGAGAAGAATGCTGGTGCACTTTTGATTGGGATTGCATTGTATGTGTAGATTGCTTTGGGTAGTAATGACATTTTCACAATGTTTATTCTTCCAATCCATGAGTATGGAATGTTTCTTCATTTCTTTCTGTCTTCAATTTCTTTCATAAGCTTTCTATAGTTTTCATCATACATGTCTTTTACATCTTTGGTTAGGTTTATTCCTAGGTATTTTATGATTCTTTTGTGCAATTGTGAATGGGATCAGTTTCTTGATTTCTCTTTCTGTTTCTTCATTTTTGGTGTATAAGAATGCAAGCGATTTCTGCACATTGATTTTGTACCCTACAACTTTACTGAATTCATTGATCAGTTCTAGAAGACTTCTGGTGGGATAGATCGCATTTTCCATTTAGAGTATCGTGTTATCTGCGAAAACTGAAAGTTTGACTCCATTTTTGCTGATTCTGATGGCTTTTATTTCCTTTTGTTGTCTGATTGGTAATGCTAGGACTTCTAGCACTATGTTAAAAAACAGTGCTTAGAGTGGGAATCCTTGTCGTGTTCCTGATCTCAGGGGGAAAGCTCTCAGTTGTTCCCCGTTGAGGATGATATTAACTGTGGGCTTTTCATAAATTGCTTTTATAATGTTTACGTAGGTTCCTTCTTTCTTGATTTTCTTGAGAGGTTTTTAGTAAGAAAGGAGGCATTATTTTGTCAGATGCTTTTTCTGCATCTATTGACAGGATCATATGGTTTTTATCACTTCTTTTGTTAATGTCATGTATCACATTGATGGATTTGAGAATATTGAACCAGTCCTATAACCCAGGAATTAACCCCACTTGATCATGATGGATAAATATTTTTATATGCTGTTGAATTCTATTTGCTAGTGTCTTATTGAGGATTTATGCATCTGTATTCATTCTAGTTATTGGCCTGTAATTCTCTTTAATTGTTGTGTCTCTGTCTGGTTTGGCAATCAAAGTGATGCTGGCTTTGTAGAATGAGTCTGGAAGTTTTCTTTCTATTTCTATTTTTTGGAATAACCTGAGAAGAATGGGTGTTAACTCTGCTGTAAATGTCTGGTAGAATTCCCCTGGGAAGCCATCTGGCTCTGGGCTCTTATTTGTTGGGAGATTGTTGATAACTAATTCTATTTGTTCACTAATTATGGCTTTGTTCAGATTTTCTATCTCTTCCAAATTGAATTTTGTAGTGCATGTGTGTTTAGGAATTTGTCCATTTCTTCCAGATTGTCCAGCTTGTTGGCATATATTTTTTTCATAGTAATCTCTGATGATTACTTATATTTCTGAGGGATCAGTTGTAATAGATCCATTTTCTTTCATGCTTTTTTCTATTTTGATTGTTCTCTCTTTTCTTTCTGAGGAGCTTGACTAGAGGTTTATCAATTTTGTTTATTTTTTTAAATTTATGAGTTTATTGTCAAATTAGTTTCCATATAACACCCAGTGCTTCTCCCCACAATTGCCCCCCTCCATGACCATCACCTCCTTACCCCTCTCACCTTCCCCTTTCAGTCCTCAGTTCATTTTCAGTATTCAATAGTCTCTCATGATTTGTGTACCTCTCTCTCCCCAACTCTCTTTCCCTCTTCCCCTCCCTATGGTCCTCTCTTAGGTTTCTCCTTTTAGACATATGAGTACAAACAAGGAACTCACTAAACTCCATACCCTGCGAACAAATAATACAGTGAAGGAATGGGCAGAAGACCTCAACCGACACTTCTCCAAAGAGGACATCCAGATGGCCAACAGGCACATGAAATGGTGCTCAACATCACTCATCATCAGGGAAATTCAAATCAAAACCACACTGAGATACCACCTCACACCGGGAAGAGTGGCCAAAATGAACAAATCAAGAGACTATAGATACTGGCGAGGATGTGGAGATATGGGTACCCTCCTACACTGCTGGTGGGAACATAAACTGGTGCAGCCACTCTGGAAAAGAGTTTGGAGCTTCCTCGAAAAACTATAGATATAACTCCCCTATGACTCAGCAATAGCACTGCAAGGCATTTACCCAAGAGATACAGAAGTGCTAATGCATAGGAGCACATGCACCCCAATGCTCGTAGTGGCACTTTCTACAACAGCCAAATCATGGCAAGAGCCTAAATGTCCATCACCTGATGAATGGATCCAGAAGATGTCATACACACACACACACACACACACACACACACACACACACACAATGGAGTATTACATGGCAATGAGAAAGAATGAAATCTGGCCATTTGTAGCAAAGTGGATGGACCTCGAGGGTTTCATGCTAAGTGAAATAAGTCTTGCGGAGAAGGACATATACCATATGTTTGCATTCATAGGAGAAACCTAACAGAGGACCATAGGGAGGGGAAGGAGGAAAGAGAGTTGGGGAGAGTGAGGGACACAAATCATGAGAGACTATTGAATACTGAAAATGAACCGAGGCCTTAAGGGGTGGGGGAGAGGAAGGGTTAACGGTCAAGGAGGGTGGCACTTGTGGGGAGAGGTACTGGGTGTTATATGGAAACCTATTTGACAATAAACTATTATAAATTTTTTAAAAATCTGCGATAAGCACATTCTTATCAATAAGGTTGTTTTTGTTTGTGCTTAGTTGTCTTATGTATTTGGGTGCTCCTGAATTTGGCACATAGATGTTAATAATTGTTAGCTCTTCCTAATGGAGAGACCCTGTAGTTATTATATAATGTCCTTCTTCATCTTCTGTGACTGCCTTTACTTGAAAGTTCAGTTTGTCATATGTAATATGGCTACTCTGGCTTTCTTTTGACATCCAGTTGCATGATAGATATTTCTCCATCCCCTTACTTTCAATCTGAAGGTATCTTCAGGTTTATGATGAGTCTCTTGTAGACAAAAAATAGATGGAATTTGGTTTTTGATCCATTCTGCTACCCTTTGTGGTTTGATTGGAGCATTCAGTCCATTTACATTCAGTGTTTTTATTGAAAAATGTGGGTTTAGATTCATTGTGTTCTCTGTAGAGTACATGTTTGTAGTGATGTTTCTGGTACCTTATATTTCTTGCTACATTTCCCTTATAGAGTCCCTCTTAGGATTTCTTGTAGGGCTGGTTGGTGGTGATGAATTCTCTCAATTTTTGTTTATTTGGGAAAACCTTTATCTCTCCTTCTATTATGAACGACAGGGATGCCGGATAAAGGATCCTTGGCTGAATATTTTTCCTGTTCATCACAATGAAGTTTTCCTGCCATTCTCTTTTGGCCTGACACATTTCAGTAGATAGGTCTGTAACTACTCTGATAAGTTTCCCTTTGTATTTTAGGGCTCTTTTTTCCCTAGCCACTTTCAGAATTCTGTCTTTATCTTTATATTTTGCCCGTTTCACTATGTTATGTTGTGCTGAAAGTCAATTCATGTTGCGTCTTAGGGGGGTTCTATGCACCTCATGAATTTCAATGTCTTTTTCTTTCTGCAGATTGGAAATATTCTTGGCTATAATGTGATCAAGCACCCCTCAGGACCTTTCTCTCTTTCTTCTTCTTCAGGAACTCCTATGATATGGATATTGTTGCATTTGATTGTATCACTCAGGTCTCGAATTCTCCTTTCCTGCTTCTGTATCAATTTTTCTATTTTTTGGCTTCCTCTTATGCTATAACTGTGCCTTCTAATTCACCTATGCTCCTCTCTGCGTCTTCAATTCGTGCAGTGGCCACCTCCGTTTTATTATGTACTTCATTTACAGCCTTTTTTTTTTTAACTTGTCACAGATATTTTTAAGGTCCCTAGTCTTTGTATCAATAGCTTCTCTGATGACTTCCATGCTTTTTTTCAAGTCCAGTGATTAATTTTATGAAAATTGTTCTAAATTCTTGTTCAGTTATGTTGCTTATGTCTTGAGCAGTTCTGTGGCTATGATTTCTTTCTGGTGTTTCTTTAGAGTAGATTTCTTTGGTTTCGTCATTTTGACTAGCTTTCTGTCTCTTGTCAGTTTTAAAAGCTCGTTTTGCACTGTGCACCTCTTAGTATTGTTCTATTAAAGGAGGCTCTTTGACTGTCCAGAGCCTGTCGTTTCCGGAATTGTGCTTTTAATGGTAGCTCTCGATTTCTCTTGTTATGCCTTTCATTATTTTATTTCCCTACTCAGAGGTATTTGGGACTCTGCACCATATGTACTTTGGCTTGTTTCTTGATGTCCCCTGAAAAGGAAAACAAAGAACCACATAGGGAACAAAACATGAAAATGCACAGACAAATCAAATAAACAAGAAAACCAAAAGGGGAAAGAAAAAACAACAGAAATAGAAAGGGAAGGAAAAGAAAAAAAAAGAAAGTGGGGGGACAGAAATAACCAAAAACAAAGGACAGTCTGAGGGCATAAAGCCTTTGGAGGAGGTAGGTAAGTATGTGATAAGGGAAAATATATCTGGATGGTAAGAATTGATCTATTTCCCAGACTCCAGGGGAGGGGGAAAGGAGAAAAGAAGGAAGAGAGAAAATAGAAAAATGAACAACGGGGGGAAAAACGAATAAAAAAAAGGGGGCAGCTTTCCAGTGCGGATAGGCATGGTTTGGTGTAGGTAGGCTGGGTCTCAGGGGCTGTCTCTGAGGCCCCACCTTAGTGGTTATGAGGAGAGGAATGGTGGCACCCCCAGGCCCTGTATGACAAGGCATTACAAGCCACTCTTTTGAGTCCGATCTCCCTGTGCCCTGGGCGAGCCAAATTGCTTTTTTTTTTTCCAAGCTCGCCTTGTTTCCAAATCCTAGTCCATGCACTTTAATGCTACTGCCCCAGATGAAATGTTTTCTGGTAGGCAGCTTTCTAGCAGGGAATGTTTAAGGGGACTGGGGAGCCAGCTTTTCCCTAGTTCTGCCTGGAGTTGGTGAGCTGCCAGGCCCAGGGAAGAACAAGCCCGCTGAGTGGGACAAATTTCTGTCCCCATGCCCAGCCGCTATATAAGGGAAGGCAGTGTCTCTCCATCCTGGCCACGGTCTCTCCCCTCTCCAGAGATCACTCTATGAGCTTTTTCATTCTCTCTTCTCTTCGGCTCTCAGCCGCTCTGCACGGCCGTTCCTCATGCAGTCCTCCTCGGCCCTGTGCAGCCTCTCTACGCACAGCCTTCTGGGGCTCTGCACCGCTGCTCTGGGTGGTCTCCTTCAGCTTTGCGTAGGGCTGGTGCCCCAGATCCTCCGGCCTCAGTTCACACTCACTCAGGCATCTATGAGGCTGTCATCTATAAGCACTCTGTGTATACACTTCCCATTCTTGCAGATCAGAGTATTGTGGCTTTAGTTCTTCTCAGTTTGATAGTTGCGGGTGGGAGGAGATTACAGGGCTCCCTGCTTCTCCGCCATCTTGCCTCTCCTGCTGTGACTACTTTCTTGATTTCTCTTTCTTTTGCTTCATTATTAGTGTATAGAAGTTCAATAGATTTCTGTGCATCAGTTTTGTATCCTGTTACCTTACTGAATTCATTTGTTACTTCCAGCAGTTTTTTGATGGGGTCTTTAGGGTTTCTATATAGAGTCTTGTTATCTGCAAATAACAAGTGTCTGTTTTTCCTTACCAATGTGGATGCCTTTTATTCCTGTTTATTGTCTAATCTCTGTGGCTGGGACTTCCGGTAGTATGTTGAATAAAAGTGGTAAGAGTGAACATCCTTGTCCTATTTTTGACATTAGGGGAAAATCTCTCAGTTTTTCCCCATTGAGTATGCTGTGGATTTTTCATATGTGGCCTTTATTATGTTGAGGTACATTCCCTATAAACCTACCTTGTAGAGGATTTTTTTTATCTTGAATGTATGTTGCACTTTGTCAAATGCTTTTTTTTGCATCTATTGAAAATATTATATGATTTTTATCCTTTGTTTTGATGATGTGGTGTATCACATTGATTGATTTCCAAATATTGAATCATCCTTGCATCCTGGGAATAAACCCCACCTGATGATGTTTAGTTATCTTTTTCAATGTATTGTTGTATGTGATTTGATAATATTTTGTTGAAGATTATTGCATATATGTTCATCAAGATTATTGACCTGTAGTTTTCTTTTTTTGCAGTGTAATTGGTTTTTCTATGAGGGTAATACTGAACATGTAGAATGAATTTAGAAGCATTTCTTCCTCTTCTAATTTTTGGAATAGTTTGATGAAAGTAAGTATTATTCCCTCTTTAAATGTCTCATAGAATTCATATATGATTCCATCTGGTTCTGGACTTTTATTTCTGGGTAGCTTTTTAATTACCAATTTAATTTCATTACTTGTGATAGGTCTGTTCATATTGCCTATTTCTTCCTGGTATAGTTTTGGAAGGCTGCATGTTTCTAGGAATTTATCCACTTTTTCTACGTTATCCAGTTTATTGGCATATAACAGCTCATAGTATTTGTTTATATTCCTTTATACTTCTGTGGTGTCACTTGTTACTTCTCCTACCTCAGTTTTAATTTATTTGGGTGATTCCCCCCCTATATGTTTGGGTAAGTGTTTATCTGGGTTTTTTTTTTTTCAAAGAACCAGCTTTCTTTGACTTTTTCTTTTTTTTTTCTTTTTTGCCCTCAACATCATTTAATGTTGCTCTGATAATTCTTATTTCCTCTCTTCTTCTCATCTTCAGCTTTGTTTGATTTTTTTTTTCTAGTAAAGTTACATTGTTTGTCATCCCGGCTGGTGGGTCAGTGGATCATCATGGGTCCCTGAGGAGGGAGTGAGCATAGAGGGGCAGGAGGCACAGAGAGTGGAGGCAAGACAAGCGTTTCTGATCAAGCCCCAGTTTATTGAGAAAATACCCACTCCTTATAAAGGGTTCAAGGTGGGAAACAAGGCAACTGACCTAGGTCAGTTGCTAGGAAACAGGGTCAAGAGATTAAGGCCAGGGTAAAGGAGGAACCAAACTAAAGTTTTCAGCACAGCGCCTGAGGGGCTGACACTGCTCTGCCTGCAGGCGGTTGATCTTCATACTTCTGGCAGCTCCCGACAGGTCCCCCTTTTTTATCTTTTCAAAAAAGAGCTACTTCCAGAATATGATAGTATAGGCAAGGGAAGAACTGTGCCTGTCTTAGGTTGGAGGCCTGCCAGTCCTTCTTACCTGTCATGGACACACCCAGAAGCCTGTGTCTGAGTAGCCTGTCTTAGGTTGATAGGATGGTAAGGCCTCTCTTACCCGTCATTGGCTAGCCAGCCCGTGCCTCTTGCCATAATATAGCTTTTCCATCGACCTCCTGATCGGCCGTATCGAGCTTATGATAATGGACCTGGGTAGGCTGCACCTATTTGCTGCTATGACCTTATTGAATAGAACAGGGCCCAAGGGCACCAAGATCAATAAACCTGCAATAGGTCCTAAAAACAGGAGAATATAGGGTAAAAGTCCATGAAATCCACGAGGAAAGGACTGTCGATGAGTTCCTTCCTCCTCTTCTCCAGGTCCTCCTGAAGCTTCTTAATCTTACTTCTCCAACCATCCAGAGAAGGTGTCACCGTTTCCCAAACATGGTCCCTAAAAGAAAGGACAAGGATTTCTCTCAAGGAGATTTTTTTCTCCCTGGAAGCCTGAGTATTATGATCAATTTGCTTTACTAGTCTCTCCGGCAACCATCGGGCTGCATCTGCTTGTTGTGAGTAGATGCACAGTGCTCCTCGTCCCCAGATCAAAACTGGGTCCAGACCATGCCATTTATTATCCAAGGGGTCCTTCCAAAGCACAGTAGCAAAAGTTCTTTGTGTCTCATTGTGCCAGAGACGTTCAGCAGCTGAGCGTCCTTCTTTATCCAAAGTTAAAAAATTTAAAATAAAGAGTGATGTAAAAGGTTTCTGGGAGATCCCTTGATGGGGTACCATTCCCCCCTCTTATTTTTTCAAGGGTATTTTTTAAGGATAGATGTGCTCGTTCTACTATACCTTGTCCTTGTGGATTATAAGGAATTCCAGTGATGTGTTTAATGTGTAACTGTTGACAAAATTTAGAGAACACGGTTCCCGTATATCCTGGTCCATTGTCAGTTTTTACTTGTTTTGGAATCCCTAACACTGATATGGCAGACAGCATGTGTGCTACTACGTGCTTTCCTGCTTCTTCAGTTTGTAAGGTAGCATATAGGTGTAAGGTCCATCAGTGGGAGATCCCACTTCCCTGGTTCGAGATCGACGCACACCCCAATCAGCCTCGAGAGTCGCCACTTGATGCAAACAGCAAGAGGTTTTATTCGGGGACCAGCGCGCTGGGGCTCAACTCGTATCCCACACAGGGGTAGAGGAGAAGAGCCCCGAGGAGCGCGTCGGAGGAACTTTTATGGTAGTGGAGGGGAGTGGGACACACAGGAGGGGAGGGGGAATTCATGAGAGTTACAGCGTCCAATCAGCAGGTTACATTATTATAGACAGGTATTACGACCAGTTATATTATTGTAAGTGACAGTTACTTTTGGCGGGATCCAATCATGATATCCAGGGGGCCTTTTGAAGTAACCAACCCGGGAGCAGTTCTTTTATCTTTCCCGGCGACCATGGGGTTAACTCTGACACATCCTTTTGGTTGCTACACCCTGTTGCAAGTTCGGCCGGTGTTGCATCACCCGTTCTCTGATTGGCCCCTTCATTCTTAACCCATGCTCACCCTATCTTGCCTAAGCCAATACTTCCCCACCCTTAAGACTCTTGCCTGCAGGGCAGGCTATGGGGTGGGCGGAGGGGAGGTCACAGGGCTGACTCCCGTGAAATTTCGCTCTTACATAGGAAGCCGCTGTAGGTATTAACATTCACATGGACATATTTTAGATTACCAAACTCTAAAATGTGTGTTACATCCATTTGCCAGATGGCATTGGGCACTAGTCCTCGAGGGTTTACTCCCAAATGAGGAACAGGTAGATGCACAACACAAGAAGGGCACTGTTTTACTATCTTTCGTGCCTGTTCTCAAGTGACCTTAAATTGTAGCCTCAGAGCTTTAGAGCCTAGATGATGAATTTCAGAGAGGGGGCCAGGCAATTTAGAATGAGTTAAACCTAAAATTCCTGTCTTGTTTCACTGTTGCAGTTTCAGTTGCTGAAAAGAGCTCAACCACATACTTAGAGTCTGAAAACAGATTAAACCTCTCTGGAGTTTTTTGAAATAATTTAATAACAGCAACAAGTTCAGCTCTCTGTGCTGAAGTTTTCCTAGTTTGAAAAGAAATAATTTTAGGTTTAGATGAGTTTTTATGAATAATTACAGAAGCCATGCCATTAGAGGACTCATTAGTAAATGCTAAAAGGGCATCTTCAAAAGGCTTAGTTTTTGTTTTTGTGGGGAAAATAACAGAATTTAATTTTCCAAATTGTAAAATAGGATTCTTAGGTGTATTAAAGCCAAGATTGCCTGTATACCAAATTATGGCAACCTGAAAATCAGTAAATCCCTGCATTAATTCCTCAATCTGAAATTTAGAATATGGAAGGACAATTTCTGCTGGCTCTTGAGCAAACAATTCTCTGCTCTTTCTTCTCCCCTTAATAATTATTTGTGCTACTAAGGATGGATATTGGGCCAAAACCTTCTTAGGAGTAGCTGACAAATAGAGCCATTCTAATATTCCTTCTTGCCATAGGCAAGCAGTGGGAGAATGTTTAGTTGGTAAAATTATTAAAAAACCAAGGCTTATTGTAATTAATCCTTGTAAGCATGGCCCCTTGTAAAGCCTCATTAACTTTAGATAAGGATTCCAGGGCCAAAGGAGTTAACTCTCGTTTTGCAATTTGGACGGAAGTTTTTATGCAAGATCTCAAACAGAGGAAGACAGCTTTAAAAAAAGCTGAATCTAATTAATATCTCCCAATAGTTTTCGAAAATCATTTAAAGTACATAAATGCTCTGTCTTTAATTGTAAAGGCTGTTAAGTTACAGTTTAAATTTAGTGACACTTATATTTTTATTATTAAAGGTGTTAAGTAATGATCTTTTACCAAAACATTAAGACTTTAGGAACTGCACATGTATTAGAGCAGTTGCACCATTTACTCATGCAATATAACCTAAGGTGTATCATTGTATAACAGTGCTTTTTAAAGTAACTTGGCATCCTAAATAAAAGGACCTAATTGGTTAAAAGACCAATCATTTGAATACTGGGAAATTTATTAAAACTTAGGAAGTTATAAGGCACATCCTAAATAGGATTACAAATTGTTACTAATCTGAAAACTCTTATTTATTTATCCAAAGTGGCAATAAAAGATCTTATTTGCCTTTGGGATCCTTCAGCAAAACCTAAGTCCTTTTTAACCTAAGCAATTAAAGACCTGATAAAGATCGGACCTAAAGCTTTTGTCTTCTTAACAAAAGAGAAACCCTTCATTTACATAGTCTTATCAAGAGCAGACCAAAATGTCTGGAAAAACTTGTCTTTTGAAAGAGAGAAAAGCAGAATTTTAATCTTATACCAATGTACCTTTAATATTCCATTCATCTCAACCTCACACATAAAATTCTTTTTAATGGTTTCCTTTCCCTTAAACTTTGTCCTAAAACTATTTCTTTTCAAACAACCAATCTCATTTAGGACAAAATTACTTTCTCTTACCCTTAACAAAAATGCTCTTTTAGTTCTTATACCTTTTTTACATATCCCCAGTTGTTTTGCCACAAATTAATAGCCCAAGCATCTACAGACCTCATCCTATATCAATATATCAATCACTAATTGTGGCTTGTGCTTTAGTTTTAACTTGTTAGACCACCAATGAGTTCAATCTCAATTTATTATCAAGTAAAACCTTAACATTTAAGTTACTAAGAACCTTTAAAACTATTTTAACAATTACTCATGAAAACTATAGAACAGACCAAATTAACCATCCTTTTAACAAACACTTGTTAAATATTGGAGCAGAAATCATAAGAACCTATTTGACTTCTGGCAGATTTAGATAGAACATAAATTTCTGTTTTAACCAACAAACTTAAGCACTGAATAAGTTTTGTTTGAGCCCAGGTAAGATACTTTGTTCCCTATAGTTGATTTTAACCTTGAAATTTGGGCCAAAAACTGATTTTTGTGGTCCTTTGTTTCTTATCACCTAAGGCAGAGGAAGAAGCTAGTGTTATGCAAATTGGCCTCTCCCCAGCCAGAGATTGGCAACCTGATGGCCTTCTGGTTGCCCCGGGTACGGGGCGGTTTTAAACTTTTAGCTGTTAACCTGGGAAATAAATAGATCTCTTTCTTTAGACTCTTTATGGCCCAAAGCTTAATTTACATACTTCACTCTAACTCTGCCTATCTCTACGGGGGTGGAGGGTTGCAGCAACCCAAAACAAGTATAACAGACTCTGTGTTGCCCATCCCTTATTTCTTATAATACAGTGACACAAAGACAAACAAAGGGTAGGGAGCCCCCTCTAATGAGGAGACCAATACATTCACTCACACACACATATCAGAAGCTATCACATTCCCTCCCACCAAGGTTTTACAAACAAGACTGAAACATTAAAAACAGAAAACTAGACAATCTCTTTACTTTCTCACTTTCCTAATTCTCCACCTATATTTAGGAAAACACTTAAGGACAGACTTTATGGAGGAACTGAAAAAAATTCTAATTGCTTTTTCTTTAACCTTTACTCCCTGTGCTCTGAGGGTCTCTGTCAAACCATTTATTCCCTGCCCCAGGAATTCTGATCACTCACTCGAACACTGGACCACACAGCAGGCTTCTGCGTGGCCGTCTTCCTATCTTGAGCACTGGACCACCGTGTGGCCGTCTCCCTATAAAAACTTCGGACGCATTCACCCAAGCACTGGACCACGCAGCTAATTCCCACATGGCCGTCTCCCTATCTTGAGCACTGGACCACTGTGTGGCCATCTCCGGTTGATCTTCGTACTTCTGGCAGCTCCCGACAGTTTGTTTGAGATTTTTTGTTTTTTGTATGGTAGGTCTCTATTGCTATATACTCCCTCTTAGAACTTCTTTTGCTGTGTCCCAGAGATTTTGGACCATTGTGTTTCATTGTTAATTTATCTTCATGTATTTTTTATTCCTTATTTAACTGATGCATTGACCAATTTATTGTTTAGTGTCATGTTGTTTAATTTCTAGGTGTCGCAGGTTTTTGTTTTTTGTCTTCCTTTTTTTTTCCTTGTGATTTTTTTTTCTAGTTTTATACTACTGTAGTTGGCAAAGATCCATGGTATGATTTTGATCTTCTTAAATTTATTGAGGCTTGTGTTGTAGCCTAACATGGGTTCTATTCTGGAGAGTGTTCCATGTGCCTTTGAAAAAAATTTGTATATTGTTGTCTTTGGATGGAGTGTTCTGTATATATCAGTTATGTCCATCTGCTAAAATATGTCATTCAAAGACATTGTTTCCTTCTTGATTTTATGTCTGAATGGTTTATCCATTGATGTAATTTCAGTGTTAAAATCCCATACTATTATTGTATTACCATTAATTTTTTTCTTAATTTGATTAACATTTGTTTTATGTATTTAGGTGCTCCAGTGTTGGATGCATAGATATTTACAAATGTTATATTCTCCTAATGGAGTGATTCCTTTATGTAATGCCCTTTTTTTGTCTCTTGCTAGTCTTTGTTTTAAAGTCTATATTTTCCGATATAAGTACTGATACCCTGGCTTTATTTTTTCACTTCCATTGCATGGTTAATATTTTTCCATTCTTTCACTTTCAGTCTGTATGTGACTTTAGGTCTTAGGTGAGTTTCTTGTAGTAAGTATATAGATGGGTCTTGTTCTTTTATCCATTCCACCAATCCGCGTCTTTTTATTGGAACATTGAAGACATTTAATAGTAATGATTGATAGTAATGTGCTTATTGCCATTCTTAAAATTTGTTTTCTGGTTGTCTTTCTCATTCTTAGTTCCTTTATTCTTCTCTTATTTCTTTCATTTGATGAGTATCTGTAGTGTTTTCTTTAGCTTTATTTCTCTTTTTTTGTGTATATCTATCATAAATTTGGGTTTGTAGTTATCATAAGGTTCCTATATGCCATAGGAGACTAAATAAATAAATAGCAGTCTCTAATAATTTGATGACCATTTAAGTTAGTACACATTCTAAAGGAAAAGAAAAAGAATGAAGAAAAAAGCTTCCTTTTTCTTTTTCCCCTCCTTTTCCATTTATACTCCCTTCTCCACACTTTAAGTATATATTGTCATATTTTACATCTTTTCATTCATATTTCTCTTACATCTAATTAGTGTCACTTCTTTTCCACTTAAAGAAGTCGTTTTAAAAATTCTGATAAAGCTGGTTCAGTAGTGATAAACTTCTTTATCTTTTGTTTGTCTTGGATATTTGTTATCTCTCCATCAAGTCTGAATTATTACCTTGTTGGGTGGAGTATTCTTGGTTTAGTTTTTTTTTTCCTTTCATCACATTTAACATATTATGCGAATCATTTCTGGTTTGCAAAGTTTGTGCTGAAAAATCAGCTGACAGCATTATGGGGTTACCCTTTGAGGTATCTTTTTGTATCCTTCTTCTTTTAAGATTCTCTGTCTTTAATTTTTACATTGAAGTATTATGTGTCATGTTTTTTACCTCCTTGGGTTTATCTTGTTTGGAACTCTTTGTGATTCTTGGACTTGGATGTCTATTTTTCTCCCTTGGTTAGGGAAGTTTTCAGTTATATCTTCAGATAAGTTTTCTACACCTTTATTTCTTTCTTCTTTGGGATTTGCAAATGTTTGGTTCATATTGCCTAGGAGATCTATTTCTCTCTCTCTCTATCATTATTTTATTTTATTTTATTATTATTATTTTTTGTATTTTTAATTTTCTTTTTTTTTTCCTCCATAATATTTTATTGTCAAATTGTTTTCCATACAACACCCAGTGCTCTTCCCCTTAAGTGCCCTCCACCATCACCACCACCTCTTTTCCCCCCTCCCTCTTTCCCGTCAACCCTCAGTTCATTCTCAGCATTCAGTAGTCTCTCAAGTTTTGCATCCCTCTCTCTCCCCAACTCTCTCTCCCTCCTCCGCTCCCCCTGGTTCTCCATTAGGTCTCTCTTGTTTTCCTGCTAGACCTATGAGTGCAAACATATGGTTTCTGTCCTTCTCTGCCTGGCTTACTTCACTCAGCATGACACCCTCAAGG
>NC_043717.1:55248719-55279672 GCF_006229205.1 Suricata suricatta
AGCCCCAAGGGTCGGAGGGGCTTGGGCCCAGACCCCAGGATATGCATACCGGGCTGGCTCGTCCCCACCAGGACCATATGGAGGTGGAGTTGGAGCTGAGGGCTGGGGACGGACTTTTAAAGCTCCTACAGCTTTGGAAATGGTCTCCAAGTCATCGTCCGAGTCAGAGTCACTACTGGATGCACTTTCCTCTTGGACTGCTGACCGAAGCTCTTTCACTTCCTCCAGTACCTCAGCAGCAGTCTGCAAAGCACTCTTAAGAGCCTCCAGCGGGTCCTGAAGGCAAGTGTTCACAACTGCCCATAAACCTATGACCCCGGGGGGTAAGGAGCCCGCGGAATCAGCCCTTTCTAGGTCTCTTCCAAGCTTATTCCAGGAGCCAGGCGTCAGATGGCCTGTGTCTAAATACCACAGGGCTGTTTCTTCCACCGCGGTTATAAATTTCTCTAATGTTTTCTGTTTCAGTTTCAAACCTCTAGCTCTCATGAGCTGGCACATAGCTTACGTCGCTCGCTCTTGGGACGAGCTGTTCCCCATTGTCCCTTGACCTGGAACTTTACTACCCTACGTCCCTCCCCGGGATCCTTAAATGCTAGCACGTTATACTTACCTGCAAACTTAGGGAAAAGGGTTCCCCGTGCGGGCCACCACTTGTCGAAGCCACTCAAACTGCCCGCAGTTTGAAGAACTGACGACACCGGGATTCGTTGCAGAGACTTTTATTGGTTCTTTTCTTCCTTCTTCTTTCCCTTGCGCAAAGCACCCTCCCTTATATATGTACCGTACAGGCTACGCGGCTGCTCATGATTGGCTGACAGCAACAGGGCTAACCAATTTCATGGCTTTGCATTGGTCGTACACTTATCGCGGTATCTGGCTGGGAGGTGGGTACACCAGAGGCAGGCGGGCCATACTTTGTCATGTGCTTGGGCGGATTTCCAAGGCGCCATCTTGCCTCCGCCTCCCACAGAATTCATTTGTGAAGCCATTTGGCCCTGGATTTTTTTAGGGGGGAAATTTTTGATTAGTGATTTAATTTCTTTGCTGGTTATTTGTTCAAGTTTTACATTTCTTCTTGTTTCAGTTTTGGTAGTTTATACATTTCTAGTAATATTTTGATTTCTTTCAGATTGTCCAAATTTTGGCGTATAATTTAAATTTTATTGCGGGGGACCAGCCCACGCACCAGAGTCCAAGGGTCTCTGAGTAGGGGGTTGGTGTCAGCGAAATATCTATAAGAAAGAACACAGACAACATGAATGGTGGAAGAGACCACACTTTACTGTGAAACTTGGTGTCTTATATACCATAGGTGATTACATCATTTTTCTAATGATTACGTTGTTTGTTACTTCCAGAAAAATTATTATTTCCATGGTAGCAAAAACAGAAAATCAAAACAGAAACGAGGCACAATACAGAAGATCAAAAAACATAATTCATCACTCAAAATACATCAGCAGGGTTTGTTTTATGTACATAGTGGTATTATTAACCGAAGCTTATGACAAGGCTATTTTTCTTTAAAAGTTTAAACAATAGTCTGTGAGTAAGGTGCCCCTAACTAGGAAGGAAGTTTCAATCAGAAAATCTGCCCAGTTACTGAAACCATGATTACCAAGTGGCATGATTAATAGGAGAACTAACCCCAGTCTCTGATCCACTTAGGTCAAGCAGTCAAGCACACACATTTTCAAGTAGGGGAAGCAGGGTCCCAAAGGCCACACAGCACTTCTGGCTGGATGGGCCCCAACATTTTATGTTTTATTTTATTTATTTATTTTAATTTATTTTAACTTTTGTTCATTTTTGAGACAGAGAGAGACAGTGCTTGAGCAAGGGAGGGGCAGAGAGAGGAGACACAGAGTCCAAAACAGGCTCCAGGCTCTGAGATGTCAGCACAGAGCCCGATGCAGGGCTCAAACTAATGGACTGTGAGATCATGACCTGAGCCAAAGTCGGAGGTTTAACCGACTGAGCCAACCAGGCGCATCTATTTTTTATTTTAGAGAGAGAGAGCATGTGATTGGGGTAGAGGAGCAGAGGGAGAGAGAGAGAGAGAGAAGTTTTTTAAAGTTTATTTCTTTACTTTGAGAGAGAGAGAGTGAGAGAGCAAGAGCGAGAGAGAGTGAGCACGAACACAATCAAAGGGGTGCAGAGAGAGAAGGAGACAGAGTATCTTAAGGGGGTTCCATGCTCAGGATGAAACCTGATGCAGGGTTTGATCCCAGAATTCTGGGATCATGACCTGAGTCAAAATTAAGAGTTGGACGCTCAACTGACTGAGCCACCCAGGCACACCACCATATAATTTTTTTTTGTATTCTCTTATAATTGCTTGCATCTCTGTGGTGTTGGTTTTTATTTCTCCTCTCTCATTTGTGATTTTATTTATTTTTGGAATTTATTCTTTCTCATTTTGGTAAGCCTACCTAGAGGTTTATTAATTTTATTAAGGTTTTTAAAGAGTCAGCTCTTGGTTTCATTTATCTGTTCTATTATTTCTTTAGTTTCTGTATCATTTATTTCTGATCTAATCTTCATTATTTCCTTTCTTATGCTGGTTTTAGGCTTTGTTTGTTGTTCTTTTTGTAGCTCCTTTAGGTGTAAGTTTAGGTTGTTTATTTGAGATTTTTCTTATTTTTTGAGGAAAGCCTGTATTGCTCTATACTTTCTTCTTATGACTGCTTTAGCTGCATCCCAAAGGTTTTGGACCACTGTATTTTCATTTCATTTGTTTCCATGTATGTTTTTTTTCTTCTTTGATATCCTGGTTGACTCATTCATTTTTTACTGGGATATTCATTAACTTCCATATATTTGTAGCCTTTCCAATTTTTTTCTTTTGGTTGATTTCAGGATTAATAGCATTGTGGTCAGAAAAGATACATGGTATGAACTCATTTTTTTGCACTTTTTGAGACTTCATTTGTCACTTAGTATGTGAGCTATTTCTAGAATGTCCCTTGTGCACTTGCTGCTGCTTTTGGATGAAATGTTCTGAATATATCTGTTAAGTTCATCTGGCCTGGTATGTAATTTAAAGCCATTGTTTCCTTGTTGATTTTCTGCTTAGATGATTTGTCAATTTCTGTAATTGGGGTGTTAAAGTAATTTATTATTACTGTGTTATTATCAATGAGTTCCTGTATGTTTGTTAACAATTGTTTTATATATTTGCCTGCTCCCTTGTTGGTGGGATAAATATTTAAGTTGTTAAATGTTGTTGGATAGTATCTATTATTACCATATTTGATTTACAATTTAGTTTGTCTGATATAGGTATGGCTACTGTGGCTTTCTTTTGACACCATTTGCATGATAAATGTTTCTGCATTTCTTCACTTTCAATCTTCAGGTGTTTGTAGGTTTAATATGAGTCTCTTGTTTTTTTAATAAAATTTGACACCCTATGTCTTTTGATTGGAGCATTTAGTCCATTTATAGTCAGAATAATTGTTGTTCTGTCCCGGCAGGCAGGTCGGGTTCCTGAGGGAGGGAGAGAGAATTGGGGGGCAGGGAGCACAGAGAGTGAAGGCAAGACAAGCGTTTCTGATCAAGCCTCAGTTTATTGAGAAAATACCCACACCTATATAGGGTTTAAGGCGGGAAGCTGACCTAGGTTGGTTGCTAGGAAACAGGATCAAGTGATTTTTAGGAAAGGGATAGGGAAAAGGGGAAACCAAAACTGCAATTTCAAACACAGCATCTAAAGGATCGGTAAGAAAGCCCAGACTTGCAGACTGCAATGCTGGGCAGGGGAGCAATTAACACCACTTAAGCCTAAATGCGGTTGATCTTTTGTTCTACTGGCTTCTCTTGTCTGGCCGTCTCCAGTCCCTGAATCGGGAATAGCACTTCCCTAGCCGATCTTTGTAATTCAGGCAGCTCCCTTCAGGGAGTCACATTTCCTGCCTGTAGGCTGCTGATCAGCTGAATCTTTGCAGCTCCCCACAAGAAATTATTGATAAATATGCATTTAGCACCATTTTATTACTTGTTTTGTCATTGCTTCTGGAGATTTTCTCTGTTCTTTTCTTGCTTTGACAGTTTTGGTCTTTCCCTTTCACTCAAAGAGTTCTCTTTAATATTTCTTTCAGGGCTTGTTCTTGATCATGAACTCCTTAAGTTTCTGTTTGTCTGGGAAACTGTATCTCTCCTTCTACACTGAATGGCAGCCTTGCTGGATAAAGTATTCTTGGCTGCAGAATTTTCCCATTCAGCACAGTAAATATATCATGCCACTCCTTTTTTTTCTACCAGATACTTGCCTTTTCTCTGAATGACCTATTTAACATCTTACCTGCCATGTTGATCCATGCTGTTTCAAATGGAAATATTTCATTCTTTTATGTGATACACACACACACACACACACACACACACACACACACACACACACACACACCTGACATGTTCTCCATCTTTAATCTATGGATAAATACTTGGGTAACTTCCATATGTTGGCTATTGTCAATAATGCTGCAATGAACATATGGGTGAACATATCACTTGAGACTAGTGTTTTCAGTTTGGGGAAGAGGTAAATACTCAGTAGCAGAAATGATGGATCATATGCCAATTCTATTTTTCTTTACTTTTCTTTTTTTTAATGTTTTATTTATTTTTGATACAGAGAGAGACAGAGCATGAGAGGGGGAGGGGCAGAGAGAGAAGGAGACACAGAACCGGAAGCAGGCTCCAGGCTCTGAGCTAGCTGTCAGCACAGAGCCTGATGCGGGGCTCGAACCCACGAATGTGAGATCTGACCTGAGCCGAAGCTGGAGGCTTAACCGACTGAGCCACCCAGGTGCCCCTATTTTTCTTTTCTTGAGGAAGCTCCACAATGTTTTCCACACTGACTGCACTGGCTTGCATTTCCACCAATAGTGCACAAAAGTTCTTTTTTGTCCACATTCTCACAAACACTTTTTATCTCTCTTTATGTCTCTTTCATTATTTAGACATTCTGAAAGATGTGAGGTGATATCTCATTGTGGTTTTTATTTATATTTCCCTGATTATTAGTAATGTTGAGCATATTTTCATGTATCTGTTGGCCACCTATATGTTTTCTTTGGAAAAATGTCTATTTATATTCTGTCCATGTTTTAGTCAGATTATTTATGTTTTTGGAGTTGTTATATTTTTCTATATATTTTGGATATAACCCTTTGTTGGATATGTCATTTACAAGTAGCCTCTCCCATAAGTAGGTTGCCTTTTTGTTTTATTGATTCCTTTACTCTACAAAAACATTTTATAGTGATATAGTTTCTATAGTTTAAATTATTTTTGTTTCTTTTATCAAAAGACACATATCTAGAAAAATGTTTATATGGTTGATGTCAAAGATGTCAAAGATTGCCTATATTTTCCCTTAGGAAGTCTATTGTTTCAGGTCTTATAATTGGGTCTTTAATTCATTTTGAGTTTGTTTTTGTGTATGATATAAGAACGAGGTCTGCTTTCACTGTTTAGCATGTAGTTGGCCAGTTTTTCCAACACTCTGTTGAAGAGACTGGTTTTTCCCATTGCATATTCTTTTTTGTTGTTGCTGTAGATTAAATGACAAGAAAACGAATGGGTTTACTTCTGGATTCTGTTCTATCCTATTGATCCATGTGTCTATTTTTGTGCCAGTATCTTACTTTATTGATTACTACTTCGTAATCAATACTATGTTGTAGTATATCTTGAAATTTGGAATCATGATACCTCCAATATTGCTCTTCTTTTTTATGATTGCCTTGAATATTCATGGTCCTTTTCAGTTCTATGCAACTTTGGGGAATTTTTTTTTAGTTATGTGAAAAATGCTATTAGTGTTTTGATAGGGATTGCAATGATTGTGTAGATTCTTTTTGGGTAATATAGACCTTTTAACAATATTGGTTCTTCAAACCCATGAGGATGGGATACCTTCCCATTTGTGTCATCTTCAATTCCTTATATCAATGTTTTTAAAGTTTTCACAGTGCATGCCTTTCACCTCCTTGGTTAAATTTATTCCTAGGTATTCTATTATTTTAGTGCAATTTTAAATTGGACTATTTCCTTAATTTCTCATCCTACCATTGCATTATTAATGTATAGAAATGCAACAAATTTCTTTATATTACTTCGATAGAATTTGATAGAATTCATTTATTAGTTCTAGTAGTTATTTAATGGAATCATTTTGAGTTTTCTGTATACAGTGCCATGTCAGGGCATCTGGGTGGCTCAGTTGGCTAAGCATCCAACTTCAGCTCAGGTCATGGTCTCATGGTTCATAGGTTGGAGCCCTGCAACAGGTTCTGTGCTGACAGCTTGGAGCTTGGAGCTTGCTTCAGATTCTGTGCCTCCCTCTCTCTGCTCTTCTCCCACTTACATTCTGTCTTTTTTCTCAAAAATAACAAACATTAAAAATATATTTTATAGTATCATGTCATTTACAAATAGTGAAATTTTTACTTTTTACTTGCCAATATTGATGCATTTTATTTCTTTTCCTTGTTTGATTGCTGTGACTTGAATATCTAGTATCATATTTAACAAAATTGGTGATAATAATCATCCTTGTCTCATTCCTGATCTTAGAGGAAAATCTCTTAGTTTCTTCACTATTAAGTATGAGGTTAGCTGTGTATTTTTAAAATATATGACCTTATTATTTGAGGTATATTCCCTCTATATCTACTTTGTTGAGGTATGTTCCCTCTATATCTACTTTGTTGTCGGGCGCCACTTCCGGAGGACGGGGGACCAGCCCACGCACCGCCAGCCGAATGGTCCCTGAGTAGGTGGTTGGTGTCGGCAAACTATCTATAGGAAAGAAAGAAGACAGACAACCTGAATGGTGGTAAAACCACACTTTACTAAGAAAGTCAGTGTCTTTTATGCCATAGGGGGTTACACATTTTTTTTTCTCTTTAATAATTACAAAGCTTATGGTCCTTGAAAAAGTAAAAACATGCTCTGGGAAGGATCATTTTTTATCACAGAAGAGAGAACAGCCGTGAGAACAGAAGCAAAAAAACAGGAATGAGGGAGTCTGTCTGTCAAAGAATCTTCTTTTCTTCAAGACCCTTTAGCAGTTATGTCTGGGCAAGACGCTTATCATTCAAGGGGTTAATTTTAAACAGAGGATTGTGTTTGCCCCAACAGCAGGCAATGAGCTGGGAACAGAAATAACGTAAGGGAAAGCAGGTGCCACTAACTGACCCAAGTTGATTCAAAACTTAAAGGTATATGCCTTTTTGCTTTTGCAAAGCAACGAGAAAATCATAGACAGGTTAAATAGAAGCCACATATGCAGCCCAGGAGGCCAAATGTTGCTTCACAGTCTTTTGACTTGTTCCACAACTTCCCAGATTTTTTCTCCTGCACCCCAGAGGCATAGCCGTCAACGGTCACTTATGTAGACTCTCCTGTGCCCCCGAGGCCTGGCCATCAACGGTCACTCTTCTGTGTCCTGGAGGCAGTGCCATCAACGGTCGCTCCGCGGGAGGTTTTTTGGCCTGCTGGGCCCCAACAAGTATGTACTTATTGCCACCTTGTTACTTATTTTATGGTTGTTTTGTAGTTCTCTGTTTCTTTCTTCTCTTGCCCTCTCCCATTGAGGTTTGATGCTTTCTTTTCTTTTTTCCTTCTTTTTCTTTCTTTATTTCTTTCTATTTTAAATATTTATACTTTATTTTTTATATTTCTTTCATTTTTATATACTTCTTTTATTCTCAAGTTAGTTAACATACAGCATAGATTTGGCTTCAGGAGTAGAACTGAGAGATTCATCTCTTACATATTACACCCAGTGCTCATCCTGAAAAGTACCCTTCTTAATACCAATTACTCATTTAAACCTCCCCCAGCCACCCCCATCAACCCTCACTTTGTACTCTGTATTTAGGAATTTCTTCAGTTTGCATCCCTGTTTGTGCCTTATTTTTCCTACCCCTCTCCTTAGTTCATCTATTAAGTTTTTCAAGTGCCACATATGAATGAAATCATATGATATCTGTCTTTATTTGACTGACTTCTTCTGCTTAGCATAATACTCTCTAGTTCCATCCACATTGTTGCAAATGGCAAGATTTAATTCTTTCCTCTCATTGAGTAGCATTCCATTGTGTGTATATGTATGTATGTATGTATGTATGTATGTATGTTCACACACACACACATACACCACATCTTCACCCATTCATCAGTTGATGGACATTTGGACTCTTTTCATAATTTGGCTATTGTCTATAGTACTTCTATAAACATTGGGGTACATGTGCCCCTTTGAATCAGCATTTTTGTACCCTGGATAAATTCTTACTAGTGCAATTGCTGGGTGGTAGGGTAGTTCTATTTTTTATTTTTTTGAGGAACCTCCACACTGTTTTCCAGAGTGGCTGCCCCAGTTTGCTTCCACCAACAGTGCAATAGTGCTCCCCTTTCTCCACATCCTCACCAACATCTGTGGTTTCCTGAGTTGTTCATTTTAACCATTCTGACAGGCATGAGGTGGTATCTCAGTGTGGTTTTGATTTGTATTTCCCTGATGATGACTAATGTTGAACAACTTTTAACATGTCTGTTTGCCATCTGGATGCCTTCTTTGCTAGAGTGTATATTTATGTCTTTTGCCCATATCTTAGCTGGATTATTTGTTTTTGAGTATTGAGCTTGATAAGTTCATTATAAATTTTGGATAATAACCCTTTATTATATATGTCATTTGCAAATATCTTCTCCCATTCCATTGGTTGCCTTTTAGTTATGTTGATTGTTTTCTTTGCTGTGCAGAAGCTTTTTATCTTGAAGAGATACCAATAGTTTATTTTTGCTTTTGTTTCCTTTACCTCAAGAAAAATTTCAAGTATGAAGTTGCTGTGGAACAAGTCATAGAGGTTGGTAGCTGTTTTCTCCTTTAGGATTTTCATGGTTATCTGTCTCACATTTAGGTTTTCCATCTACTTTGAATTTATTTTTGTATATGGTGTCAGAAAGTGGTCCAGTTTCATTCTTCTGCATGTTGCTGTCCAGTTCTCCCAGCATGATTTGCTAAAGAGAATGTCTTTTTGTTCCATTGGATACTCTTTCCTGGTTTGTCGAAGATTGGTTGGCCATGTATTTGCGGGTCCATTTCTGGGTTCTCGATTCTATTCCATTGATCTATGTGTTTGTTTTTGTGCCAATATCATAATATCTTCATGATTACAGCATTGTAATACAGGTAAAAGTCTGAGATTGTGATGTCTCCAGCTTTGGTTTTCTTGTGCAACATTACTTTGGATATTCTGGGTCTTTTCTGGTTCCATACAAATTTTAGGATTGTTTGTTCCAGCTCTGTGAAGAATGATGGTGTTATTTTGAGAGGGAATTGCATTGAATGTGCAGATTGCTTTGAGCAGTATCAATATTATAACAATATTTGTTCTTGCAATCCATGAGCATAGAATGTTTTTTTCATTTCTTTGTGTCTTCTTCAATTTCTTTCATAAGTTTTCTATAGTTTTCAGCCTACAGATCTTTTATCTCTTTGTTTTGTTTATTTCAAAGTATCTTATGGTTTTTCATGCAATTGTAAATGGGATCGATTCCTTTACATCTCTTTCTGTTGCTTCATTATTGATGAATAGAAATGGAACTGGTTTCTGTACATTGATTTTGTATCCTGTGACTTTCCTGAATTTATGTATCAACTCTAGCAATTTTTGGTTGAGTCTTTCAGGGTTTTTCATGTAAAGTATCAAGTCGTCTGCAAAGAGTGAAAGTTTCACTTCCTCCTTGCTGATTTGGATGCAGTTTATTCCTTTGTGTCGTCTGATTGCTGAGACTAGGACTTCCAATGCTATGTTGAATAACAGTGGTGAGAGAGCACATCCTTGTCATGTTCCTGATCCCAGGGAGAAAGTTCTCATTTTTCCCCATTGAGGATGATATTAGCTGTGGGCCTTTCATATATGGCTTTTATGATGTTAAGGTATGTTCCTTCTATCCTGACTTTCTTGAGGGTTTTTATAAAGAAAATATGGTCTATTTTGTCAAATGCTTTTTTTGCATCTATTGAAAATATCATATGGTTCTTATTCTTTTTTGTATTCATGTGGTATATCACATTGATTGATTTGCAAATATTTATTTTTTTAATTTTTTAATGTTTTATTTGTTTTTGATACAGAGAGAGACAGAGCATGAGAGAAGGAAGGGAAGATAGAGGAGGAAACAGAACCAGAAGCAGGCTCCAGGCTCTGAGCTAGCTGTCAGCACAGTGCCTGACATGGGGCTCAAACCCACGAATGTGAGATCTGACCTGAGCCGAAGTCGGAGGCTTAACCGACTGAGCCACCCAGGTGCCCCTGATTTGCAAATATTTAACCAGTCCAGCAACTGAGGAATGACTCCCACTTGATGATGATAGATTTTTTTAACATACAACTGAATACGATTTCCTAGTATCTTGTTGAGAATTTTTGCATTGAGGTTCATCAAGGATATTGGCCTGTCATACTCCTTTTTAGTGTGGTCCAAGTCTGGTTTTGGAATCAAGGTAATACTGGCCTCAGAAAATGAGTTTGGAAGCTTTCCTTCCATTTCTGGGAATAGTTCGGGAAGAATAAGTATTAACTCTGCTTTAGATGGCTGGTAGAATTCCCTTGGGAAGACATCCATCCAGCTCAGGAATCTTATTCATTTGGGGGATTTTTGATAACCGATTCAATTTTGCTGGTTATGGGTCTATTCAAATTTTCTTTCTTTTTGTTTGAATTTTGGTAGTGTGTGAATGTCTCTGAATTTCTCTATTTCTTCCAGATTATCCAGTTTCTTGGCATATTATTTTCCATAGTATTTTCTAATAAGTGTTTGTATTTCTGTGGTGTTTGGCTGTGAACTCTCTTCTCTCATTCATGATTTTATTTATTTGTGTCCTCTCGTTTCTTTTTGAGAAGACTGGTTAGGGTTTTACAACTTTGTTTATTCTTTCAAAAAAAAAAAAAACCCCAGCACATATATTCATTGATCTGTTCTACTCTTCTTTTGGGAGAATTTTAGATTATTTATTTCTACTCTAATATTAATATTTCCCTTGTTCTGCTGGCTTTGGACTTTATTTGCTTCTGCTTTTCTAGCTCCATTCAGTGTAAGGTTATGTTGTGTATTTGAGACCTTTCTTTCTTCTTGAGATAGGCTTGAATTGCAAAACATTTTCCCCCTTAAGACTGCCTTTGCTGCATACCTAAGGATTTGGGATGTCATGTTTATTTCTATTTCCTTCCATATATTTTTAATTTTTTCTTTAATTTCCTGGTTAACCCATTCATTCTTCAGTAGGATGTTCTTTAACCTCCACATATTTAGGGGTTTTCCAATTTTTTTTCTTGTGATTGATTTAAAGTTCCATTGTGTTGTGATCTGAAAACATGTATGGTATGATTTCAATCTTTTTGTATTTGTTGAGGGCTATTTTGTGACCCAGTATGTGATTTATTTTAGAGAATATTCCATGTTAATTAGAGAAGAATGTGTATTCTGTTGCTTTAGGAAGAAAAGTTTGGAATATATCTAGTCCACCTGGTCCAATGTGTCATTCAGAGCTGTTGTTCCCTTAGTGATTTTCTGCCTAGATGATCTATTCATTTATGTAAGTGGAGTACTAAAGTCACCTACAATTACAATATTATTATCAATAAGTTTGCTTATGTTTGAAATCAGTTAATTTATGTATTTGGGTGCTATGAGTTGGGAGCATAAATATTTACAACTTTTAGCTCTTTGATGGATAGACCCCTTAATTATGATCTAATGCCCTTCATCTTTTGATGCAGTCTTTGTATTAAAATCTAGTTTGTCTGATATAAGTATGGCTACTCTGGCTTTCTTTTGACATCCATTAGCATAATAGATGGTTCTCCATCCCCTAACTTTCAATATGCAGGTATCCTCAGGTCTAAAATGAGTCTCTTGGGGGGAGGAGCCAAGATGGTGGAGAGGAAGAAAGCTCTGTAAACTTCATCCACCCCATCTATCAAACTGAGAAGGATATTACTCTCATCTGAAGAGTGGAAGGAGAAAATACAGACTCCAGAAAGAAGACAACCTCAAAGATGTCTGAGTGAGTGAGTGCAAACTGGGGAGATTGGATAACGGGCTAGCCAGAGAAGGGCAGGGGAGGTGGGAGTCCCAGCCCAACACAGGGAAAGTGTGTGGAGCCCCTGACAGACAAAGGAAGAGAAAGAGAACTCGTTGATAGTACTGTCTCTAGAGAAGAGACAAAAAATGCTTAACCTGGCACGGAGAGAAAAACTCTCACTCCATATATAACTGCTGGGCAGTGCGAATTCAGAACCCAGGTGGCACAAGGGAAAAAAAAACCCCACCCCTGCATGATCCTGGCAGGGAGTCGACAGCCTCGGAGGCAGTGGCCCCTGATACATGCACTTCGGCCTCGGCTGTGGAGCAGGAGCACAACCTCATTTCCACAGCACATCTCACCTCCAGCATTGGCCACACGAATCCCAAATCCCGGATGCCAACAGGGAAATAATAATCCTCACCCCTGTGCAATCCCCACAGAGAGTTGGCAGCAGAGATGGCAGGAGCGCACACTTCAGCTGTAGCTGTGGGAGTGCGCACCTATTACTGGCAGCACCCCACGCCTCAAGCAGCAGCAGCCCAAATCCCGGCCAGCACCAAGAGAAACTGCTCCCTCCTCCTACACGATCCCGGCTGGGAGATGGTGGCCGTGACTGCTGGGCTGTGCACTTCGCCTCCTGCAGTGCACCTCGACTCTGGCAGGAGCAGCGCAAATCCCTGCCGGCATGAAGAGAAACTGCTCCCTCTGCCTACACGGTCTCGGCTAAGAAGCCAACTGCCAAAGCGAGTACATTTCATCTGTGGTAGCATAAAAGTGCATGAACGAGGATTTTGAAGCAAGGTGGGACTGAAAAATACAGCTTGGTTCAGCTGCGGCACAAGGAGATCAGACTCATAAGAGTGGCTTGCAACGCTTAATTCCAGCGGAGCTTGGGGCCCGCCATTCATCTCTCTGCAACCACCAAAGCGGGGCCTCCAAGAGCAGCCCTGAGACCTATGTACACCAAACCATGCCTATCCACAAGGGGGAGCTGATGCTTGTTTCTGTACTTATTTTTTATTATTATTACCTTTTTTACTTAAATTTTTTTTAATTTTTACTCTTTATTTTCCTTTTTACTTTTTCCCTCTTTCTTTTTTTCTTTTGCCATCCGAATATATTATCCCTAATACATGCTTATCTCTTCCCTCAACTGGTTATACACTTTTAGACTGTCCATTTTCCTTTGTTGTCTCTGTGCCCCTTTAGTTTTTCTTCTCTTCTTTTCTTCTCTTTCCTCTTCCTTTTCATTTCTTCCTTTCCCACTTTTAATTTGTTTGTTTGATTTGTCTGTGCATTTGGGTGCTTCTGTTACCTGTGTGTTTGTCTGTCTGTTTTCCTTTTCAGGACTACCCCAAGAAACAAGCCAAGGTATGCACGACAGAGAGTCCCAAATGTCGCTGAGTAGAGAAATAAAATAATCAATGGCACAACAAGAGAAACAGAGAAACCATTAAAAGAATATTTCCTGAAACGACAGGACCTGGAGAGTCAATAAGCCTCCTTTAACTGAGTAATACTAACAGGTGCACAGTGCAGAATGAGCTTTTAAAACTGACAAGAGACAGAAAACTAGCCAAAATGACATAAAAGAACTCTCCCCTGAAGAAACTCCAGGAAGAAGTCACAGTGACAGAACTGCACAAAACAGATCCAAACAACATAACTGAACAAGAATTTAGAACAATTATCATAAATTAATCACTGGGCTTGAAAAAAGCATCAGAGAAGCTACTGATAAAATGAGTAGGGACTTTCAAAAAAGGTGTGATGAGTAAAAAAGGCTATAAATAAGGTGAATAATAAAATGGAAGCAGCCACATCAGGGATGAAGAGGCAGAGAAAAGAATAGATGAATTAGAAGAAATTGATCCAGGAGCAAGAAAGGAGAATTCGAGACCTGAGTGATACAATCAAATGGAACAACATATTTATCATAGGAATACCTAAAGAGGAAGAAAGAGAGAAAGGGCCTGAAGGGATACTGGACAAAATTATAATTGACAATTTCCGAAATGTGGGGAAAGAAATAGACATTCAAATTCAAGAGGCACAAAGAACCCCCCTTAAGACGTAATGTGAATCGACCTTTGACATGACATATCATAGTGAAACTGGCAAAATATAAAGATAAAGAGAGAATTTTGAAGGCAGCTAGGGAAAAAAAGGGCCCTAACATACAAAGAGAAACCTATCACAGTGGTTACAGACTTAGCTAATAAAACTTGGCAGGCCAGGAAGGAATGGCAGGAAATCTTCAATGTGATGAACAGAAAAAACATGCAACCAAGAATCCATTATCCAGCAAGCCTGTCATTCAAAATAGAAGGAGAGATAAAAGTGTTCCAAAATAAACAAAAATTGAGAGAATTCATGACCACCAAACCAGCCCCACAAGAAATCCTAAGAGAGACTCTCTCAGGGAAATGTTGCAAAGAATACAAGGTGCCAGAGACGCCACTATAAACATGAATTCTATGGAGAACACAATGACTCTAAGCCCATATTTTTCAATAATAACACTGAATGTAAATGGACTGAATGCTCCAACCAAACGACAGAGGGTAGCACAATGGATAAAAAACCAAAACCCATTTATTTGCTGTCTACGGGAGACTTATTTTAGCTTGAAGATACCTTTAAAAGTAAAGGGATGGAGAAATATCTATCATGTGACTGGAAGCCAAAACAAAGCCAGAGTAGCCATACTTATGTCAGACAAATGAACTTTAAAGGCAGTAACAAGAGATGAAGAAGGACATTATATAATAATTACAGGATCTCTCCATCAGGAAGAGCTAACAATTATAAATATCTATGCACCAAATTTGGGAGCACCCAAATACATAAAACAATTAATCACAGAAAGAAACAATCTTATTGACAAGAATGTGCTAATTGCAGGGGACTTTAATACTCCACTGACAGCAATGCATAGATCAGCAAAACCAAAAATCACTAAAGAAACAATGGACCTGAACGACACATTGGAACAGATGGAACTGGTAGATATACTTAGAACTCTGCATCATGAAGTTAGGAAATTCACTTTCTTTTCGAGTGCACATGGCATATTCTCCAAGACAGATCACATACTGGGGCATAACGCAGCCCTCCATAAGTATAAACGAATAGAGATCATACCATGCATATTTTCAGATCACAATGCTAGGAAACTTGAAATTAACCACAGGAAGAAGTCTGGAAAACCTCCAAAAATGGGGAGGTTAAAAACCATCCTACTAAAGAATGATTACGCTAATCAGGCTATTAGAGAAGAAATGAATAAATATATGGAAACAAATGAAAATACAACAATCCAAAATCTCTGGGACGCAGCAAAAGCAGTCCTAGGAGGAAAGTATCTTGCAATCCAGGCCTATTTCAACAAACTAGAAGAAACACAAATTCAAAATCTAACAGACCACCTACTGGAACTAGAAGGGGAGCAGCAAGAGCATCCCAAACCCAGCAGAAGAAAAGAAATAATAAAGATCAGGGCAGACATAAACAATATAGAATCCAAAATAAGGTCAAGCAGATCAATGAAAGCAAGAGATAGTTCTTTGAAAAAATAAACAAAATTGATAAACCTCTAGCCAGGCTCCTTAGAAAGAAAAGAGAGAGCACCCAGATAGACAAAATCAGGAATGAAAATGGATCTATTACAACCAATCCCTTAGAAATACAAGCAATCATTAGAGATCACTATGAAATACTCTATGCCAACAAACGGGACAACCTAGAAGAAATGGACAAATTCCTAAATGCACATGCACTACAAAAATACAAAGGGTAAGACATAGAAAGCATGAATAGACTGATAACCAGTGAAGAAATTGCATCCATTATCAAAAATCTCCCAATGAATAAGAGCCCAGGGCCAGATGGCTTCCCAGGGGAATTCTACCAGACATTTAAAGCAGAGCTCATACCCATTCTTCTCAAACTATTCCAAAAAATAGAAATAGAAGGAAAATTCCAAACTCATTCTTCGAAGCCAGCATCACCTTAATACCCAAACCAGACAGAGACCCAGCCAAAAAAGAGAACTACAGACCAATATCCTTAATGAATACACATGCAAAAATCCTCAACAAGATACTGGCAAATCGAATTCAACAGCATATAAAAAATTATCCATAATGATCAAGTGAGATTCATTCCTGGGTTACACGACTGGTTCAGTATCCACAAAACTATCAATGTGATACATCACATTAACAAAAGAAAAGATAAAAACCAAAAGAAAAGATAAAAAGATAAAAACTATCAATGTGATACATCACATTAACAAAAGAAAAGATAAAAACCATATGATAATGATAGATGTAGAAAAAGCATTTGACAAAAACAGCACCCTTTCTTAATAAAAACCCTTGAGAAAGTCGGAATAGAAGGAACGTACCTAATCATGATAAAAGCAGTTTATGAAAAGCCCACAGCTAATATAATCCTCAATGGGGAAAATCTGAGAGCTTTCCCACTCAGAGCAGGAACACGACAGTGTTGTCCACTCTCACCACTGTTTTTTAACATAGTACTGGAAGTCCTAGCATCAGCAATCAGACAACAAAAGGAAATGAACGTCACCAGAATTGGTAAAGATGAAGGCAAACTTTCACTGTTCACTGATGACATGATACTGTATATGGAAACCCGATCGATTCCACTAGAAGCCTTGTAAAACTGATCAATGAATTCAGTAACGTACAGGGTACAAAATCAATGTACGGAAGTCGGTTGCATTCCTGTATACCAATAATGAAGCAGTGGAAAGAGAAATCAAGAAACTGATCCCGTTCACAATTGCATGAAAAACCATAAAATACCTAGGAGTAAACCTAACCAAGGATGTAAAAGACCTGTGTGATGAAAACTATAGAAAATTAATGAAAGAAATTAAAGAAGGCACCAAGAAATGGAAAAATATTTCATGCTCATGGATCAGAATAATAAACATTGTGAAAACGTCATTACTACCCAAAGCAATCTATACATTCAATGTAGTCCCAATCAAAATTGCACCGGCATTCTTCTCAAAGCTAGAACAAGCTATTCTCAAATTCATATGGAACCACAAAAGACCCCGAATAATGAAAGTAATATTGAAGAAGAAAACCAAAACGGGAGGCATCACAATCCCAGATTTTGGCCTCTACTACAAAGCTGTCATTACCAAGACAGTACGGTATTGGCACAAAAAGAGACACACAGACCAATGGAATAGAATAGAGAACCCAGAACTGGGCCAACAAATGTACAGCCAATTAGTTTTTGACAAATCAGGAAAGAGTATACAATGGAAGAATGACAGCCTCTTTAGCAGGTGGTGCTGGGGGAACTGGACAGCAACATGCAGAAGAATGAAACTAGACCACTTTCTTATACCCTACACAAAAATCAACTCAAAATGGCTAAAGGACCTGAATGTGAGACAGGAAACAATCAAAATCCTCAAGGAGAAAGTCGGAAACAACCTCCTAGACCTCTATCACAGCAATTTCCTACTCAACAGATCCCCAAAGGCAAGGGAAATGAAAGCAAAAATGAACTATTGGAACCTAATTTAGATAAAAAGCTTTTGCAATGCAAAGGAAACAATCAAGAAAACTAATAGGCAACTGACAGAATTCGAAAAATTGTTGCAAATGACCTATCAGATAATGGGCTAGTATCCAAAATCTACAAGGAGCTCACCAAACTCCACACCCGAAAAACAAATAACCCAGTGAAGAAATGGGCAGAAGACATAAACAGACACTTCTCCAGAGAGGACATCCAGATGGCCTACAGGCACATGAAATGATGCTCAGCCTCACTCATTATCAGGGAAATACAAATCAAAACCCCACTGAGGTACCACCTCATGCCAGTCAGAGTGGCTAAAATGAACAAATCAAGAGACTATTGGTGCTGGCGAGGGTGTGGAGAAGGGCACCATCCTACACTGTTGGTGGCAATGTAAACTGGTGCAGCTGCTCTGGGAAGCACTGTGGAGGTTCCTCAAAAAACTAACATTAGAACTCCTCTATAACACAACAATAACACTGCTAGGGATTTACCCAAGGGATACAGATGTGCTGATGCATAGCGGCACATGTACCCCAATGTTCATAGCTGCAGTGTCAACAATAGCCAAATCATGGAAAGAGACTAAATGTCCATCACCTGATGAATGCATCAAGAAGAAGTGATGTGTATGCATATATGTATACATATACATATATATACACAGAATGGAATATTATATGGCCATGAGAAAGAATGAAATATGGCCATTTGTAGCAAAGTGGATGGACCTCGAGGGTGTCATGCTAAGCGAAATAAGTCAGGTGGAGAAGGACAGATACCGTATGTTTGCACTCATAAATCTAACAGGACAATAGAAGAAAACTAATGGGGGACCATGGGGAGGGGAAGAGGGAAAGAGAGTTGGGGAGAGAGGGACGTGAAACCTGAGAGACTATTGAATACTGAAAAGAAACTGAGTGTTGAAAGGGGAGGGGGAGGGGGAAAGAGGCGGTTATAATGGAGGCAGGCACTTTTGGGGAACAGCACTGGGTGTTATATGGAATCTGACAATAAATTATTCTAAAAAATCATTTTTGGAAGGAAATAAATACACAAGTCACAAAATAAAATAAAATGGGTCTCCTGTATGCAACATATAGGTGGAGCTTGTTTTTTTTATCCATTCTGATATCCTATGCCTTTGGATTAGGACATTTAGTTCATTTACAATCAGAGTGATTACTGAAAGATATGGACTTAGCGGCATTGTGTTATCTGTTCCACTCACAGAGTTCCCCTTAGGATCTCTTGCAGGGCTGGTTTACTGGTCAAGAACTCCTTTAGTTATTATTTGTCTGGGAAAGCCTTTATATCTCCTTCTATTCTGAATGATACCCTTTCTGAATAAAGGATTCTTGACTGCATAGTTTTCCTGTTCAGCACATTGACAATTTCCTGCCACTCCTTTCTGGCCTAGCATATTTCAGTGGACAGGTATGCTACTATCCTTATTGTCTACCCCTGTAGGTTAAGGGCTGTTTGTCCATAGCTGCTTTCAGAATTCTCTCTCCATCTTTGTATTTTGTAAATTTCACAATATGTCATGATTTTGGCTTGTTTTTGTTGATTTTCAAAGTTGTTCTCTGTGCCTCTTAAACTTGGATGCCTTTTTCCTTCCCCATATTCGGGAAGTTCTCTGCGAAAATGGTTCAAATAAACCTTCGTCTCCTTTCTCTTGCTGTTTTTCTTCTGGGACTCCCATGACACGGATGTTGTTTCATTCCATGGAACTACTGTTTTGAAAGTTTCTTTAGTGATATGCTTGGATTGGTTTCTTTTATTTATTTTATATTTATATTAGGGTTTTTAAAAAAATTTTTGTTTACTAGTAGGTTGATATGTAACACACCATGTATATAGAACTGTAAAATTGATGGTTGCTTAAGTCTCAACCCATTCTAAAAGCACTAAAATTTCATTTCCTTCACCCACATTTTATGTAAATTATGTCATATTTGATGACATCCTTTTATTTTCTGAATCCTTTGTTTGATTTTAAAACATATAATTGATTCTATTTCTTTTGTGATTTAACTTCCATACTGGTTTATAAGTGATTAATCTACTACTTTTATTATGTTTGTGCTTATCTGTGAAAATTTTTTCTTTCCTTATTTTCTTACTACTGATTATGGTCTTTAATTACCACTCAAAGTACTTGCTTTTACATTTCTTGTGAATTTTGGGTACTCTTTATCTCTCTCTCTATTCTGAATGATAGTGTTGTTAGATAGAGTATTCTTAGTTGCAGGATTTTTTTTTCCTTCAACACTTTAAGTATATTATGCTACTCCTTTCAAGCTTAAATACTTTCTGCTGAAAAACCACCTTATTTGGTTTCCCTTGTATGAAATAGCTTTCTTTTGTCCCGCTGCTTTGGAAATTCTTTATCTCTATATTTTGCCATTTGAATCATTATGTGTCTAGGTGTGGACCTTATTGGTTGATTTTGTTGAAGGATCTTTGTGTCTCCTGGATCAAGTATCTGTTTTCTCTCCTAGATTAGTGAATATTTCAACTATTAATTTAAGCAAATTCTCTACCCACTTTTTCCTCATCTCTTTCTGAGATCCCTAGAAGCCAAATATTATTATGCTTGAAAATGTAGCTGAGTTCCCTTAAGCTATTCTCAATTTTTACTATTCTCCTTTCCTATCAGCTGGATTGCTTTCCATTACTCTGTTTTCCAAATTCCTGACTCATTCTCCCATTTTCTTAACTATTATTTATTCGATCTAGTGTATATTTAAATTCTGTTATTGATTTCCTCACCTCTGATTGGTTCTTGTTAATATTTTCTTTTTGTTTTTAGAGTTTATTATCAAATTGGTTTCCATATAACACCCCAGTGCTCTTCTCCATAAGTGCCAAACTTCATGTCCATCACCCTCCTCCCCCTTTTCCCCTCCCCCTTCAGCCACAGTCTGTTTTCTTTATTCAAGAGTCTCTCATGATTTACCTTCATCCCTCTCCCTACCTCTTTTTCTCCCTTTCCTCTCCCCATGGTCCTCTGTTAAGATTCTCCTGTTAGAACTATGAGTGAAAACATATTGTATCTGTCCTTCTCTGCCTGACTTATTTTACCTAGCATGACATACTCAAGGTCCATCCACGTCATTATGAATGACTAGATTGTATTCTTTTTCATTGTCATGTAGTATTCCATTGTATACATAAACCATATCTTCTTGATCCACTCATCAGGTGATGGACACTCAGGCTCTTTCCATGACTTGGCTATTCTTGAAAGTGCCGCTATGATCATTGAGGTACATGTGTCCCGATGCATCAGCACTTCTCTATCCCTTGGGTAAATCCCTAGCAGTGTTATTGTTGGGTCATAGGGGAGTTCTAATGTTAGTTTTTTGAGGAACCTCCACAGTGTTTTCCAGAGCGGCTGCACTAGTTTACATTCCCACCAACAGTGTAAGAGGATGCCCATTTCTCCACATCCTCTCCAGCATCTATAGTCTCTTGATTTGTTCATTGTAGCCACTCTGACCGGCGTGAGGTGGTATGTCAATGTGTTTTTGATTTGTATTGCCCTGATGGTGAGTGACCCTGAGCATCATTCCATGTGTCTGTTGTCTATCTGGATGTCCTCTTTGGAGAAGTATCTATTCATCACTTCTGCCCATTTCTTCACCGGATTATTCATTTTTCAGTTGTGGGGTTTGGTGAGTACCTTATATATTTTGGATACTAGCCCTTTATCCAGTGTCATTTGCAACTATCTTTTCCCATTCTGTCAGTTGCCTATTAGTTTTCATGATTGTTTCCTTTGCATTACAGAAGGTTTTTATCCTGATGAGGTTCCAATACTTCATTTTTGCTCTTGATTCCCTTGCCTTTGGAGATGTGTCATGTAGGAAATTGCTGTGGTTGTGGTCAAAGAGGCGGTTTCCTGCTTTCTCCTCTTGGGTTTTGATGGTTTGCTGTCTCACATTCCAGTTCTTCAGCCATTTTGAGTTGACTTTTGTGTATGGTGTAAGAAAGTGGTCTAGTTTCATTCTTCTGCATGTTGCTGTCCAGTTCTCTCAGCATCAGCTGTTAGAGAGGCTTCTTCCATTACAGACTCTTTCCTGCTTTGTGAAAGATTAATTGGTGATACATTTGTAGGTCCAATTCTGGGTTCTCTATTCTATTCCATTGGTCTGTGTGTCTGTTTTTGTGCTAATACCATACTGTCTTGATGATGACTGCTTTGTAGTACAGGCTAAAATCTGGGATTGTGATGCCTCCCGTTTTGGTGTTCTTCCTCAATATTACTTTGGCCCCTCAGGGTCTTTTGTGGTTCCATATGAATTTTAGGATATTTTGTTGTATCTTTGCGAAGGATGGTAGTTCAATTTTGATTGGTATTGCGATGAATATGTAGATTGCTTTGAGTAATAATGACATATTCACCATGTTTATTCTTCAGATCCATGAGCATGGAATGCTTTTTTATTTCTTGGTGTTTTCTTCAATTTCCTTCATAAGTTTTCTATAGTTTTCACCATACAGATCTTCTATGTCTTTGGCAAGGTTTATTATTCCTAGGTATTTTCTGGTTTTCAGTGCAACTGTGAATGGGATCAGTTTATTGATTTCTTTTTCTATGTTTCATTATTGGTATATAAAAATGAAACCAATTTCTGTATGTTGATTTTTTACCCTGCAACTTTGCTGAATTCATGGATGAGTTCTAGTAGGCTTCTTGTGGAGTTTGTCAGGTTTTCCATGGAGAGTATCATGTCATCTGCGAAAAGTGAAAGCTTGACTTCATCTTTGCCAATTGTGATGACTTTCATTTCCTTTTGTTGTCTTATTGCTGATGCTAGGACTTCCAACACTATGTTAAACAATAATGGTGAGAGTGGACATCCCTGTCGTGTTCCTGATCTTAAGGGGAAAGCTCTCAGTTTTTCCCCAGTGAGGATGATATTAGCTTTTAAGTTCATTCCTTCTATTCTGACTTTCTCGAGGGTCTTTATTAAGAAAGTATGCTGTATTTTATCAAATGATTTTTCTGCATCTATCGACAGGATCATATGGTTTTTACCTGTTTGTTGTTGTTGTTCTTGTTGTTGTTAATGTGATGTATCCCATTGATGGATTTGTGAATATTGTACCAGCCCTGTAACCCTCGAATGAATTCCACTTGATCATGGTGGATAATTCTTTTTATGCCGTTGAATTTGATTCACTAGTATCTTGTTGAGGATTTTTGCATCCATATTCATCAAGGATATTGGCCTGTAGTTCTCTTTTTTTGTTGGGCCTCTGTCTCGTTTGGAAATCAAAGTGATGCTGGCTTTGTAGAATGGGTCCAGAAGTTTTCCTTCTATTTCTATTTTTTGGAATAGCTTGGGAAGAATGGGTATTATATCTGCTTTAAATGTCTGATAGAATTCCCCAGGGAAGCCATTTGGCCCAGGGATCTTATCCCATGGGAGTTTTTTGATAACTGATTCAATTTTTTCCCTAGCTCTGGGTCTGTTCAGATTTTCTATCTCTTCTCGATTCAATTTTGGTAGTACATGTGTGTTAGGAATTTGTCCATTTCTTCTAGGTTGTTGGCATATAATTTTCATTGTATTTCCTAATGATCGCTTGTATTTCTGAGGGATTGGTTGTGATAGATCCATTTGCCATGATTTTCTCTATTAGGGTGTTCTCTCTTTTATTTCTCAGGAGCATGGCTAGAGGTTTATCAATTTTGTTTATTTTTTCAAAAAACCAACTCTTCAGTTCTTTCCTTTCGGCACTATGACTGCAGCCATGAGTATGCTCAGGCTTCAGAAGAGGCTTGCCTCCAGTGTCCCCTGCTGTGGCAAAAAGAAGGTCTGGTTGGATCCCAATGAGACCAATGAAATCGCCAATGATGCCAACTCCCGTCAGCAGATCCGGAAACTGATCAAAGATGGGCTGATCATCCGGAAGCCTGTGACTGTCCATTCCTGGGCTCGATGCCGGAAAAACACTTTGGCCCACCAGAAGGGCAGGCATATGGGCATTGGTAAGAGAAAAGGTACAGCCAATGCGTGAATGCCTGAGAAGGTAACCTGGATGAGGAGGATGAGGATTCTGTGCCGGCTGCTCCGAAGATACCGCAAATCTAAGAAGATTGACCCCCACATGTATCACAGCTTGTACCTGAAAGTGAAGGGCAACATGTTCAAAAACAAGCGGATTTTCATGGAACACATCCACAAGCTGAAGGCAGACAAGGCTCGCAAGAAGCTTCTGGCCGACCAGGCCGAGGCCAGCAGGTCTAAGACCAAGGAGGCGCGCAAGCGCCGTGAAGAGCAGCTCCAGGCCAAGAAGGAGGAGATCATCAAGACTCTGTCCAAGGAGGAGGAGCCCAAGAAATAAAAGCCCCTCTCTGTTGTCTGTACATAGTGGCTTCAACAACAACACAGATCCGTTCTTCAATAAAACAAGTCTTTACCTGCCAAAGAAAAAAAAACAACTCTTGGTTTCATGGATCAGTTCAACTGTTTTTTTAGATTCTATATTGTTTATTTCTGCCCTGATATTTATTATTTCTCTTCTGCAGCCGGCTTTGTGGTGATCTTGCTACCGCCCTTCTAGTTCCTTTAGGTGTGCTCTTAGACTTTGAATTTGCGCTTTTTCTAATTTGTTGAAATAGGCCTGATTTACAATATACTTTCCTCTTAGGACTGCTTTTGCTGCATCCCAGAGAGTTTGGATTGTTGTATTTTTGTTTTCATTTGTTTCCATGTAATTTTTAATTCCTTCCCTAATTGCCTGATGGGTCCATTCGTTCTTTAGTAGGGTGTTCTTTCACCTCCATGTTTTTGGAGGTTTTCCAGACCTTTTCTTTTGGTTGATTTCAAGTTTCCTAACATTGTGATCTGAACGTGTGCTTGGTATGATCTCAATCATTTATATTTATGGAGGGCTGTTTTATGACCCACTATATGATCTATCTTGGAGAATGTGCAATGCATACTCAACAAGAAAGTGAATTCACTAGCCTCAAAATGTAGAGCTCTAAATATATCTGTCAAATCTATCTGTTCCATTGTGTCATTCAGGTTCATTGTTTCTTTAGTGATTTTATGTCTGATTGATCTATCCATTGCTGTCAGTAGAGTTTAAAATCCCCTGCAATTAGCACATTCTTATCAATAAGATTATTTCTGTTGTAATTGTTTTATGTATTTGGATGCTCATGAATTTGTCGCGTAGATAGTTATAATTGTTAGCTCTTCCTGATGGAGAGACCCTGTAATTATTATACAATATCCTTTTTCATCTTTTGTTACTGTCTTTGCTTTAAAGTCCAGTTTGTCTGATAAAGTATGGCTACTCCAGTTTTCTTTTGACTTCCAGTCCCATGATAGATATTTCTCCATACCTTTACTTTTGATCTGAAGTTGTCTTTAGGTCTAAAATGAGAATCTTGTAGACAGCAAATAGATGGATTTTTTTTATCCATTCTGCTACCCTGTGTCGTTTGATTGGAGCATTCAGTCAATTTACTTTCAGTGTTATTATTGAAAATGTGAGTTTAGATTCACTGTGTTCTCTGTAGAGTTCATACTTGTAGTAGTTTCTCTGGTATCTTGTATTCCTTGCAACATTTCTGTCATAGATTCTCCCTCAAGATTTTTTTTGTAGGGCTAGTTTGTTGGTCATAAATTCTCTGAATTTTTGTTTACTTGGGAAAACCTTTATCTCTTTTCCTATTTTGAGTGACACTCTTTCTGGATAAAGGATTCTTAGCTGCATATTTTTTATGTTCATCACATTGAAGATTTCCTGCCATTCCTTTCTGGCCTGCCAAGTTTCAGTAGATAGGTATGTAACCACTCATAGGTTTCCCTGTATGTCAGGGCCGTTTTATCCATAGCTGTTTTCAGAATTCTCTTTTTATCCTTATATCTTGCCTGTTTCACAATGATATGTCGTGCCAAAGGTCGATTCAAGTTAAGTGTGAGGGGAGTTTTCTGTGCCTCTTGAATTTCAATGTCTAGTTCCTTCCCCAGTTTGGAGAAGTTCTTAGCTATAATTTGTTCAAGCACCCTTTCATGACCCTTTTCTCTTTCTTCATCTTTAGCAATTCCTATGATATGGATATTTTTCTGTTTGACTGTTATCATTCAATTCTGGAATTCCCTTTTTGTTCTCCTGGATCAACTTCTCTCTCTTTTTCTCGGCTTCCTCTTTTGCTATAACTGTGTGTTCTAATTCACCTATTCTCCTCTCTGCCTCTTCAATCCGTGCAGTGGCCACCTCCATTTTTTGATGCACCTCATCTATAGTTTTTTTTTTAAAAAACTTATTACAGCTATTTTGAAGGTCCCAAGTCTTTGTATCAATAGCTTATCTGATGACTTCCATGATTTTTTCAAACCCAGCTATTTTTTTAATGACAATTGTTTTAAATTATTGCTCTGTTATGTTGCTTGTGTCTGTTTTGAGCAGTTCTTTATCTGTGACTTCTTCCTGGAATTTCTTTAGAGGGAAGTTCTTCCGTTTTGTCATTTTGGCTAGTTTTCTGTCTCTGGTCAGTTTTAAAAGCCCACTATGCACTCTGCACCTGTTAATGTTGCTATATTACAGGAGGCTCATTGTCTGTCCAGGGCCTGTTTGTTCAGGAAGTGTTCTTCTAATGGTGTCTCTCTGTTTCTCTTGTTGTGCCTTTGGTTATTTTATTTCCCTACTCAGTGATATTTGGGACTCTCCATCATGTGTTCTTTGGCTTGTTTCTTGAGGTAGCCCTAATCCCTGGGGCAGAGCCCCCTGGCTAGGGTCCAAGCTCTTCCCAGTTCCTGGCTCTCACTGTCCTGAAGGAAGGTCTCTCTCGTTAATGTTTTCTACCTCTTTGTTATAGGTCTCACTGAGATCCTCCAGTCTTTTCTCAAGTCCAATTAGTATGTTTATGACCATTGCTTTGAAATCCCTATCAGGCATATTGTTTATCTCTGTTTCATTTAGCTCTTTCGCCATGGTTTGGCTTTTTCTTTCATTTGGGATATATTCTTCTGTCTCCTCATTTTGTCTAACCGTCTGTTTACGTTTTTATGTATTATGAAAGTCATCTACATCTTCCACTCTTAAAAGTAGTGGACTTATCAAGAATAGGTCTTGTAGTACCCTGTAGTACATACAATGTCCTCTATTCACTCACACTGAGCACTTTAGGGGTGTCTCTTATGTGTGGTTTGTGTGCCCTACTGCTGTGCTTGAGCTACTTTTGCCTTATGCCTAGTTTGCTGTAATGACTCCTTTTATTTGTTGTGGGCAGAGTTTACTTCCTGTGGTGTTAAGAGGCCAGTCTGAAGCCACCTTGGACTTATAGTTGGGCCAAAGCACACTCGTACTCAGCCCATTTGCTTAGCCTGTGCTTGCACCATGCTTCAGTGTTCTCTTAATGCATTGTCCTTTGAGAGGATTTTTAGGTGTGTCAGATCTGTAATCCCACCAGATGTCTGTTCTCAGTCCATCTATTGGGGTTACAGTGATCCCCAAATACAGAGCCCTTTCCTTGTGCTGCCCACTGTGAGGATTTTTTGATGGATAGGACTATCAGTCAGATCAGATCTCCCCCCCACCCCCGCCCACTACTAGGGTTGTATTCAACCTTTTGTCTGGTTATTTTCTCCTCTCCCCCTGGCAACAGTCACTTTGGAGTTGTGCTGGGTACCATTGGAGCTGATTACACAATGAGATGTATTAGGGAGGGCCCCCTTTGGAGGGACTTTTACCATGTGAGACAGGTTGAATATAGCAAACCTGTAGGAGAACGTGGACACAGGACACATGGTGTTAGAAAGGTATGTGCCTGTCCCTGTTCCCTAGTGGGGCTGCTTGAAGGTTGAGACCTAGCTGGAGTTACTTTGGAGAAACTTGTGCCAAGTGGGAATGGATAGATGGATGGGGTAGATTGTAGGAGAACACATGAGTTGGGTATGTAGTGTTAGCAAGCTGTGTGGCTAGCGTTCACACTAGTTTCTGGATATTTAGACAGGGAGAGACAGAGGTTGGCAAAGACAAATTGTACCCATCAGGTCTTTCATTATTAGAGAAGCATCCTAAAGATCCCTGCCCCTCCAGGAGCAGTAACACCTTGAATGGAATCTTTTTCTTCTAAGCAGAATGTCTCAAATGTGGGCTTAAAATATTCTGTAAACTGTTGTAAACTGTTGCACTGTCATTCAGCCTTTCTTGTTATATTTATAGATCACAGGCTGAGTAGATTTAGCATAAATCTTAAGGACCATAGGATTTTCAGAATGGTACATAAGAATTGGCATCAATTTATTTATTTATTTTTTATTTATAGTTATTGTAAAGCTGGTTTCCATATAACACCCAGTGCTCTTCCCCACAAGTGCCCTTCTCCATGACAATCACCCTCCTTCCCTTCCCCCCCCACTTCAGCCCTCAGTTTGTTTTCAGTATTCAAGAATCTCTCATGATTTGCTTCCATCCTTTTCCCTAACCCTTTTCCTCGCCTTACCATCCGCATGATCCTCTGTTAAGTTTCTCCTGTTAGACCTATGAGTGAAAACATATGGTATCTGTCCTTCTTTGCCTGACTTATTTCACTTAGCATGACATCCTCGAAGACCTATGAGTGAAAACATATGGTATCTGTCCTTCTCTGCCTGACTTATTTCACTTAGCATGACACCCTCGAAGTCCAGATTTCAAATTTCCATTTTCATGTGAGATTTTGATGATATGATTGTTGTATCTTTTGTTATTATCTCACAGAGCCTTAAGGCCCTGTTCATTTTTTTCAGTATATTTTCCTTTTGCTTTTCGGATTGAATGATTTGCTTGTTTGGTCTTCCAGTTTATACTGATTTAATTCTGTCATTGCCAGTTTACTGTCAAGCTAATCAGGATATATTTTCTTTTTTCATCCTATTCTCTATTTGTTTTCATTTGTTTCAAGAGAATTTTAGTTATTATTGAAACATTTTTATGATTACTGCTTTAAAATTCCTGTTCATGTCGTTTGGAACCTCACATATTGCTGATGTTAATGCAATTGTGTGCATCCACTGTGGCAGAAGATGAAAGCCAAATGTCTCCTATATTCTCACCCAATGGCAGAAACATTTTGGAAGTTTATGAAAAAGTTAAATAAAATATATATATAAATATAATATCATCATGTGATTCATCAATTTCACTGTTAGGAATAAACCCAGAACATATAAAATGATGCATATACTCAAAATTTTGTGGGGTGCCTGGGTGGCTCAGTCGGTTAAGTGTCTGGCTTCGGCTCAGGTCATGGTCTCACAGTTCGTGGGTTCAAGCCCCACATCGGACTCTGTGCTGACAGCTAGCCAGAGCCTGGAGCCTGCTTCGGATTCCGTGTCTCCCTCTGTCTCTGTCCCTCCCCTGCATGTGCTGTCTATCTCTGTCTCTCAAAAATAAAAACATTTAAAAAATTTTTTGTACACATAGTAGCATTATTTACAATAGTTAAAAAGTAGAAACAAACTGAATGTCCATTAACTGATACATTGATGAAAAATATGGTATATCCATACAGTGGAACATTATTCACTAATAAAAGGAATGAAATACCGATACACACTGCAATATGGATGATGCTTGTAAACATTATGCTAGGTGAAAGAAGCCAATCAACAAATGGTGAGATATTACATGATTTAATTTATATGAACTGTACATAATAGGTATATTTATGAAAACAGAAAGTAGATTTATAGTTTCTTGCATCTGTAGATCAAATACAGGTGGTATTTTAATTCTCATAAATATGGGTTTCTTTTAAGGGTGTGTGAAATGTTCCAAATTTAGATTGTGACAATGGCTGTACAACCTTATGAAAATACTAAAAAACAAAACAAAACACTAAACTGCACATTTTAAATGGTTGAATTGTATGTTATGTGAAATGTATTTCAGAAATTAAATCTGTTTATAGAAAAATTTTGTCATATAATTCCAACATCTAATTCATATTGCTTGTTGGCATGAATTGATTATATTTTCTCATTCAATTTTTGTATTAGTTTTCTAAGACTGCCATAATAAAGTACCATAAATTGGGTGGCTTAAGCATATTATATTGTCTCAAAGTTCTAGTGGCTGTAAATCCAACATTAAGTTAATGGCTGGACTGGTTTCTTCTGAGGGCTATGAGACTCTGTTCCATGCTTCTCACTTAGCTGCAGGTAGTTTAGCATATAGTTTTGACTTTCTTTTGTGGGCTGTAGTTTTGATGGAAATCTAGTTTTCAATGCAATTATAGTCTACTTAATTCTTCTGATTTTGCTTGATCTCCTATTGTATTCCTGCTAATGCCACCTGTGAATATGGAGGTTTTTTCCCTAGGCCACTGGTGTCATTAGGTGAGAGACAAAGGATATCAATCCCAACAGACAAAAAGCCCTTCCCCTGGAATATTTTCTAGCCAGCCAATGCCAGTGAGCTATCTGCTCTTTATCTACTGAATTGCACCAGGTAAGGGATGCACTAATTCATACCACCTTCTTCCACTGACTGGAAGATCAAAAGATTATTCGCCTGATTCATTTTATGCCACTGGGTAAAGGGCCAGATTTGGTGGATCTGGTTGCCTTCTCCCATTGGGTGGGAATATAGGAGACACTTGGCTTTGATCTTCTGCCACTTCATGGAAGACCAAGAACTGCTGGGTCTGGATGGCTCTCTATAACATTGGATGAAATGATGACATACCAGGCCTACTATCATCCTTGGTGCTAATAGAGGGCCTGCTGCTGGTAGATTTGATACATGAATTTGTTGGTCTGAATGGCTGGATATGTTGCTGCTGCTTCAGGAAGATTGGCCCACTGATGCCAGTAGTCATAGTTGGAGAAAGAACTGGAACTGGGATCAACTGTATTCACTGCCACAGGTAGATTGTCCTATTGCTACTGACTGAGAGGTGGGTGTTCCTTCCTCCTGTTCTTCTAGCATCACTTCTGTGGGCAGTTTTAGGTGCATTTGTTAACCCCTTGGCTCTTCCAGTTCTTTTGCTGTGGACAAATTTAGCTGTCTGCAGTGTTTTATTTTATTTTATTTTGTGTGTGTGGAGAATAATATTGTTTTTTTTATTATTTCCAGTTTCCATTTTTATTTTATTTTATTTTATTTTTAAAACAGTTTATTGTCAAATTGGTTTCCATATAACACCCAGTGTTTCTCCCCACAAGTGCCCCCCACCATGACCATCACCCCTCCCCTCCCTCCCCCTCCCGCTTCAGTCCATGGTTCGTCTTCAGTATTCAGTAGTCTCCCTTGATCT
>NC_043717.1:55279772-55293078 GCF_006229205.1 Suricata suricatta
CTCCCTCCCCCTCCCGCTTCAGTCCATGGTTCGTCTTCAGTATTCAGTAGTCTCCCTTGATCTGTGTCCCTCACTCTCCCCCACTCTCTTTCTCCCTTCCTCTCCCCATGGTCCCCTGCCCGGTCTCTCCTGTTAGACTTATGAGTGAAAACTTATGGTATCTATCCTTCTCTGCCTGCCTTATTTCGCTTAGCATGACACCCTCAAGGTCCATCCACTTTCCTACAAATGGCCATATGTCATTCTTTCTCATTGCCATATAGTACTCCATTGTATATATATACCACATCTTCTTGATCCATTCATCAGGTGATGGACATTTAGGCTCTTTCCATGATTTGGCTATTGTTGACATTGCCGCTATGAACATTGGAGTACATGTACTCCTATGCATCAGCACTTCTATATCCCCTGGGTAAATCCCTAGCAGTGCTATTGCTAGGTTATAGAGGAGTTCTATCAATAGTTTTTTGAGGAGTCTCCACACTGTTTTCCAGAGCGGCTGCACCAGTTTACATTGCCACCAACAGTGTAGGAGGGTGCCCGTCTCTCCACACCCTCACCAGCATCTATAGTCTCTTGATTTGTTCATTTTAGCGACTCTGACCAGTGTGAGGTGATATCTCAGTGTGGTTTTGATTTATTTTTTTAATGTATACTGATTATAATATACACAAAGAACTCATTTATTTTACTTATTTTTAGTTTTTCAAAAAGAGCTCATTTTTAAAGCTTGTATTTGAGTACAAAATAGATTACTAGGGACCATATTTACCTTCCTTTCTGAAATAATTTTTTAGAAAACAAGCAAACTATATGAAACAATCATTAATAAAACAAATCAGGCAGTGAAATAAAATGATGCCTGAGTATCATGAATCAAACAAAATGAGCCTTATAATTGTCTCAGTTTAATTCCTTGAGAGAGTATCCATACCTAAGTGTAGTAATGGGGATCCAGGCAGTGCCACAGGGTCTCCCAGAGTTGAAAATATGAAGCTGGGAGCCAGAGAAAATCAAGGTAACTAAAGCTTGCAGTACAGAATAAAGAAGAGGAGACAGCTAGCTGCACACAGAGAGAATAACAGTGGTAAAGAGAGGGTTTTTCTCAAGTATGCAGCAGATCATTAATCAATGCTTACATGTGAGGAAAGTATCCAAAAGCAGGAAAAAGAACCGCATAAAAAAACCTGAAGGAAAAGCAGTTAGCATTCACTCAAAAATAGTGCCTCTTCCAATAATTTAAACTAGAATACCATGTAATTCATGGGGTAGAGGGTAAAGTACTCAGAAGAATCCTGTCTCAGGAGTGGGAAATAATTATCTTTAGACTAAATAGTGTTCTGGTCACCCATAATAAATAGTAATAACAGAATCATAAAGGCCCAAACCGTTTCCATGTAACTTAACCACATCACAGAGAAATGCTCAAGAATATTTATTGGAATACAAAAGTATCTAACATGTAAACAATAAAATCCACAATGTCAGCCATCTAATACAAAATTGCCAGGTATGCAAAGAAGAAAATAACCCATTATGAAGAAGAAAAACTATTTAATTGAAACTTACCAGAACTGACAGACCTAAGGATTAGCAGACAAGAAGATGATTTTAACTATATTCCATATGTTCAAAAAGTTAAACAGAGGTAAAGATTATTATTTTAAGTTTATTTGTTTTGAGATAGAGAGAGTGTGTAAGCAGGGGAGGGGCAAAGAGAGAGGGAGAGAGAGAATCCCAAGCAGGCTTCATAATTTCAGTGTAGAGCCCAATGCTGGGCTCGATCTCACAAAGAGTGAGATCATAACCTAAGCCAAAATCAAGAGTTGGATACTTAACTGACCTAGCTACTCAGGTGTCCCGAGCTAAAGATTATTTTAAAAAATTCACACTTCTAGACATGAATACTACAATAACCAACATAAAAATGCATTGGATGTCATTAATAACAGATAAGGCTTTAAAGAAGAATAGACATGTTAACTGGATGATATAGCACTAGAAACTATCTGAAGTAAAACATACAGAGAAAAAAGTTGTTTAAAAAAAACAAAGTATCAATAAACAGAGGGAAAATTTCAAGAGGCTAAATGTGCATGGAATTTGAGCCCTAGAAGGAAGAGAATAGATAAAGAAAAAAAATCTGAAGCATAAAGGCCATAAGTTATCCAAATTTGTTAAAAAATAGATCCAAGAAGCCCAACAAGCCCTAAACACAAAAACATGAAAAATATAAACCAAGGCATATAGTCATATTATTCAAAACAAGTGGAAAATATCTTAAAGGCAACTGGAGAAAAAAGACATTACATATAAAGGAACAAATACAAAGTTGACAGTAAATGTCTCATTGGAAATATCTCATTGGAAGACAGTATATCAACATCTTTAAAGTACTGTGATTGTTAAATTTGTGTGCCATTTTGGTAGGCCATAATGTCCACATATTTGGTCAAACATCTTTGATGTTTCTGTGAGGCTATTTTTCAGGTGACATTAACATTTAAACTTGTGAACTTTGAATAAAGTAGTTTGCCCCCCTTGTTGGGCCTCACAATCAGTTGAAGGTCTTAATAGAACAAAGATTAACTTCCCCTGGACAAAAACAACCTATAATTGTGTGACCCTTCCCAATATCTCACACATCTTATTGCTTCTTTTTCTCTTGATTACCCTAATACAACTACTTGAAAGAAGAAAAACTGTCAGTGTAGAATTCTACATCCAGAAAAAAATCTTTGAAAAATATGAAGATGAAATGAAGACTTTTCCAGACATACATCAGCAGCAGATTCACACTACAAAAAATGTTAAATGAAGTCGTTCAGACATGAGGAAAATGATACCAGGTGGAAATATGGATCTACACAAAAGAATAAAGATCCCCCAAATGATAAATGCATGGGTAAACATATAAGGTAATTCTTATTATTTAAATGTCATTAAATACTTATTTATAGTAGTTTCTGATTTCCACTGGAAGACATAGACATGTGGAAAGAACATCATTTTCATCCATACAGCAAGAAAAATGCTGGACAAAATGTAAATTAACAACTTGTTTTGACCCTATCAAATAACTGAAGTCAAAGGGCATACAAGTGACCTGAAATCCAGAGAGAGTTGCTTGCAGAGAAAAACAAGCTGTATCATTGTATACCCAGAATAAATGTTATGAATGCCACATAACCTTCATGAAGATTAACTAGAAATATTTAACTAACTGCTAAATGCCCTCTGTGGATTAACATGAGAGAATGAATTAGCATGGATAAGGGCCCCAGGCAAAAGTGTACTCTCACTTATTTACAGTTCTTTTATTACCCAGAAAACCCACAGGTATGATTGAAGAGGACCATAAGAAAGCTCCCCTGTGTTTCTGACTGGAGGAAAAGAACAATAGCTCCTGTCAAAATCAACAAAGATCAACATCCTGGCCCACTCCATCTGCACCACAGAACAAAAGATTTCATCTTCAAAGTAGTGCACTAGTAGAAATGCATTGCAGCTGAGTGAAGAAAACGCAGACCATCACAAAAGCAACATCATTTATCTTCCTAAATTCTTCTATATTTGGAGAAGGAATAAGAATACTTGTGAAGAGCATTCCTCAAAACCCAGGTTAAAAATATTTGCCTAAAATCGAGGCTTAAAAAGAACATCAGAGAATGTCCCCTTCACCAACCTTCCCCTTACCACTAACAAACCTTGAGTAAATATTATAGTGGAATACAGCTGGAAGGATGACAAGACTGACTACAAGGAGCAAAACAAGAGAAAGATTCAAATCCAAGAGGATAGACAAAAACAAGGTATCACTAGAGAATTTTGAAATCTCTTGTGCCCATAGCAACAACCAAATCCAACTCAGATAACCATGACAACAAATTCCAACTCTAGTAACCATAGCAACAATACTAACTAAGCGAATCTCAAACTTAGTCCAACTCCTGACTAGATATCCCAACACAAGCATCCAGATTAAAGACCCAGCAGAATGAAAAACAGCTAATCTTGAAGTATAAAAAATTATCTCAGTATCTTCTACTCTAAATATGTTCATCTGTCAAGAAAAAAATTAGGTGGCATGATAAAAAAGCATTAAAAAAACACAGTTTGAAGAGACAAAGAAATCATCCAAAGCAGACTCCGATACGACATGGCTGTTAAAGTGATCGGGAATGGAATTAAAAACAACTATGACTAGCATGTTTAAGCACTGGTTCTCAATGGAAGGAGGCAATTTTGCCCACAGGGAACATTTGGAAATGTCTAGAGGTATTTGTGATTGTCATAAGATGTGCTATGGCATCGAGTGGGTACATACCATAGATGCTAAGCATCCTTTAAGGCACAGAACAGCACTCTTTACAATAGAATTATCTGGCTGGAAATTATTATGCTAAGGTTGGAATACCTGTATTAAAAGCTCTACTAGAAAAAGTAGAAAACATGTAAGATTACAGAAATATAAGAAAGAATAAAATGGAGAAGCGAGAAATGAAAAATGGAAATAAGATTGCTTTTTAAAAATGTTTATTTATATTTGAGAAGGAGAGAGAGAGAGACAGAGCACAAGTGAGGGAGAGGCATAGGGTGAGGAAGACACAGAATCTGAAGCAGGCTCCAGGTTTTGAGCTGTCAGCACAGAGCACCATTCGGGGCTTAAATGCACGAATTACGAAATCATGACCTGAGCAGATGTTGGACGCTTAACCAACTGAGCCACCCAGGTGGCTTTGATAGCACATCAGTATGCTCACTACATTTGAGGAAAGAATAACTAATTTTGAAGATGAGTAAATAGGAATTACTCAAACTGAAATACTAAGATGAAAATGAGTAGGAAAATAGTACAGAACATGCAAGCACTGTGGACAGTATCAAATGGTGTAATCCCATAAGCAGAATTGAGAGCATAAAATGGAAGAAATATTTGAAGAAATAATGGCTGAGAATTTTCCAAAATTACTAACAAACACCGCAGTCTCAAAACTTTCAGAGAACACTAAACAGGATAAACATAAAAGTAAATAAAACAAATTGGCATATTATATTCACACTACTAAAAAACAGCAGGGAACAGATTTTTTTTCCAGTTTTTATTTAAATTCCAGTTGGTGAACATACAGTATAATACTAGTTTCAGGTGTACAATATTGTGATTCTACACAAAACACAGTACTCATCACAGCAAGTTTATGACTTAATGCCCATCAGTTATTTAACCCATCTCCCCTCCACACCTCCCTTCTGATAAACATCAGTTTGTTCTTTATAATTAAGAGTCTGTTTCTTGGCTTGCCTTTTTCTCCCCCCCCCTTTTTATGTTGGTTTTGTTTCTTAAATTCCACATGAGTGAAATCATGGTATTTGTCTTTCTCTGACTTATTTTGCTTAGCATAATCCTCTCTAGCTCCATCCATGTCTTTGCAAATGGCAAATTTTCATTCTTTTTTATGGCTGAGTTTACACCGATCAGAATAGCTGAAATCAACGACACCAGAAACAAGAAGTAATGTCAAGGATGTGGAGAAAGGGGAGCCCTCTTTCACTGTCGATGGAAAAATGTTAACTGGTGCAGCAACTCTGGAAAACATTGTGGAAGTTCCTCAAAAAGTAAAAAATAGAACTACCTTATGATCTAGTAATTGTACCAGTACATATTTACTCAGAGAATACAAGAGCACTAATTCAAAAGGATACATGCATCCCAATGTTAATAACACCATTATCTACGATAGCCAAACTAAGGACAAAATCTTAGTCAGCCAGGAATGAGGGCATATTGCCTACAGAGGAAGAAAATAAGAATTATAGAAGACTTCTCAGAAAGCATGCAAGCAAGAATACATAATAATAATACATGTTGAATTTTTAAAACAACCTATCAAACTAGTATTCTATACCAAGTGAAAATGTCATTCAAAAGTTAGCCAATGTGGTCTAACTGGCCTTTCTAAAACACCCTGCCCCAAACAGCAAAATAAATATTCTTCTCGGGCACACACAAAACATTCACAAAAATAGACTGTACACTGGGCCATAGAATATTTTTTTTACATTATATCCCTCTGACTTACTTATTTTATAACTGTAAGTTTATACCTCTTGATCCCCGTCAGCCATTTCACCCCCCAAATGCCATCCCTTCTGACAATCACCAATCTATTCTCTATAGTTATGGGTTTTGCCTTGTTTTGTACAAAATTTGCTTTGCTGTTTAGATTCCACATATAAGGAAATCATATAGTACTTGTATTTCTCTGTCTGACTTATTTTACTTAGCATAATACCCTCAAAGTCCATCCGTGTTGTCACAAATGGCAAAATACCATGTGAATGAAGGCTCTCTTTCACTACATCCTTGCCAACACTTGTCATATTTTTGTTATTTTTCTATGATAGCCACCCTGACAAGTGATATTTTCTTGTGGTTTTGATTTGGATTTCCCAGATGATGAGTGATGAGCATCTCTTGATGTGCCTGTTGGCCATCTATATGTTTTCTTTGTAAAGAGTGTATTCAGATCATCTGCCAATATTTAATTCAGAATTTTTTGTTATTGAGATGTATTAGTTCTTTATATATTTTAGATATCATCCATTGTCCGATACATAATTTGCAAATATTTTCTCCCATTCAGTAGGTTGACTTTTTTGTTGTTGTTGTTGTTGACGGTGTCTTCTACTGTGCAGAAGCTTTTTTACTTTGATGACCCATTTGTTTATTTTTACTTTTATTGTCATTGCTTTTGGAACAAGATCTACAAAAATATCGCCAAGGAGTCTATGGCCTGTGTTTTCTTCTTGGACTTTTATGGTTTATCATCTATATTAAAGTCTTTAATCTATTTTGAGCAAATTTTTGGTATAGTGTAAGATAGTGGTCTAGTTTCATTCTTTGCCTATGGCTGTACAATTTTTGCAGTACCATTTATTGAAGAAACTATGCTTTTCTCATTGTATATTCTTGTCTCCTTTGTCACAAATAAATTGACCATATATGCTTGTGTTTATTCCTGAGCTTTCCATTCCATTCCATTGATGGAATGTCTTATACTATTAAATCCTGTTTTGATTACTGTAGTTTTAATAGTGTAGCTTGAAATGAGGAAGTGTGATACTTCCTGCTTTGTTTCTTCCTCAGGATTTCTTTGGTTATTTGGGGATTTTTGTCATTCCATTTAATTTTTAAGAGTGTTTTTTTTTCCTATTTTTGTAAAAAAAATGCCATTGGAATCTTAATAGGGATAATACTGAATCTAAAGATGGCTTTGGTAGTATTGACATTTCAACCATATTCTTCCAATCTATGGATACAGAATGTTTCCATTTATTTGTGCCTTCTTTGAGTTATTTCATCAGTGTTTTGAAGTTTTTCAGAACACAGATCTTGGTTAAATTTATTCATAGGTATTTGGGAGGGAAGGGAATACAATTTTTAAATTGGATCATTTTCTTAATTTCTCTTTGTGATACTTTATTGTTAGTATATAAAAATGCAACAGATTTTTGTATCTTGATTTAGTACCCTGCAAGTTTACCGATTTTTTTTTTACCTCGAACAGATTTTTTTGGTGGAGTCTTTAAGGTTTCCTATAATGCCATGTTATGTGAAAATAATTATAGTTTAAATTTCTTCCTTTTTAATTTGGATGCCTTTTATTTCTTTTTCTTGCCCAACTGCTTTTACTAGGACTTCCAATACTGTGTTAAATAAAAGTGGCAAGAGTATGCATCCTTGTTTTCTTCATCTTAGAAAAGAAGCTTTCAGTTTTTCACATGACTATGATGTTAGCTATCGGCTTACCATAGATGGCCTTTATTATCTTGAGGTATATTACAGCTATACCCATATTATTGAGAGTTTATATGATAAATAGTTGTCAAATTAGGTAAAATTTATTTTGCAGTTATTAAGATGATCATAGGGTGTTTTTGCTTCCTTTTGTTAATGTGGTGTATTATGTGAATTGATTTGCAAATAAATCATTCTTGCATTCCTAGAATAAATCCCATCTGATCATGGTGTACAAACCCTTTCATATATTGTTGAATGTAGTTTGCTAATAATTTTTGATAATTTTTCATGTTTTTTTATCAGTGTTATTGACCTGCAATATTATTTTCCTGTGGTGTTCTTGTCTGGTATTGTTATTAGGGTAATGATGAGCTTTTGAAATGAATGTGGGACCATTCTTTCCATTTTGATATTTTAGAAGAGTTTCACAATATGTATTAAATCTTTGAATCTTTGGTAGACCTTACAAGAAAAACCATTTGCTCCTGGACTTTTGTTTGTTGCAAGGTTTGATTGCTGAGTCAATCTCCTTACTAGTAGTTGGTCTATTCAGATTTTCTATTTCTTCATGATTCAGTCTTGGAAGATTGTATAATTTTAGTAATTTATCCATTATTTCTATGTTGTCCAGTTAGTTGGCGTATAATTGTTGCAAGGTCTGTAATTATCTTTTATATTTTTATTTTTTGGAATCATTTGTAATTTCTCCTCTTTTAGTTCTGATTTTATTTAGCCTTTCCATCTTTTTTTCTTAGGCCAGCTAAAGGTTCGTCAATTTGTTTATCTTTTCAAAGAACTATCTCTTAGTTTCATCAATCCTTTTACTTTATTTTTTCCCTCTCTGATATTTATTATTTCCTTTCTTATACTAAATTTAGGCTTCATTTGTTTTTCTTTTTCTGGTACCTTTAAGTGTAGGTAGATTGAGATTTTTCATTTCTTGTGGTAGCCTGTATCACTATAAATAACTCTTAGAACTGGGTTTTTTTTTTTTTTTGGTGCATTCAATAGATTTTGGTTATGTTGTATTTCCATTTCCATTGTTCCAAGGTATTTTTAAAAGTTTCTCCTTTGATATTCTCATTGACCCATTCATTAGCATTATGTTCAATCTCCATGTATTTTTTTAGTTTTTTCTGTTTTCTTCTTGAAATTCATTTTTGGGGCCCCTGGGTGGCTCAGTTGGTTAAACGTCTGGCTTCAGCTTAGGTCATGATCTCATGGTTCGTGGGTTTGAGCCCCGGATCAGGCTCTGTGCTGACAGCTAGCTCAGAGCCTGGAGCATGCTTCAGATTCTGTTTCTCCCTCTCTCTCTGTCCCTCCCCTGGTCACTCTGTGTCTCTCTGTCTCTCAAAAAGAAATTAAAAAAAGAAATTCATTTCTAATTTTATAACACAGGGGTGAGAAGAGATGCTTGATATAATTTCTTTCTTTTTTGATATTATTTTAATCTTTTTAAATTTATTGAGACTTGTTTTCTGGCCTAGCATATCATCTATCCTGGAGTATGTTTCATGTGCCCTTGAGAAGAAAATATGTTCTGTTACTTTTGGATGGAATGGTTTGTATGTATCTCTTAACTCCCCTGTATAATGTGTCACTCAAAGCTGATCATTCCCCCATACACAAACAAATAAAGCTGATGTTTTCCTATTGATTTTCTGTCTCAGTGATATATCCTTTGATATAAGTAGGGTACTAAAGTCCCCTACTATATTGTATTGCTGTCAATTTCTCTCTTTAAGTCTGTTTATATTTGCTTTATATTTTTAGGTGCTTCAATATTACATGGATATTTAAAAATATTATATCTTGTTGGATTTCTATCATTTATCATTATAAAATGCTTATCCATCTTTTTTACTTATTACATTTATTGTTTTAAAATCTATTTCGTCTAATATACCCCAGTTATTTTTTGTTTTCCATTTACATGAAACATCTTTTTCCATCCCTTCACTTTTAGTCTGTTTTTGTCTTTACATCTTAAGTGAGTCTTTTGTAAGCAGCATATACAGTGGATTTTGGTTTTTAATCCATTCAGCCACAATCTGTCTTTTGATTAGAGAATTTTGTCCATTTACATGACAAGTAATTATTGATAGGTATGTAGTTATAGCCATTTTGTTAGTTGTTTTTGGCTGTTTTGTACTGCCTCTCTGTTCCTTTATTCTTCTCTTTATTCTTCCCTGTGATTTGGTGATTTTTTTGTAGTGTTATTTAGATTTGTTTCTCATTATCTTTAATGTATTATTATAGATTTTTTACATTGTGGTTGTTATGAGGCTCCCATATAATGGCCCGTACACTAGTATGCTCTAAGTTGATTGCAAGTTACATTTGAACATATTCTAAAACTGCACTTTTATCCTGTTGCCATGTTTTATTTTTGATATTCACATTATACATCTTTTAATTTTGTGTATCCTTTATTGTTGTTATCATTATTTTTACTATTTTTATCTTATAACCATCATACTAGTTTGATAAGAGTTTAATCCAATTCCTTTACTATATTTACTTCTACCCATTTGATATTTACTTTAGTATGTGTTCTTCTTGCTAATTAGAGCCCTTTCTTTTCAGCTTAAAGCGGGTCCTTTAATATTTTTTTAATGTTTTTTATTTATTTTCGAGAGATAGAGTGTGAGCAGAGGAGGGTCAGAGAGAGAGGGAGATACAGAATCTGAAGCAGGCTTAAGGCTCTGAGCTAGCTGTCAGCCCAGAACCTGATGCGGGGCTTGAACCCATGCACCGGGTGATCATGACCTGAGCCAAAGCCAGACGCTTAACCGACTGAGCCATCCAGGCGCCCCATTCTTTAATATTTCTTTCAGGGCTGGTTTATTGGTGGTGAACTCCATTAATTTATATTTGTGTAGGACATTTTTTTAAAATCTCTTCTTCAATTCTGATTGATAACCTTGCCAGGTAGAGAATTCTTGCTTTTTTCCTTTCAGCACTTTGAATATATTATGCCACTCCATTCAGGCCTGCAAAGTTTTGCTGAGAAATTTGCTGATAGTCTTATGGGGGAGGGGGTTCCTTGTATGTAAAAAGTTGTTTTTCTATTGCTGCTTTTTTTTGAAAGCAGAAAACAGTATACCCTCAAGATGGGAGAGCAAGCAGAACTAGAGGTGGCAACTGCCCTAATGTTATAGGGGTTCTTTCCTTATTGTGAGTGGAGTCTTGCATCATGGATATGGTGGTCTCATGGAATCTGCTTCTAATCCTTTGGGGGACTCCTCTCACAGATTGGGAGGGAGAACTTCTAACCTTATAAGGTTTTTACTGAACCATCATGCAGCCTTCCTACAACAGGGGGGCTATACTGCAATGTAAATGCATTATAATGAATCTAAGGGGTATCCTGGGGCAAAGGTGGAACAGGAGAGCACATGCTTTGCACCTGTGGGTCTTGGTCTGTTAGTCCCAGGGTCTTGGAAGCCACAAGATCAGGATGTTGTAAGCCACAAAGTCAGGATATTGTGTCCTCAGTCTTCTAATTTGTAACTTATTTACCACCATCCTTGCTCCAGCTCAATGTCTAACTAACTGCTTACTCTATCATTCTTCAAGGACTTAGGATTCTGAAATATTTCAGGTCAGGAGATGAAGTTTCCTTGGGGTGTTCCTTCCACTGCTCATATCTAGTTTCTACCTAACATTCCACCCTGCTGCTTCAAGCTGAAGTAGGATGTCAGAAAATTTGGGTCCACTATTCTTGCTGTCAGGTAAAAGGAATTCCCAGCTTTAAAGTCTACCCAGGGGTCTCATGTAGATGGAAGTGTTTTAAGTAGAAATGGTCTGGTAGCCTCAGTGTTTGCAGGCTTATTTGGGTTTTATTGCTCTAGTCTGGAAGACACAAAATTTAAAGTAAATTAAATAAGAGTGCTCCTTCAAGAAGGAGAACTATAATGGAAATTATGGGCCCCAGAAAAGGAAGCAGCCATGATTGACAGGACCAGGTATTTTTCCCATTTGATCATCTTCAGTTAGCTTGATCTTAAAGCATCCTACCATTTTCCATGAAAATTTTGATGTCTTGTTGTACCTGGACACTTCGACCCCAAAACAACATTCTTCTAGTAATGCACAGGTTCTCCAACTTTCTGTTATAAGGACATCTAGGGCCTGGCAGTTCTGTAAGACCATAGCCACCAAGGAGTTCATTTCTGACTGGATATCAAAGAAGGTGGCCACAATGTCGTCATTTATTTTGGCAGGGACTTAGGTAGATTATAACAAATTTGGTGACAGGAATGGGTGCTGTAACTTCCTGTGGCCACTCCTGCAATGGCAGAGAAAGACAAGATTTCTACCAAACCAGAGATTAAAGGCACAACTTGTTTGGTGTGTCTTAAACTGGTGATAGTGGGGAGGGGCATGAGGACTAATCCCTCAAGGTGGGAAAACTGAGGGAGGACACAGGCCAAGGCGCAAATCCCTGACTAATTTATAGGGAGGCAGGAGTTATGCTTGTTGCTGCAGACAGAGAGGATTATGACAGACAGTAGGAGGCACCCATGTGCATGATAAAAGACCCTTCGCTATCCAATTAGTTGGGGACCTATATTTCCACAGGAAGGCTCAGTTTGCCAAGGAAATAAGACTAAAACATGGGGTTTCAGAGGAGGAAGGAAATGGGGTAGATGAACTTTACTGACCAAGTTTCTAATGAATAGTCCCAACCTGGGCTAGGTATAGTTTCCCTTTAATAGAGTTAAAATAAATCAAGGTGCCATGTTTTAGAAACTTGGTTATGAGCAGCTGGAGTCCTTGTCACACCTCAACGTGGTCAGCATATTGTCATTTATTAGGATAAGCAGATAGGGTCTTTAGCTCTATTAGTGCAGGAGTGATGGTGACCACACATCCTGGCAGCCCATCATTCCATATCCTAAGGTCTACTGACGAAACCTCTTCTAAAGAACTGAGTTACAGAATTTCTTCAGTTAATAGGAGTTGTGGGGAGACTGGTAGCTGTGGTTGCTCCCAGAATAAGCCTAGCTGCTAGCTAGTGTTTATAATGTGTCTTCCCACTAGGGGCCAAAGGCATTCCAGCATAAACAGGAAGGAGTGGGAAAAGGTATGATCTTCCCATAGGCAACATAAAAGGAGTGAAAGGCTTAGTTATTAGTTTGCCTGTCACTACTATCACTTTACAGTAGTCTCGTGAGAAGGGTCCAGAGAAGGAGCTCAGGACAGAGTAGGTGGCCCCAGTATCCATAAAGAAAGTTGTTGTCCTACCTGCCACATCTATCTTTACAATCCAGTGAAATTACTGGATCATGAGGTAATTATATTTTTAATGTTGTGAAGAACCTCGGGGACTTTTTAAATTTTTATTTTAGGTTTAGAAAGACTTATGTGTTCTGGGGAGTTGGCCTTATACCAAAGACTGTCCTAGGGGGTGAGCTAGGTATCTCCAGAGAAACTGAATAAAGACAGGTAGCAAAAACCGGAGATTTAGGTGTTCACTCCACAAGCTTCCTGTTT
>NC_043717.1:55293178-55294942 GCF_006229205.1 Suricata suricatta
CTTATCCAAGCTATGCTGGCTATGCATGAACAGTCCTCACCAGCGGTCTGGCTTAGCATGCTGAAAGGGTAGCCAATGACGGGTAAGACCGTCGAGTGGATCGACAAACCTAAGACAGGAGGCCAGCCACGCTGCTGGTTGTCCGGGGACGGGTAATGCGATCCACTGATAGGCGGCAACCTAAGACAGGCACCTTTCCTTGCTACAGAAAACAAAAAAGGGGGAACTGTGGGAGGCGGAGGCAAGATGGCGCCTTGGAAATCCGCCCAAGCACATGACAAAGTATGGCCCGCCTGCCTCTGGTGTACCCACCTCCCAGCCAGATACCGCAATAAGTGTATGACCAATGCAAAGCCATGAAATTGGTTAGCCCTGTTGCTGTCAGCCAATCATGAGCGGCCGCGTAGCCTGTACAGTACATATATAAGGGAGGGTGCTTTGAGCAAGGGAAAGAAGAAGGAAGAAAAGAACCAATAAAAGTCTCTGCAACGAATCCCGGTGTCGTCAGTTCTTCAAACTGCGGGCAGTTTGAGCGGCTTCGACAGAATTCTACCAATCATTTAAAGAGCTAGTACTTATTTTTCTCAAACTATTCTAAAAATTGTAAAAGGAAGGTAAGTAACTTCTATGAGGCCAGCATTACCCTGATACAAAAACCAGAAAAAGACTCCATTAAAAAAGTGAACTACAAGCCAATATCCCTCATGAACATGGATGCAAAAATTCTCTATAAAATACTAGAAAACTGAATCTAATATAAAGAATCATTCCAGGTGGAGCCAAGATGGCGGAGAGGAAGGGAGCTCTGTAAACTCCGCCCGCAACATTTATCGAACTGAGAAGGATATTATGCTCATCTGCAAGAGCGGAAGGAGAAAATACGAACTCCAGAAGGAATAGAACCTCAAGGATACCTGAGTGAGTGGGGGCGAACGGGGGAGATCTGAAAACGGGCCAGCCTGGGACAGGCAGGGGAGGTAAGATCCCCAGCCCAACATGGCGCAAGCATCCAGCGCCCGGGAGACAAAGGGAAGAGATAGAGTCGGAACACGCTCATAGAACTGTCTCTGGGAAAGAGGTATAGAATGCTTGGCTGCACTTGGAGACAGAAACCCACTCCATAGATAGCTGCTGGGTAGCCAGAATCCCAAAATGGGGTGGCGCAAGAGAAGGAATAGCCTCCAGCCCTAAGCCATCTCGGCGGGGAATCAGAGGCCTCTGTGGCTGTGAGAAGCAGCTGCACTGGGGAGGCGCGCTCCCTGGCGGGAAGCGGCCTGAGGGGCGACTGCGCCAGGCGTGAGCAATTTGAACTTGGTTTTGGGAACGGGACCACGGACCGCATTTCCATAGCACAGCACGCCCCCTGCACGGATTGCACGAATCCCGGGTCCCCACAGGGAAAAAATAGGGCGCACACCTACGCGACCCCCAACAAAGAGTCTGTGGCGGGTGGAGGCCTGGGCGCGCGCTTAGAATGTAGGAGCTCACAGCTCATTTCCAGCAGTGCACAGCGGCTTGAGCAAAGCTATCAGAAACTAAGAGAGACTCGGTTTTTTGCTTTTTGTTTTTTTCCTTTCCCCCATTGCAATCACAATCCTGACTGGGGGTGGGGACTCCGCAATTGAGTCTCTGAAGGTGCGCACTCCACCTCCTGCTGCTCATTTCGCCTCAGGCAGGGGCGGAGCCTCTGAGAACAGACTCCAAGACCTACCATATCAAACCAAGCCTATACACCAGGGGGAGCTGCTGCTTGCTTTTTTTTTT
>NC_043717.1:55295442-55314607 GCF_006229205.1 Suricata suricatta
TGCTCCGCCCTTTCCTCCGAGCTGCTACGCAGGATTTCGACGACATTCTTTTTGAGACAAGACTTTAACACATTCCCCCTTGCTCTCAGCTGCCCTCTCGTGCTTCGTAGACAAAACAGGAAGCTTGTGGAGTGAACACCTAAATCTCCGGTTTTTGCTACCTGTCTTTATTCAGTTTCTCTGGAGATACCTAGCTCACTCCCCAGGATAGTCTTTGGTATAAGGCCAACTCCCCAGAACACATAAGTCTTTCTAAACCTAAAATAAAAATTTAAAAAGTCCCCGAGGTTCTTCACAACATTAAAAATATAATTACCTCATGATCCAGTAATTTCACTTCTGGGTATAAATACAAAAGAACTGAAAGCAGCGTCCCAAAGTGATATTTTCACACCCATATTCATAGCAACATTACACACAATAGCCAAAAGGCAGAAGCAACCCAAATACGCATGGGTGGATGAATGGACAAACCAAATGTGGCATATACATAAAATGGAATATTATTCAGTCTTAAAAACAAAGGAAATATTGTCAATGGCAACAACATGGACACACCTTGAGGACATTACACTAAGTAAAATGAGCCAGTCATGAAAAGACAAATACTATATGGTTGCACTTATATGAGGTACCTAAAGTAGTCAAATTCATAGAAACAGCAAATAATATGGTGGTTTCCAGGGGCTGGAGGGAAGGGAAAAGGGAACTTGTTGCGTAACGGGGTGTAGCGTTTCCATTTTCCAAGAGGAGCTAGTTCTGTCGCACGGCAGTGTGGATAGACTTAACACTATTAATCTTGTGTACTTAGAAAGGGTTAAGAGGGTAAATTTTTGTTACGTGCATTTCATCACAACTTTGAAAAGTCCCTGGACCTCATGAAGCTAGAGCTTCAACTCTTTGGAAGAACTTTTAATTTTTTTTTAATTTATAATAGTTTATTGTCAAATTGGTTTCCATATAACACCCAGTGCCTCTCGCCACAAGTGCCCTCCTCCGGGACCTGAATGTGAGACAGGAAACCATGGAAGAACTTTCTATGGTCATTGTCATCTCTTCTTTAACTTACACTCCCTTCTCAACCCACTACCATCTGACTTCTGCCCTCACCATTCCACTAAAACTGCTCTTGCTAAGGTTGTCAATGACCTCTGGATATTTGTGGGTTTAGTGTACTCAACCCAGGGTATTGGATACTATTCATTTCTTCCTGGAAGTTCTCTTGCTGGTTGCTTTTGTGAGACTTGCCTTTGGTTCTTTGCTGATGTCTCACTGACGACTCTCTCTCCCTCTCGCTCTTTTACTCTTTTATTTTCCCTGCCTTTTTCTTCTTCATAAATTGTTCTTTCTTTGGACCGCCAATCTTTGTGTCTTTACAGTTCTTCATGGTTTCCTCTGAACACCTCACTTGAACCTAAAGACCAGCTATATAATTTATATCTCTGATCAGATCTCCCTCTAACTACTTACTCAACTCTATCCGAATGTCCCATAGACTCTTCAAACTCAACTCCTCAAATTAAATTCATCACCCCTTCTCCTGTTTGTTTGTTTGTTTTTTGTTTTTGTTTTTTAGCTCATGCATTCCTAAGTCCTGTTCTGAAATTTGGGACTCATACTGGAGTCCTGATTCTTCTTTATTCCCCATATCCAATTAGTCAATAAGTTCTATGGATTCTATTTCCCTTATGAATTATCAGAATCCATCTCAACTGTTACTGCTTTTGCTTAACTTTCCATCATCCAGTGCCATGAATTTGTCCTCTCTGCCTTCAAAATTGGCTTCATCAACATCATCTTCCACATAGTCTAATGACTTTCTTAGAACTTATTTTTAATCACATGGCTGTCTATTTAAAGATTTTTTATTAGACTACCATTGCTTTTAGGCTAAAGTCTCAAATCCCTAATATTCAGGGGGCGCCTGGGTGGCTCGATTGGTTAAGTCTCTGACTTCAGCTCAGGTCAGATCTCAGGTTCGTGGGTTCGAGCCCCAAGTCAGGCTCTGTACTGACAGCTAGTTCAGAGCCTGGAGCCTGCTTCCGGTTCTGTGTGTCTCCTTCTCTCTCTGCCCCTCCCCCTCTCATGCTCTGTCTCTCTCTGTATCAAAAATAAATTTAAAAAAAACATTAAAATTTAAAAAAAAAATCCCTAATATTCAGCACACAAAACACAACTTTCCCCCCAAGATTATAAATGACTACACTCTTACTGCAGGTTGTTTTTTGGGGTTTTTTTTTTTTTGACATTTGCGGTAAGGTGCTATGGGTTTTAGTTGTTAAGTTCCTTTTTACATGCACTTCTCTCTTCCTGGCGTTCCTTCCTGTCCTGCTTTATCTCGTTTGCTGTTTGCCCTTTAGGATTCAGTTTATTTATCTTCTATTTATGTTACACAGTGCATGATGAATTTCGTGATGACCACTTTAGATTCCTTCTCACTGTATGTACTTCTTCCAAAACAAGAACTAACTTCTTCATCCCTGCATTCTATTGCCTAGCACCATGCTTGTTTGTAATTTACTCCTAAATTGGGGTTTTGGGGAGTGTGTGCCTTATGGCTGTACGCACCTGCTTGCAGAAATGGAGAGTGTGATCCAAATCTCTGCTGGCCACTCAGTGCGGCGAGTGCGCGAAAGCCTTAACTCAGGCTTTTTGCACGATCACCACAGACACTAATGAGCTTTTAACCCCCTGAAACACCCTCAAGTATTTCAGAATGTGCAACAAGGCCACACCCTTTTGAGCCAGGGCAGAGCAGAGGAGGCGGGGTCAGTGACTCCGCCTCCACCTGACCCCGCCTCCACCCGCCTCCAGGGTAGGGAGCTTGCACGCAGGCGCAGCCGGAAGAGCGTGTGTCCGACCAGGCCCTCTTCTACCAACTGACTGCAAAGTACGCAGATAGTCGATTTCCGGAAACGGGTCCTCGCTCTGTAGTGTGCAACATGGAGACGACTAGTGGGACTGCTGAACCGGTGAGACGCTGTCTGGGTTCGGGTGGGGAAGTCGACCCGGGTGGAGCATTGAACACCCACTTTCCTCTTGTTCCTTTCCCAGGTTTCCGGGGAACTGGTGTCTGTGGCACATGCTCTTTCTCTCCCAGCTGAGTCTTATGGCAACGATGTGAGTATAACTCACCCGCAGCTCCCACTCACCCAACTAGCCTGGGAAGTCTCCAGGGCTCAACACGAAATTGTAACCCCTTGACCTGATATCTTCTATGAACCCTTTCCTTGCCAGCCAGAGACAGCACTTTTTATTAATTCTAATCTTTTTGGTTCACAAACCCAGGACAAATGCCAATGGAAATCGTTTCCAGACTTTGCTGCAATAGAACTACCTGAGAAGCTTTTATATCTTTTATTGTCCAGGTCGCAATCTATACCAATTAAATCAAAATATTTGGAGGGGGTTGAGAGTGTGGAATCTCTAATTTTTTAAAGGTTCCTGAGTGATAACCTTATGCAGTAAAGTGGCACTGACTTATGGTGTGTCTTGTTTAGATTCTTAGAGAAAGCACATAACATTTTTGCGGTACAAGAAACCTGGACATGACGATATAGTAACACTCAAATAAAAATATGATTGATGTATACTAGATTAGGATATAAGATCCAAAGGAGTTTATTCCAAGAAGAAACCCCTCAGAACTGAGACAGTAGAGGTCTTAAGACTTCACTGAGAAAGTGAATCTCTAACTGGATCCTCAAAGTATAGATGGATAAAGGACATAGGTTGGCAGTTGGGAAAAGGACTTTGTGTAAGGTGTGGAGGTAAAAATGCAAGTGGCTTTTTGGTGGTCAGTGAAATAGATCCATCTAGCTGGAATGGGAGATTTTAATGGAACAGGTGGTGGGTACTTGGTAAGGCTTGGTAAGGCTAGCCTACTTCACAATACTGATTTATTTTTAAGTGTTACAGGATGGGGAATTGGCTCTGATAAACACAAATGATGATTATAACATGTTACACTATTAGAAATGAAGAATATTTCACTTCCATTATCTTGCTTTGTTCTCCCAACAACTCAGTATTGTATGTGAGTATATTATTTCAGTCAGTTTTACAATGATTTAACTCAGTCCTGAGAAGGCAATTTATCTACCACTATATGTAATCTCCCATGTTTTCACTAGCTGCTGGGAGAAGAGCCAGTGGCTTTTGCTGTCAATTAGACTGTGTAGGTAGCTTCTTTTGGTAGATAGTTTCCTTCATAAGGACAAAACTTTTATACTGTCCAGACCCATTAGTCCAGTTTTTATCCTTTGTCAGTAACACCAAGTTTGGTAGGGTTATTGAGCATTAACTAGGCCTCTACAGACATCCTTAGTTTGTTCTCTAGTACCAGGATTTGGAGATTCTGACCTGGCATTCTTCACTCCTTTGCAGCCTGATATTGAGATGGCTTGGGCCATGAAAGCAATGCAGCATGCTGAAGTCTACTACAAGGTGAGTCTGTCTTCATTGTTAAGCAGAATTAAACATGTAATTGTAGTGTATGATTCTTTGCTAATGACTATGCTCAGCAAGTTAAGCATTTGTATTTTGGAGATCATTTATTACTGTAAGATCTTACCCACAGAGAACAAGGGGGTGGAAGTGAATTTTGTTTTGATAGTGAGGACTCATTCTTCTTTGCCCAATGTTCTGCTGCTAAGTGGCAAAATAATTCTTAGCCCATAGTAGGCAATTAATAAATGTTTGATGAGTGAATGAACAATTCAGAGAGGGCAATATCCAGGCAGTACTAGGACCAAAAAGGTTTAATTGGTGGAAAGGACTGTAGTATATGATGGCCCTTGAAAATGTCATGATTTCAACTGGGACCTAGTCTGTCTGTACTTCCTAATAAGGTCTTTTGACCTTAGAACCATAAGGATTTTCTGGGAAAGGAGGAAAGAAATGTAGTAAATTAGAGACTAGCATCTGCATGTTGTCTTATGTCTGGCAGCTGATTTCATCAGTTGACCCACAGTTCCTGAAACTCACCAAAGTGGATGACCAAATCTATTCTGAGTTTCGAGAAAATTTTGAGAAACTCAGGATAGATGTGTTGGACCCAGAAGAACTCAAATCAGAATCAGCTAAAGAGGTAAGAATTCTCTCTCTTAAATATTGCCTAGCATCTGACCAACGATTATTGATTATAAATACATTTTTATACTTTTAAACTTTGTTCTGTCGACTTTAAGGAAATATGTAAAGAACCAGGGCTTTAATGTAGTTATAGTCAACTAATAAGTAAGAAATGAAATAAATATTTTCCTGGTTTATGAGTTTTGCACGTTCATTGGATCTATTCTTTCTTTTTTTTCTTTTTTTTTTTTTTTGACTTGAACATTTCATCCCTTTCCTACCCAGCCCTTTTAGGGGAGGAGGAACAAATTTACTTACATTAGTAGTTTAGCCAGAAGGCTTGGATGGATGATTGGCAAATAGGGTACAGGGAGGTGTTGAATTATCTGGATTTAAGTTCACATTATTGTGGGCCATGGGTAATTGGAAAACTTAGATTTCACATTACTTACCTGATTATCTTGTACTTTTACAGTGCACTAAATATTCTTGTAGTGGGGAAAATATTTCCCTGAGAGTAGGTACTTGGCTTATGAAAAATGTAATCTTTTAACTCTTAGCAGGTTGTTACTGATCTTTGGAAAATTGCCTCTAGCGAATTGACTTCTTTCTTAAAATTTAACTTTGTGACTTTGTGCCACATTCCTGCCACCTTGGTCTCATTTGTGCTTCAGTGGAAGAGTAATAGCTATTTTGGACTAGTTAACAATAACTTAAAAACAAAACAATATATTTAAGAAAATGAATTTTAGGGGCATTTAGCCACTGGGTGGCTCAGTTGGTTAAGCATATGTCTTAGGCTCATTTCATGATCTCATGGTTCATGAATTTGTATTCATAAACTTGCACCCTGTGGCGGGCTTTTTGCTGACAGCTTGGCGCCTGGAGCCTGCTTCAGATTCTGTGACTCCCTCTCTCTCTGCCCCTCCCCCACTTGCACTGTGTGTGTCTCTCAAAAAACAATTAAAACATTTTAAATCAAATTTTAATTCTGTATTCAAGGACTTAAATATTTTTGTCAAGTTAAAGTATGTTCATATTGGGAAATACCAGTCTAAAGACAATTGATAGCACAGAGACTCAATGCTAGTGAAACTAGAAATCAGCTCAGTTTTAGTCTCTTTCACTATGGCTATTTTCCTTACTGAGCCATTGGAAGGCCTTTCCTGGCCTGACTTCACCAGCTTCCTGCATTTGTCATCTAGGGCTTTTTTTTTTTTTTTTTGCTTTGTAGAAGTGGAGACCTTTTTGCTTGAAGTTTGACGGGATTGTAGAAGACTTCAACTATGGTACTTTGCTGAGACTGGATTGTTCTCAGGGCTACACTGAGGAAAACACCATCTTTGGTGAGATTCTTGCCTCTGTAATTGTTTCTGTATAAAGAGAGTGAGGGATCTGGTTTTACTGAAGAAATAATGACATGAATAGTTTAGGGATCATTTTATGTAAAGATCATGTATGTATTTAAAGATCATGTTCCCGTTTGTTGAGTACCTGAGATAAGATTGTTGAGTATTTTCAGCCTCATTTGTCAAAATTAGAATTCCACATCTCTGAAGTTTATGACTGTTCTAGAATGCTTTGAATGTTCAGCTTTGTCAGTAGATTTCTAGTAGGTTTAGAGAAGTAACTGTGTCTATGACCAATAATCAATTTTATTCATGTTTCAGCCCCCAGGATACAATTTTTTGCCATTGAAATTGCTCGGAATCGGGAAGGCTATAACACAGCAGTTTACATCAGTGTTCATGGCAAAGAAGAAAAGAAAGAAGGCAACCATGGAAGAGAGAAAGCTGACAGTGGAAGAGCAGAAGAGAAAGGAACCAACAGAGAAGGAGAAAAAGTGAAAACCAACAAAGGAGAAGAAAAAGAGAAAGAAACCAACAAAGAAATCAACAAGAGTGGTGAAACAGCCATGTAAGCTAGACAAGGAATAGCTCTCTAGAAGCTGTGACTCAACTAAGTCTATAAATACCATGATACTCTACTTGCACAGATCCCTGTGGTTAAACATATGTCCTTGTGCAATTGAAACACATGCAGAGGGACATCTTTCTAGCCTAATAATCAAGAGCTACTTTGCTTGTTCTCTTGTATGAACTGGCTTAAAGACTGGTAATGGGGTCTTAGTTGATTGTTGCTTGGTGTAGTGTTTCTTGGTTCTCACCACTGGTCAAGTAAGAAATTTTGTAAATAAATGTCTTTTGGTTCTTATGACTATATCTGTGATTGATTTGTAAAAGATACTTCAAATTATTTGACACTTCAGAGTTTTTCAGGTATTAATCTCTTTATCATGTCAAATAGAATGATTTATGCCTATTTTTAAATCTTTATCAATTGTTTCCTATAGTGAACATTCTTCAAACCTGTTAAGTTGTATATGGCTTTTTTTTAAAGTTTATTTATTTTGAGGGAGAGAGAGTGTTCACTCACTTGAGTGAGGGAGGGGCAGAGAGTGGGAGAGAGAAAACCCCAAGCAGGCTCCACTGTCAGTGCAGAGCCTAACGCAAGGCTGAATCACATGAGCCATAAGATTATGACATGAGCAGAAATAAAGAGCTGGACTCTTAACCGACTAAGCCACTCAGGTGCCCTGTATATGGTTTTGGGATTAGAAGTTCATATATAAGAGTTGACTCTTGGTATTTGAGGAAGTATAGTATTCTTATTTTCTTTGATATGTCTCGCAAAATATTTTATGAATACTCTATGGGGATAAGAGCAGGAGACTGAACGCAGCAGACTAGTGAATGTGGCCCAGTTCACATTAGAAGGAGACTGGACCTGCTTCAGTACCTGCTTCTCTTCTGGTACCCAAGTTGTTACCTGAAAGCTAGCACAAATTAATAATTAATATAAAGCCTGGTAGTATGGCTTCCCTTTTATAGTGCTAAGAAAAAAACATATTTATATAATATGTATAAATGTAAAGATGGACATTTTGAAATATTTTGTCAAACTCAAAAAATAGACCAACTGATTTTATATAGATTGGGGAGGGGGTTTCTTCTCATCTAATGACTTCTAAGAGTGCATGTTTCAGTTATCTTTAAATATGTGTAAAGGTTTGTTCATGTTCCCAAAGACCTACTGACCTTGATACTAAAACTATTTAGAGGAAACCACAATGTTTACAGTACAAACGGTAAATAAATACTCTTAAAACTCTAACCACAGAAGATGTGGTATATATATACACAATGGAGTACTACATGGCAATGAGAAAGAATGAAATCTGACCATTTGTAGGAAAGTGGATGGACCTCGAGGGTGTCATGCTAACCGAAATAAGTCAGGCAGAGAAGGACAGATACCATATGTTTTGCACTCATAGGTCTAACAGGAGAAACCTAACAGAGGACCATAGGGAGGGGAAGGGGGAAAGAGAGTTGGGGAGAGTGAGGGACACAGATCAAGGGAGACTACTGAATACTGAAAACGAACTGAGGGCTGAAGGGGGAGGGGGAGGGAGGGAAGGGGGTGATGGTCATGGAGGGGGGCACTTGTGGGGAGAAGCACTGGGTGTTATATGGAAACCAATTTGACAATAACTATTAAAAAAAAGATTTAAAAAAAACCTCTAACCAGAGCATGATCATTGAAGAAAGGATTTATCAGAGCAGAGAAGTGGGGAATATGAGGTCTTTTTTCCTGAGTGGACATAGAAGAAAAATAAAAGTTAAACTTAACTGATGAATTATTTTCTAGGCAAGAGCTGAACTAGAGGCATGTACAGCTAACAGCAACAGTTGTGCACAAAGCACATAGGTTTCTCTATGAATTCTCTTTAGCTTATTCTTAAAAATATTTAAAACATCTATTACCCTTTTCACTTTGTGAAAAATACATTTTTTTAATGGGTAGGAGAGTGTTAAATACTTCATACTAGACAGACTTTTTAAACTAGAACTTTTTTTTTGCTATATTGACTTCTCTAGTTCATTCACTCTTAAACATCCACAAACATGTCCATACACATTGCCTGAGGAACTGGGGAAAAATAAAGATTATTGGTTGCATACAATCCTGCCTATGGTGGCTTTTTCCAGGTTGCTCACCAGTCCAAGGACTAGGACATGCAAACTGGAAAAAGGAGGGGAATAAGAACATGGAACACTTCAGCAACACTGTAAGGTCAGGAATCCAAGGCAGCATCCCAGGTCAAAGGGCAAAAAGTGGGCAGAATTCTTATGATGGTCCCAATATTTCCACCCCAGGCATACATGCCCTTTGTGATTCTCCATTTGGTGTGGGCAAGCCTTGTTAATATGAGGGGATTTCATTCCTGCATTTAATTTACCATTTAATTTCAAGTTAAAAGGGAGCTTGTCCTGGGTGGGTCTGGCCTAATCAGGTGAGTCCTTAAAATAAGCAGCAGATGTTCACCTGTTGGCCATAAAGAAGCAAAAAGCTTCTTGTTGTGAGACAAGGGGGGCATGTGGCAAGGGCCTGAGGGTAACCTCTGGGAGTTGAGAATGCTCCCAGGCTGATAGCCAGCAAGAATATGGGAATTTCATTCTAGTTAGAAGAAACTGAATTCTACCAACAACCAGTGAACTTGGAAGAGGACCTCAAGTCTCAGATGGCATTGCAGTCCTAGTTGATACCAGGCTGATACTGCCTTGTGAGACCCTTATCAGAAGATCTAGTTAAGCTGTACCCACAGGACTATACGAATGATGGGTGTTGTGTTAAGCTACTAATTACGTGGTACTTTGTTACAGTGCAGTAGAAAACTGCTACAGACTCTGGTACTGGAAGTGGAGTGCTGCAGTATCAGGTACCTAAAGTGTGGGAGTGGTTTTGTAATCAAGCGTGGGTGAAAGCTAGAAGAATTTTGGGGAGCATGGTAGAGAAAGCCTTAAAATTGCCTTAAACAGGCTGTCACTAGTAATATGAACTTTAAGGATGCCTTGGATGAGGGCTCAAAAGGAGGTAAGGAATATGCTGTTGTAAGCTAGAAGAAGGAGAATCCTATAACTAAGTGATAGCCTTGTGATAGAGGCCAGGAACTTTGGTATTTGAGCACTTGTTTTCAATTCTTTGAAAGGTGATATCAAGCCAGGCTTGACATAGTGTGTAAACATCTATGATTTATTCAGAATGTGTTACCATTCCAGTTACTTATCTCCATGACATCTTTTGGAGGCAGGGAAAGGTCAAAAACTAATTTTGGCATTTACACAAGGGAAATCACAGTGATTTTAAAGTTTTAGGCCACTAAATTTGTGGTAATTTGTTACAATGGCAATTGGAAATGAATAAAGAAGTCATACTGAGACCTAATTTAAAAGTAGAAACATTCACTGCATTGTCATTATTTATTTTGAAACTAGTGTTTAAACAAAGATGTTGTACCAGATGATTGGAGACATGAACTGTACCCAAAGCAAGCTTCAATGATTTTAAACCATTTTTAACTTACTCTTCAAAAGGATTCTTGTAGCTGAGTCTGTGTCAGATGCCATTAGTATAATTATGAGATCTCTGAATTTACTTATAGGTAGCAAGGAGTGAGTAGGTCTCACTTGAAGCTTACATATTTTTAATAAAACTCAACAGCAACTTCATCAATTGTTTAGACCTTAGAAAAATATTTTTCTGGAGACGTGTATTTTATCACTGATATTCTTTAAAATTGCCAGAGAGTGGTGATAATTCAAGCACCAGGTTTTTGTTGGTTTTTATTACTGTTTTTAAATTTTCTACAAATAATACAACCTTCTTTGCTTACACACAATATGGATGATTTCCACTACCCCACATTAGTACACCACAATTACTCTACTCTCATATATTTTTTATTCAGATAAATAGTCAATATCTTAATTGGTCATTCAAAATTAAGGCATGTGGTGTATATATATTCTGTGTATGGACATATTTCCATGCCTACATGTTTTTTTAAGTAAGCTCCAGGCCCAACATAGGGGCCTGAACTCATGACCCCAAGATCAAGAGTCATGTGCTCTACCAAGTGAGCCAGCCAGGCACCCCTCCATGCCTGTATGTTTCTATCTCTAGAATTCTAGAAGCATTACAGATATCAGCATGATGTTGGTCTCCTGAATTGCACTACTTTCACATGATGACCATTTATATGACTGGCTAGCTTTTATTTTTTTCTACTCTACTCAGGATTTCTCTGGTTTTCTCAATATGAATTGTATTTTCTTTATGTCAGTATGTTTTCATTTTATAAAAGAATTGATATCGAATTGGGGCACCTGGCTGGCTCAGTCAGTAGAGCATGCAACTCTTGATCTCAGAGTTGTGAGTTCAAGCCCCATGTTGGATGTAAAGCTTACTTTAAGAAATTGAGATTGGGGTGCCTGGGTGGCTCAGTTGGTCAAGAGTCAAACTCTTTATTTTTAAATTTTTTTTCATGTTTTATTTATTTTTGAGAGACAGAGAGAGACAGCATGAGCAGGGGAGGGGAAGAGAGAGAGGGAGACACAGAATCCGAAGACAGGCTCCAGGCTCTGAGCTAGCTGTCAGCACAGAGCCCGACGTGGGGCTCGACCCCACGAGCCTAGCCGTGAGATCATGACCTGAGCGGAAGCCAGATGCTTAACTGACTGAGCCACCCAGGCGCCCCAAGAGTCCAACTCTTGATTTTGGCTCAGGTCATGATTTCACAGTTCATGCGATTGAGCCCTCCATCACAAAAGTGATGGTGTTGGGCTTCAGATCTATATCTTTTGATCATGAATCTCACTGTTTTTCCAAATTCCAAATCCTACTCTATAATCAGCTTCTTGCTAGAATAGAGACAAATAATTTGAGTAAGGAATCAAAGTATTTCATAATCATAAGAGTATCCCATTGTGGAGTAGTGTACAGAGCTAGCTTAAGCTCTGCAAAATATTTGTAATTTCTCTTTGTCCTTTTCCTTCTTATCTCTGCAAGAGATTACTTCCTACATATAAACTCAGACTTGTTTAAAAAGCACTGCAGTAGAATCACTACAGTGTACTGGACGCCTGGGTGGCTTAGTCGGTTGAGCATCCGACTTGGACTCAGGTCACGATCTCACAGATAGTGAGTTTGAGCAAACACATACCATATGTTTGCATTCATAGGTCTAACACGAGAAATCTAACAGAGGATCATGGGGAGGGGAAAGGGGGGGTAAGAGTTAGGGAGAAGGAGGGAGGCAAATCATGAGACTGTTGAATACTGAAAACAAACTGAGGGCTGAAGAGGGAGGGGTAAAGGGGAAGGGGGTGATGGTAATGGAGGAGGGCACTTGTGGGGAAGAGCACTGGGTGTTATGTGGAAACCAATTTGACAATAAAACATATATTAAAAAATAATAATAATTACCATGATTCTCCATGATTTAGGACTCTTGTGAGGTCCTTTCAGTTTACACTAAAATCTGGCCAAACGTACACAACTCTGAGAATTTGGATAATGTTTGAACTAAAAAAATCATAATGATTTAGAATTCATAAGTTTTTGGCTTTTTTTTTCTTTTTTAAAAAAGTTTATTGTCAAATTGGCTTCCATATAACACCTAGTGCTCTTCCTCACAAGTGCCCTCCTCCATGACCGCCACTTCCCCACCTCCACCCCCTCCCTGTTCAACCTCGTTCATTTTCAGTATTCAATAGTCTCTCAGGTTTTGCATTCCTCTCTCTCCCCAACTCTCTTTCCCCCTTCCACTCACCATGGTCCTCCATTAGGTTTCTCCTGTTCTCCTGTTAGAGCTATGAGTGCAAACATATGGTATCTGTCCTTCTCCGCCTGACTTATTTCGCTTAGCATGACACCCTCAAGGTCCATCCACTTTCCTACAAATGGCCATCTGTCATTCTTTCTCATTGCCATGTAATACTCCATTGTATATATATACCACATCTTCTTGATCCACTCATCAGGTGATGGACATTTAGGCTCTTTCCATGATTTGGCTATTGTTGAAAGTGCCGCTATGAACATTGGGGTACATGTGCCCCTATGTGTCAGCACTTCTGTATCCCTTGGATAAATCCCTAGCAGTGCTATTTCTGGGTCATAGGGGAGTTCTATCGATAGTTTTTTGAGGAGACTCCATACTGTTTTCCAGAGCGGCAGCACCAGTATACATTCCCACCAATGGTGTATTTCTATACACCAATAGTAAAGCAGCAGAAAGAGAAATTAAGAAACTTATCTCATTCATAATTGCACGAAAAACCATAAAACACCTAGGAATAAACCTAACCAAGGACGTACAAGACCTATATGATGAAAACTATAGAAAACTTATGAAAGAAATAGAAGACACCAGGAAATGGAAAAACATTCCATGCTCATGGATGGGAAGAATATATATTGTGAAAATGTCATGACTACCCAAAGCAATCTACACATTCAATGCAATCCCCATCAAAATTGCACCAACATTCTTCTCAAAGCTAGATCAAACTATCCTCAAATTCGTATGGAACTACAAAAGTCCCCGAATAGCCAAAGTAATATTGAAGAAGAAAACCAAAACGGGAGGCATCACAATCCCAGACTTTAGCCTCTACTACAAAGCTGTCATCATCAAGACACTATGGTATTGGCACGAAAACAGACACATAGACCAATGGAATAGAATAGAGAACCCAGAACTGGGTCCACAAATATATGGCCAATTAATTTTTGACAAAGCAGAAAAGAGTATCCAATGAACGATACACTGCCTCTTTAGCAGGTGGTGCTGGGAGAACTGGACAGCAACATGCAGAAGAATGAAACTAGACCACTTTCTTACACCATACACAAAAATTAACTCAAAATGGCTAAAGAACCTGAATGTGAGACAGGAAACCGTCAAAACGGTCAAGGAGAAAGTAGGAAACAACCTCCTTGACTTCAACGGCAGCAATTGGCTTTTTTTTTTTTTTAAGAAAAAAAGACTCCTAAAATTTTTATCAATCTTAAGGTCATTTTCCTCCCACAAAGGCACTAAGGCTTATATTCTGTTATTTGTTTTGGGGAAGATAGACAAGAGAATTCTTTCTCCCTCTAGCCTTGGAAATCCATTGAAATAAGTTGATTGCATCGTTTCATGTGTCTGTTGGACATCTCGATGTCCTCTTTGCAGAAGTGTCTATTCATTTCTGCTGCCCATTTCTTCACTGGATTGTTTGTTTTTGGGGTGTGGAGTTCGTGAATTCCTTATGGATTTTGGATACTAGCCCTTTATCTGATATGTCATTTTTCACATTCTCTCAGATGCCTTTTAGTTTTGTTGATTCCTATGCCATGCAGAAGCTTTTTATCTTGATGAGGTTCCCAAAGGTTCAATTTTGCTCTTGATTCCCTTGCCTTTAGAGATGTATTAAGTAAGAAAGTGCTGCTGCTAAGGTCAAAGAGGTTGTTTCCTGCTTTCCCCTCAGGGTTTTGATGGTTTCCTGTCTCACATTCAGGTCTGTCATCCACTTTGATTTTATTTTTGTGTATGGTGTAAGAAAGTGGTCTAGTTTCATTCTTCTGCATGTTGCTGTCCAGTTCTCCCAGCACCATTTGTTAAAGAGGCTGTCTTTTTTCCATTGGATACTCTTTCCTTCTTTCTCAAAGATTAACTGGCCATACATTTGTGGGTCCAATTCTTGGTTGTCTATTCTATTCCATTGGTCTATGTATCTGTTTTTGTGCCAATACCATACTATCTTGATGATGACAACTTTGTCGTAGAGGCTAAAGTCTGGGATTGTGATGCCTCCTGTTTTGGTTTTCTTCTTCAATATTATGTTGGTTATTCAAGGCCTTTTTTGGTTCCATACGAATTTTAGCATAGTTTGTTCTAGTTTTGAGAATAATTCTGGTGCCATTTTGATGGGGATTGCATTGAATGTGTGGATTGCTTTGGGTAGTAATGACATTTTCACAATGTTTATTCTTCCAATCCATGAGCATGGAATGTTTTTCCATTTCTTTGTGTCTTCTTCAATTTCTTTGATAAAATTTCTATAGTTTCCATCGTACAGACGCTTTACATCTGTGGTTAGGTTTATTCCTAGGTTTTATGGTTTTTTTGTACAATTGTGAATGGGGTCAGTTTCTTGATTTCTCTTTCTGTTGCTTCATTATTGGTGTTTAAAAATGCAACTGATTTCTGTACATTGATTTTGTACCCTGCAACTTTGCTGAATTCATGGATCAGTTCTAGAAGGCTTCTGTTGGTGTCTGTCGGGTTTTCCTTGTATAGAATCATGTCATCTCTGAAAAGTGAAAGTTTGACTTCATCTTTGCCAATGCTGATGCCTTTTATTTCCTTTTGTTGTCTGATTGCTCATGCTAGGGCTTCCAGCACTATGTGAAACAACAGTGGTGAGACTGGACATCCTTGTCTTGTTCCTGATTTTGGGGGGAAAGTTCTCAGCTTTTCCCCATTGAGGATGGTATTAACTGTGAGCGTTTTATAAATGCCTTTTATAATGTTTAACTATGTTCCTTCTATCCCGAGTTTCTCGAGGGTTTTTATTAAGGAAGAATGCTTTTCTTCACCTATTGACAGGATCATATGGCTTTTATCTTTTCCTTTGTTAACATGATGTATCACATTGATGGATTTACAATTGTTGAACCAGCCCTGTAGCCCTGGAATGAATCCTACTTGATCATGGTGGATAACTCTTTTGATATACGTTTGAATTCAATTTGTCAGTATCTTGTTAAGTACTTTTGCATCTGTATTCATTAAGGATATTGGCCTGTAGTTTTCTTTTTTTGTTGTGTCTCTGTCTCGTTTGGGAATCAAAGTTATTCTGGCTTCATAGAATGATCCCGGGAGTTTTCCTTCTATTTCTGTTTTTTTGGAATAGCTTCAGAAGGATGGGTACTTTCCTTTAAAAGGCTGGTAGAATTCCCCTGGGAAGTCATCTGGCCGTGGGCTCTCATTCGTTGGATTCGTTGGGATATTTTTGATAACTGATTCGATTTCTTCACTGGTTATGGGTCTTTTCAGATTTTCTATCTCTTCCCGTTTGAATTCTGGTAGAGCATGTGTGTTTAGGAATTTGTCCATTTCTTCTGGGTTGTCCAGTTTGGTGACATATAATTTTTTATAGTATTCCCTGATGATTGCTTGTGTTTCTGAGAGATTGGTTGTAGCAAATCCATTTCATTCAAGATTTTGTTTATTTGAGTGTTTTCTATTTTCTTTCTGTGGAGCCTGGCTAGAGGTGTATCAATTTTGTTTATTTTTTCAAAAACCCAACTCTTGGTTTCATTGATCTGTTCAATTGTCTTTGTGGATTCTATATAGTTTATTTCTGCCCTGATCTTTATTATTTATCTTCTTCTGCTGCATTTGGTGTGCTCTTATTGCTCCTTTCCAGTTCCTTTAGGTGTTCTGTTAGATTTTATATTTCTGCTTTCTCTACTTTTTTGAAATAAGCCTGCACTGCAATATACTTTCATCTTAGGACTGCCTTTGTTGTGTCCCAGATAATCTGGATTGATGTATTTTCATTTTCATTTGTTCTATATATTTTTAAAATTTTTTCTCTAATTGCCTGATTGGCCCAATCATTCTTTAGTAGGGTTGTCTTTAACCTCCATGTTTTTGTAGGTTTTCCAGACTTTTTTCTGTGATTGATTTCAAGTTTCATAGGACTGTGATCTGAAAGTGTGCATGGCATGATCTCAGTTTGTTTATATTTATGGAGGACTGCTCAATGACCCATTATGGGATCTATCGTGGAGAATATGTTATGTGCACTCAAGAAGAAAGTGAATTCCTTAGCCTCAGGATGCAGAGTTCTAAATATATCTGTCAATTCCATCCTTTCCAATGTGTCGTTCAGGTCCATTGTTTCTTTAGTGATTTTCTGTCTGGTTGACCTATCCATTGCTGTATGTTGAGTATTAAAATCTCCTGTAATTAGCACATTGTTATCAATAAGATTGTTTCTGTTTGTGATGAATTGTTTTATGTATTTGGGGGCTTCTGAATTCAGTGCAATAGATGTTTATAATTGTTAGGTCTTCCTGATGGGAGACCCTGTAATTATTATATAATGTCCTTCTTCATCTTTTGTTACCACCTTTTCTTTAAGGTCCAGTTTTTCTGATATTAGTATGGCTCCTCTGGCTTCTATTTGACTTCCATTCACATGATAGATATTTTTCCATTCCCTTACTTTCAATCTGAAGGTATCTTCGGGTCTATGGTGAGTCCTCTGTAGACATCAGATAGATGAATTTTGGTTCTTTATCCATTCTGCTACCCTTTGTGGTTTGATTGTAGCATTCAGTCCATTTACATTCAGTGTTATTATTGAAAAAATGTGAGTTTAGATTCATTGTGTTTTTTGTAGAGTTCATGTTTCTATTGGTGTCCCTGGTGCCTTATATTCTTTGCTTCATTTCCCGCATAGAGTCACTCTTAGGATTTCTTGTAGGGCTGGTTTGATGGTGATGAATTCTATCATTTTTTTAAAATTTGGGAACACCTTTATCTCTCCTTCTATTTTGAATGACAGGCTCGCTGGATAAAGGATTCTTGGTTGCATATTTTCCTGTTCATCACATTGAAGATTTCTTGTCATTCCTTTCTGGCCTACCAAGTTTCAGAAGATAGGTCTGTAACCACTCTGATAGGTTTCCCTTTGTATGTTAGTGCCCTTTTACTCCTAGCTGTCTCCAGGATTCTCTCATTATTCTTATATTTTGCCAGTTTCACTAAGATATGTAGTTTCAAAGGTCAATTCAAGTTACGTCTGAGGTGAGTTCTCTGTGTCTCGTGGATTTCAATGTCTATTTCCTTCCCCAGTTTCGGGAATTTCTTGGCTATAATTTGATCAAGCACCCCTTCTGGACCTTTTTCTCTTTCTTCTTCTTCAGGAATTCCTATGATATGGGTATTGTTCCATTTGATTGTGTCATCCAGGTCTCAAATTCTCCTTTTGTGCTCCTGGATCAATTTCTCTCTCTTTTTCTGGGCTTCTTCTTTTTCCATAACTGTGTCTTCTAATCATATATTCCCCTCTCTTTTTCCTCAATTCATGGAGTGGCTGCCTCCATTTTATTATGCACCTCACTGCATTTATAGCCTTTTTTTTTTGGTAACTCATTACAGGTATTTTGAATGTCCCTAGTCTTTGTATCAATAGCTTCTCTGATGACTTCCATGCTTTTTTCAAGCCCAGCAATTAATCTTATGACAATTTTTCTAAATTCTTGTTCAGTTATGTTTTGAGCAGCTCTGTGGCTGTGACTTCTTCTTGGAATTTCCTTACAGAAGATTTTTTCCGTTTTGTCATTTTGGCTAGCTTTCTGTCTCTGGTCAACTTTAAAAGCTCACTATGCACTGTACACTGGTGAGTATTGCTCTATTGAAGTAGGCAAAATGCCTTTGGATATTTTATTTCCCTACTCAGTTATAATGGGACTCTCCACCATGTGTACTTTGGCTTGTTTCTTGACGTATCCCTGAAAAGGAAAACAGACAAACAAACACACAGGGAACAAAGGCATGGAAACACACAGACAAATCAAGAAACACAGGAACTAAAAGGGGGGAGAAAAGAAAAGAAAGAAACAGAACAAAAGGGGGTTTAGACACTTCTCCAAAGAGGACATCCAGATGGCCTACAGGCACATGAAACGATGCTCAATATCACTCATCATCAGGGAAACACAAATCAAAACCACACTGAGATACCACCTCACACCAGTCAGAGTGGCTAAAATGAACAAATCAAGAGACTATAGATGCTGGCAAGGGTGTGGAGAGACGCGCACCCTCCTACACTGTTGGTGGCAATGTAAACTGGTGCAGCCACTCTGGAAAACAGTGTGGAGGTTCCTCAAAAAACTATCCATAGAACTCCCTTATGACCCAGCAATAGCCCTGCTAGGGATTTACCCAAGAGAGACAGAAATGCTGATGCATAGGAGCACATGTACCCCAATGTTCATAGCAGCAATGTCAACAATAGCCAAAACATGGAAAAAGCCTAAATGCCCCTCACCTGATGAGTGGATCAAGAAGATGTGGTATATATGCACAATGGAGTACTACATGGCAATGAGAGGGAATGACATATGGCCATTTGTAGGAAAGCGGATGGACCTTGAGAGTGTCATGCTAAGTCAAATAAGTCAG
>NC_043717.1:55314707-55332223 GCF_006229205.1 Suricata suricatta
TACATTCTGTCAAGGACAGAAATTACATGAGGGTCCCCCCCCCCACCAGGGAGTGTGTCTTGGGTTTTTCCCTTATTTTCTTTACTTTTTTTTTTTCCTCTTCTTTTTATGGTGGTGGGGGTGGTTATGTTTAAATGAAGTTGCTTTTACAACACCAAAGACTTAATCATCCATTTCCTACATAAAAGGTAGCTACTTTTTTGCACGGACCTCAAGTATATTGTAGTATAGAGGTGGAATTTAAGGAAAGGTACTAAGCAGGCTGTGTTGTAGCTTATGAACAAGTAATAAATTGTATCATTTATCTTGAATGTATCATAGATAAGCTGCTATATAACGATTGCCACTTCAGATAGCTGTGAAATTAGGTGATGAACTGGTTGTTACTTAACCTTCTAATTTCTGTATAAGTCTAATTACATGAAATAGAAGTTGGGGTTTTGATTTTTTACTTTGCTTTTCTGTTTGGAGTATCATTGTAACTACTGCATTGTAAATGACGGAAAATAATTGCATATGTTAAAAAAATAAATTGTGTAAAAAAAAAAAGAAACCACAAAAGACAATGGACAGTCTAAAAGCATAAAATCATCAGAGGGGAGAAATAAAAATGAGATATTGGAAAATATATCTGAATGGTAAAAATTGACCTAATCACAGCAATGCATCAATGTTGGTCTTTCCCAGGCTCTGGGGGGAGGAGGGGCACGGGGAAGGAGAAGGAAAAAAACGCAGCTCTCCAGTGCAGATAGGAGTGGATTGGTGTAAGTAGGTCTCAGGGACTGCTCTGAGGCCCCCCTAGGTGGGTGTGGGTAGAATGGCGGTGTCCAAAGCCCTTCTCGAACCAAGCGTTGCAAGCCACTCTTTAGGTTCCGATCTCCCTGTGCTGCAGGCTGGCCAGGTTGTATTTTCAATGCCTCACTTCGTTTCCAAATCCTAGTCCATGCACTTTAATGCTATCGCCCGAGATGAGATGTGTTCCTGCAGGTGGGCAGCTTCCTAGCCAGGAGTGAGTAAGGGGACTGAGGAGCAGCTTTCTCCTAGACCAGCCTGGAATTAGTTCACTGAGCCCAAGGAAAATGCACCAGGTAGAGGGGACAAATTTCTCTCCCCACAACCAACAGTTTTTTTTATGGGATGATAGTACACTCTCCATCCCAGACTGAGATTTTTCTTTTCTTTAGAGACAGCTCTATGAGCGTTTTCAGTCTCCCTTTCTCTTGCCCTGTCTCTCTGTGGCTCTGCGCGCTCTTCCCAGCTCTGCCCTGGGGGGTGGGGGGGGGCACTCCCTTCCCTCCGTGCCTCTGGCCCTGGCCTGTTTTTATTTCCCCATTTCAAACTCACTCAGGCACCTATGAGACTGTCTTCTTTTTAAACTCTGTGTGTTTTCCTCCCACTCTTACAGATCAGGGTATTGTGGCTTCAGTCCTTCTCAGTTTGATAGATGTGGGCGGGTGAAAATTACAGAGCTCCCTATTTCTCCGCCATCTTGCCCCTCTCCCCCCTTTTTTCTTTATTGAAGCAGTATTAAACAAATCTCAGACATCATATTATTTTATCCCTATATATTTGAGTGTTCATCCCTAAAGTATGGACATTTTCTTATATAATCATAACAAATAATATTTTCAAGTGATATTCAATTATAGGGAAACTTATAAGTGCATATTACAACTGACACTTGGGAAATAGTCCTATAGAGTATATTTCAGGAATAGGTTGACTACGGTATGAGTAAGAGGCGATATGTGTACACAAGAAAATTGGTAAATAAGTTTGAAAAATGTGTATTTGATTCACACTGTGGGTACTAATAATGATCCCTACGTACTTAGCTTGATGTCTTACATACATCCTATCTTTAAAATATCATTAACCCCATTTTACACATTAGGAAACTTGGAGTTGAGATTGTCAGTCCATGGTTAAGAATTTTAGATTGAATTTAGCTAGCAGTTGCTAGATATTTGAAGATTATTTTAATTTCTGGGTAGTCATCATGAAAACTGCTCAAGGAAGAATAAACAATGTATGATATTGAGTAAATTAAATATTAAGTGCTTATTCTGGAATGATTGGTTCAGCTTAATTCTTGCATTTATTCATTTACTTAGATAATTATGGAATGAATACTATCCATCACGGATGTTAACAATCTAATGGAAGACAGAATTTAAATATATACAAGGATATATAGTTTGCTAAAGAAATATATAGTAGGACTTTTAGAAAATATAGAAAGACTACAATTGTATGGAGGTTAGTGCCTCTTGTGATTAAAAAACAAGTCTATGCTCATTTTTTAAAATATGGAAATCAGACCCACCATGGAGAAATGTTTAAATATCTTGTTGCTTATTGCCAACATTGCCAAGGAAGGGAAAAACCTTTCCATGAAGGATTGTTTACTTTTATTGTCCTGTCCTAGAAATGATACACATATTTTACTCATATCTTGTCAAATAGAATTCAGTCGCTGCCACTGAATTGCAAAAGAGGGTGGGAAATTTATTCTAAGTGTGTGTCCTGGAAGATGAGGAAGATAGAGATTTTACTGACCACCTAGCCAGTCTCTGTCACAGCAGGTAAATAGTTATTATTGTCTCCTACACATATTCATTAATTTCTCTTTATTCCCTTCTCAAATTATAGAAAGTGATTCCCAATCTGTGAGGCTGGTGCTCAATGGATTCCTAATTGTACAGTTCACTTCTTGAATCACAATTCTTTATTGAAGCAGTATTAAACAAATCTCAGACATCATATTATTTTATCCCTATATATTTGAGTGTTCATCCCTAAAGTATGGACATTTTCTTATATAATCATAACAAATAATATTTGCAAGTGATATTCAACTATAGGGAAACTTATTAGTGCATATTACAACTGACACTCGGGAAACAGTCCTATAGGGTATATTTAAGGAATAGGTTGACTGAGGTATGAGTAAGAAGCTATACGTGTACACACAATTGTGCATTGTGCCAATATGCTCTGAAATAACAGGCTTCATATTGGACTCGTCATTCTCTCTTTTACATGATTAAATTGGGTTCTTTTGAAATAAAAACACGTCACTCACTATTGCATTTTAAATTTAAACATATAATATGTGCATTACTTATTTTTCGTTGAAAAGAAATCCATCCATTCTAGCACAGAGAGGATGTTTATTTCCTTGTAATCTGCAATAGGTGTAGGACATTAAACCTGTTGTAAGCCAGATGAGCAAATCATAGGAGTTACAGTTTGGTTCAGACTTTAGGTAGAGAAGTGCTTATATGCCACATGGTAAGCATTACAGATTCATAAAGAATGAACGGGTGCTTTGGCTCTGAAATTTGGTACTCTTAAATTTAATCTGTTCTAAATTAGTCCAGCACTGTATAAGAGAGAGAAAATTGACTCACATGTGGAATTATTACAGACTTATTTGAAATGAATTGAAATAGCTTCTTCGAGGAAATGTTCCAGCAATGTCATTACCAAAAAAGTTATAATTGATTCAAACAAGTTGGAAATATTTCATCTAATCTTGTAGCTCATTTTATCTTCCATCTATTTGTTCATTTGTTAACGTATTTATTTTTGTCTTTACCATGGTTTAAAGGGTAATCATTCTCTTCAAGATTCCTGCCACTTTCATCTCTGACTTATAATTCTCCTGTTTGTATCTTCAGCCTTAGTGCCTTTAGACTTGATATACCCTCTGCCTGGAAAGCTTTCCTCACATATATTCATATGATATTCATTCACTTCTCAAAGATCTCTACTCAAATATCACCTTAATAAGAGGTCTTTCCTTACTTCTTTATTTAAAATAACACCTCCTTTGGCATTCCCTGTCCCCCTAACCCTGCTGTACTTTTCATTATAAGTCACCACTGTCCCCCTCCACCCCTACCCCGAAGGACCGAAGGACCGGAACATTGTTTTGTTTGCTGTTGTTTGCATAGCACCTAGATCAATATCTGGCTAGCATATAGTAAGATTCCTTTAAAAAACCTTTTAAAAAGTTGTTATTTAAATTCCAGTTAGTTAGCATACAGTGTAATATTAGTTTCAGATGTACTACATAGTGATTCAACACTTTCTTACAACATCTGATGCTCATTACAACAAGAGCACTCATTAATCCCCATCACCTATTTAATCCGTCCTCCCATCCACCTCCCTTCTGGTAACCACCAGTTTGTTCTCTATAGTTAAGGGTCTATTTCTTGGTTCGCCTCTCTCTCTCTCTCTCTCTCTCTCTCTCTCTCTCTCTCTCTCTCTCTCTCTCTCTCTTTCTCTCTCTCTCTCCGCTTGCTTGTTTGCTTGGTTTCTTAAATTCTACATATAGATGGAATCATGTGGTATTTGTCTTTCCCTGACCAACTTATTTCGCTTAGCATTGTACTCTCTAGCTCCATCCATGTCCTTGCAAATGGCAACATTTCATTCTTTTCTATGGCTGAGTAATATTTCATCATATATATATATATATATATATATATATATATACACACATATATATACACATATATCCATTCATAAGTTGATGGGCACTAGGTCTACTTCCATAATTGGCTATTGTAGGAAATGCTACTATTAACATCGGGGTATATTTATTCTTTTGAATTACTAGTTTTGTAAACTTTGGGTAAATGTCTAGTAGTGCAATTGCTTAATCGAAGGGTAGTTTTATTTTTAATTTTTTGAGGGAACTCTATACTGTTTTCAATAGCAATAAAAATATCCAATGGAAAAATGACAGTCCTTTCAACAAATGGTGTGGGAAAGACTGGACAGCAACATGCCAAAGAATGAAACTAGACCACTTCCTTACAGCACACACAAAAATAAATTCAAAACGGATGGAAAATGTAAGTGTGAGTCCTGAAACCATAAAAATCCTTGAGGAGAACACAGGCAATAACCTCTCTGACATCAGCTATAGCAACTTCTTTATGGTAATATCTTAATAAATATTTTTGAATAAATGAGTGGATGAAATACCTACCATATATCAGTCATAATTCCAATACACTGGGACCACAGTTGAGACACTAAACAGTCAAGTTGAATTAAGATCCAAAAATTTTCTAGTGCCATTCTACCTGCTCAGAGAGGGATATATTAGAAAAGAAAAATCATGGTCCAAGTAATTCCACATTTTGAAAGGGCTTTCTACACTGGGCAATAGGAGTTGAGAAACCAACTCATGAACAAGATGCACTAGATGAATGCCTACTTTTCTCCAGGGAAAACTGGAGTCATACCACAAGGTATATGAGATCACCTTTATAAAGTGAAATATAACTATGATTAAGATTCTAGATTTTTCAAAAATGCCTATGGCATATAGGAAGCCTTTGACTATCTCAGAGCAATTACATTACTCTCCTCACTTCCCTAACCTTTGCCTCCTATGAATTTTTTTTTTTTTGCATCATTCTGGCTCAATATCTTGGCAATTTCTTTTACTTCTTCCTCTTTTCTTTTCACTTTTCACTTCCTTCTCATTCATATGGCTTCCAAATTATATCTATACTACTCTGTGACCGAGACCACCACATTGAGCAATTAACTCCAGGGGATGGCATTCACATTTTAGTTTATGTTAATAGAGTCATGCACTGCATAAACCTGCACAGCTATACACAGTGGTCTTGCATGTGGCTGAGACTGCTAGTTGCTCACCCAACATTTATTCTCCCCTTCTTTTTAATAGAAGGACTCCAAATTTACGTGAATATGTTGATACCTAAATTAAAAGACTTTATTTGCTAACCTAAGTTTAGACATATGATTAAGTTCTGGCTAATAGGGCACAACCTGACATTTATATTTTGGATCTTCTAGGAGAGTTGCTTACAGGAAGCTAATTCATCTGCATGGGTCCCTTCCACTCCTTTTCTATCCTCTTTCTTTCCTTCTTTTTATGGCCTGTAACCAGAATGTGATGATTGAAGCTTCAGCTTGAACTATATCTTGGCTGTTAGGTGATCTTGAGGATGTAAGCAGTCATTTATTCTGCCTATAGTATCTTTTGTTTATTTTTATCATCATATTTTTACTTATGTCTTAGCCCAATCAGCCCAATCAGTACCCTCAGGGACAAACCTGTAGTCTGACAAAGTTAGGATTATTGAATCATTGCAACGAGAAAGACTGCACAAGGAAATCATGAAGCATCTTTACAAACAAATGAAAAAATGAATTATTATAGGATTTGGGGGAAAAAGAGTTTGGGTGAAATATAAAATTAAATTTAAACGAAGTCATGTCTTGTTAGTCTCACAGCAAAGTAGGGCCGTCTGTAAATGGGTCAACATCAGATCCTGGTATGTAAAAGTTGAGTAAGGGTTTTGTTTTTTTGGAAACTACAAAGGTAAGATAGATGCATAATATTTTGTTCTGAAATTCCTTATCCGAATCTCTGCAGTTGATTTGTATATTGAATCTGCTTTTCTGTGTCAAAGTAACTTAGATTACCTAGAAAGAAATGGATATTATATTCTTTCTGATATAATTACAAACAGCAAAATTTCCGATAGTCTATGATATTAGAGAATTAAATTCCCTGGTGAGGAAGAAAGCAGTATTCATCAAGAAGTTGTTATGCAACTTTTCAGCTGCAGTGTGGCCTTGAAAGAAATAATTGTCCTTCTCTGACTGACTTATTTCGCTTAGCATGGCACCCTTGAGGTCCATCCATTCTTTCTCATAAGTCAGGCGGAGAAGGACAGATACCATATGTTTGCACTCATAGGTCTAACAGGAGAACAGGAGAAACCTAATGGAGGACCAGGGGGAGGGGAAGGGGGAAAGAGCGTTGGGGAGAGAGAAGGACGCAAAACTTGAGAGACTACTGAATACTGAAAACAAACTGAACTGAGGGTTGAAGGGGGAGGGGGAGGGGGAAAGGAAGTGGTGGTGATGGAGGAGGGCACTTGTGGGGAAGAGCACTGGGTGTTATATGGAAGCCAATTTCACAAAAAAATATTTAAAGAAAGAAAGAAAGAATTTCTCTTTATTAACTTCTTACCTGGTTTTATCTGTGTCTGTTATTCATGCATGATGAATGGCAGAACAGGTTTTTATCTTCTTACCTCAAGATAAATTTTTCACTTTCTCACCTCTAACTTCAATAGTAAGATTTCTTTGCTTTTCCTTGTAAGATACTTTATAGTTTTCAAATAGGATTATATGTACCCATTATAAATTAAATTTACAAAAATAACCATCTGAAGTAGAAAAGAACAAGCACATATGCAGAAACTAGAGAGAAGTGAGATTGTATGATTTATCTGAGGTGGCCTGCTAGCAAATGACTAGGTCAGAACTCAGGTTTAATTTTTGGATCAGATGCCTTTTATTTATTTATTTTTAATTTAAATTCAAGCTAGTTAACATACAATGTAGTCTTGGCTTCAGGAGTAGAGCCCAGTGATCCATCTCTTACATATGACACCCAGTGCTCATCCCCAAAACTGCACTCATTAATACCCATCCCCCGTTCGGCACATCCCCCACCCACCATCTCTCCAGCAACCCTTAGTTTGTTCTCTGTATTTAAGAGTCTCTTATGGTTTGCCTCCCTCTCTGTTTTTATCTTATTATTCTTTCCCTTTCCCTATGTTTATCTTCTCAAATTCCACATATGAGTGAAATGATATCTGTCTTTTTCTAACTGACTTATTTCGCTTAGCATAATACACTAATTCCATCCACATTGTTGCAAATGGCAATGTTTCATTCTTTTGCATCACCAAGTAATATTCCATCACGTGGAAAACATATATCTTATTTTTTTAAAATATAATTTATTGTCAGATTGGCTAATATACAGTGTGTAAAGTATGCTCTTGGTTTTGGGGGAAGATTTTTATGGTTTGTCACTTATATACAACACCCAGTTCTCATCCCAACAAGTGCCCTCCTCAACGCCCATCACCTCCACACCTCCAATGTGTGTGTGTGTGTGTGTGTGTGTGTATTCAAAGGGGCTGCATGTGCCCCTTTGAATCAGTAGTTTTGTGTTCCTTGAATAAATACCTAGTAGTGCAGTTGCTGGGTCGTAGGGTAGTTCTACTTTTAATTTTTTGAAGAACCTCCATACTGTTTTCCAGAGTGGCTGTACCAGTTTGCATTCTTACCAAGAGGGCAAAAAGTGTTCCCCCTTTTCCACATCCTTGCCAACATCCGTTGTTTTCTGAGTTAATTTTAGCCATTCCTATAAGTGTGAAGTGGTATCTCATTGTGGTCTTAATTTATATTTCCCTGATGATGAATGATGTTGAGCATCTTTTCATGTGTCTGTTAGTCATCTGGATGTCTTCTTTGGAAAAGTGTCTATTCATGTATTCTGCCCATTTCTTCACTGAATTATTTGTTTTTTGGGTGTTGTGATAAGTTCTTTGTAGAATTTGGGTACTAACCATTGTCTTATATGTCATTTGCAAATATCTTCTCCCATTCCATCAGTTACCTTTTAGTTTCGTTGATTGTTTCCTTCTCTCTGCAAAAGCTTTTTTTTTTTTTTATCATAATGAAGACCTAATAGTTCATTTTCGCTTTTATTTCCCTTGCTTCCGGAGACATGTTATGTAAGAAGTTACTGAAGCCTAGGTCAAAGAAGTTACTGTTTTCTCCTCTATGATTTTGATGGCCTCATGTCTCACATTTTGGTCTTTCATCCATTTTGAATTTATTTTTGTGTATGGTGTAAGAAAGTGTTTCAGTTTCACTCTTCTGCCTGTCGCTGTCCAGTTCTCCCAGCACCATTTGCTAAAGAGGCTGTCATTTTTCCATTGACTACTCTTTCCTACTTTTTCAAAGATTAGCGGGTCATACATTTGTGGGTCCGTTTCCAGCTTCTCTGTTCCATTCCATTTACCTATGTGTCTGGTTTTTTTTGTGCTAATACCATACTGCCTTGATAATTACAGCTTTGTAATACAACTTAAAGTATGGAATTGTATGCCTCCAGCTTTGGTTTTCTTTTCAGCATGACTTTGGCTATTTTAGGTCATTTATGGTTCCGTATAAATTTTAGGATTGTTTGTTCTTGATTCCTTTTAGCTTCTTAAAAGCACTTCTGAAACTTTCTGTTTTTGGAAAAAGATTATTGGGTCATATAACCAATGAGCTTAGACTTAGAATACCTACTTATATCACATATATCTGTTCAAGAAATAAAATCAAGTGTCTCTAGTCACTTCTTCTTCATACAAATATAGGGCATAAATTGAAAAATAAAATAATTAACTTATATTTACAGTGCAAAACCCAACCATTAGAAGCAATAGGTGCCTTAAAAATATATAAGAAATTCAGTAAGATACAATAAGGCTTTAAAAAGAATAGTCAGAGTGGCTAAAATGAACAAATCAAGAGACTATAGATGCTGGCGAGGGTGTGGACAGACGGGCACCCTCCTACACTGTTGGTGGCAATGTAAACTGGTGCAGCCGCTCTGGAAAACAGTGTGGAGGTTCCTCCAAAAACTATCAGTAGGACTCCCCTATGACCCAGCAATAGCACTGCTAGGGATTTACCCAAGGGATAAAGAAGTGCTGAGACATAGGGGCACATGTACCCCAATGTTCATAGCAGCACTGTCAACAACAGCAAAATCATGGAAAGAGTCTAAATGTCCATCACCTGATGAATGGATCAAGAAGTGGTATATATATACAATGGAATATTACATGGCAATGAGAAAGAATGAAATATGGCCATTTGTAGCAAGGTGGATGGACCTCGAGGGTGTCATGCCAAGCGAAATAAGTCAGGTGAAGAAGGACAGATACCATTTGTTTGCACTCATAAGTCTAACAGGAGATCAGGAGAAACCTAATGGACGGCCAGGGGGAGGAAAACAGGGAAAGAAAGATGGAGAGAAAGAGGGATACAAAACCTGAGAGACTATTGAATACTGAAAACGAACTGACGGTTGAAGGGGGGGAGTAGGGGTAAGGGAAGTGGTGGTGATGGAGGAGAGCACTTGTGGGGAAGAGCACTGGGTGTTATATGGAAACCAATTTGACAATAAACTATTTTTTAAAAAAGAATAATTTTAAAACACTTGAGAGAAATTTTCATTAACAGAAAGATATAAAATATAATATTTAAATTCAAGTGAGACTATAATTTTTCAATACTGTAAAGGTTCATTGAAGTTGCAATATACCACTTGCTCTTATTGAAACTGTTTATGTACTAAGCTTGCATGGATAATGAAAAATCTTCATGGTATGTTTGACTCTATCAATCGTATATCTATCTATCTATCTATCTATCTATCTATCTATCTATCTATCTATCTATCATCTGTATCTGTTTTTGTGTGTATATTTGTTATGGATGGTTAGGGTTAATGACCAGATTTTCAACTTGATCATCCCTTTGTTTTAACTATTACCTATTCTCTCCTCTCATAAAAACATACTGTATTGGGATCCTCTTTCCCTGCATCAATTCTCCATCTTTTTAAATAGTGGGATAGAAAGTTCTTTTGTTCCAAATCCATAATTTGAATAAGATCTAGGAATCTATGTAAGGCCATGGTTTAGTTGTCATGTGATTTCTGTAATTCAAAAGCATTATCTATTAAATAAAGAACCTCTTAAAAGTCGTTTATAACCTAGTATGAAATAGTTCAGAGCTTGTTTTATAATATTAAAATTAACTAACACAAATCATACAGTTTAAAAATAGAGGATATGAATAGACATTTTTCCAAAAAATATATACAAATGACTGAAAGACACATGAAAGTTGATGAACATTACTCATCATCAGGTAAATGTACATCAAAATCACATTGATATATTCCCCTACCTCTGTCAGAATGGCTAGAATAAAAAATAGAAGAATTAAGTGTTGGTAAGTATGTGGAGAAAAGAGAACCCTCATTTACTGTTGGAAAATAGTATGGAGGTTCCTCAAAAAAATTAAAAATAGAATTACGATATGATTCAGTTATTCCACTACTGAGTGGAATTTCCCAAAGGAAATGAACACAGTAATTTGAAAAGTAATATGCATTCCTATGTTTATTGCAACATTACTTACAACAGACAAGATATGGAAGCAACTCAAACATCCATCAATAGATGAATGGATAAAGAAGATGTTATTTACACACACACACACACACACACACACACACACACAGTGCAATATTACTCAGCCATAAAATGAATGAGATCTTGCCATTTAAAACAACATGGATGGACCTAGAGGGTGTAATGCTAAGTAAAATAACCAAAGACAATATCTTATTTTTTCACTCATCTGTGAAATTTAAGAAACAATAACAAAGAAAGAGCAAAAGAGACAGACAAAAAACCAGACTCTTAAATACAGAGAACAAACCGGTGGTGGTCAGAGAGTAGGTGGTTGTGGGATAGATGAGATAGATAAAGGGAACTAAGCGAACACTTATTCTGATGACCACTGAGAAATGTATATAATTGTTGAATCATTGTGCTGCACACCTGAAACTAATATAACACTGTATGTTAATTAAACTTCAATAAAAATTTGACTGAAACAACCAACCAGCAGTTTTAGTGGGCTAGAATATTCAGGCAAAGATTGACCAGAGTTGTACAAAAACAACCTTAGTCAAATGAATATCCATGCCATATGGAAAATAAAGTAAAATTTCAACAACTGTGAAATAAATTTGTGAAATTTCCCCCAAAATACTGTGCACTATGGTTATCTTGGTGGTTGATGAAATCACTTGAGTGGACTGTAATGAGACCAATGAAAATCTGCCGAGCAAACATCTGTTCAATACATTTCCAATTTCGACTGATAAAGCTGTGTTATGTCACTATCATCCATCAGGCCTAAGAGATCTTTTCATTCAAAACTGCCAAAAGGCCAGGCTGAAGATTGTTTATTCAGAAAATTACATTTCTCACAGTTAAGAATAACATAGCAAGTGGAAGGACATATTTTTGAAACTTTTCAAAAATTGTATATAAAATATGACTAAGAGATCTTGAATTGCAAAGTTTATTGTCAATAGCAATCAATGTCTATTTGTCTATTTGATAAATTAGAAGGAATTGCAGTGGTCAACCTCAACAAATGTCCTATGATTTTCAGGCAATCTTATGGTTTAATTACAAATATTTCAAACTCAAGCTGTCACCTAGACAGTCCATTTGTACTAACAGAATGCCAAGACTCATAGGCAATATTGCTAATGGCAGAAACATATTTGTTAAGGCCTTCCTACACCAGGAAATTTCACTTAGATGAACACTTTGCTGTTGGTTCCTTGAAGATGCTAGGAATAATTGCAAAGTTAAAGTAACTTTATCCATTTCAAGATATGTCCTGTGTCATATGTTGATTTGTATTCCTACTAATGCAGATGCTTTTGTAAAATGAACAAATAAGGTACTTTGTTATAGCCCTTAAAAGAGTGCTTGGATGCCTGGGTAGCTCAGTTGGTTAAGTGTCCTACTTTGGGTATTGGCTCAAGTCATGATCTCACAATTCTTGGGATTGGGCCCTTCATTGGGTTCTATGCTGATGGCATGGAGTCTTCTTGGAATGCTCTCTCTCCCTCTCCTTCTCCTCCTCTTCTGCGCTCTCTCTCTCTATCAAAATAAACATTTTTAAAAGAGTACTTAGTTCACAGTACTATAATATATGTTAACTTGAATTTAAATAAACGCACGCACACACACACACACACACACACACAAAGGGTACTTATTCCAATCCCTTACTTTTGGGCTCTATAGTTCAAAGAGTACTTTTGCATTCATTATCTCATTTAATTTTCACAACATCCAGGAAATAAATTAAAATAAGAAGGGCACAAGACAAAACTGCAATTTTATATGTGATAAATATGAGGTTCAAAATAGTTGATTTGCTTAATGTCATACAGGTAATCAATTAGAAGAGCAAGTGGAAAAAAAGATCAAGGTCTTCGTGATCATAGGCCACTGCTTGTCCATATGTATATTTGATGAGGTCCTATGGCAATGAGGAAGAATGAAATCTGGCCATTTGTAGCAAAGTGGATGGACCTCGAGGATGTCATGCTAAGTGAAATAAGTCAGGCGGAGAAGGACAGATACCATATGTTTGCATTCATAGGTCTAACAGGAGAGACCTGGCAGGGGACCATGGGGAGAGGAAGGGGGAAAGAGAGCGGGGGAGAGTGAGGGACACAGATCAAGGGAGACTAATTAATACTGAAAAGGAACCATGGACTGAAGGAGGAGAGGGAGGGAGGGGGGGTGGTGATGGTCGTGTTGGGGGAACTTGTGGGGAGAAGCACTGGGTGTTATATGGAAACCAATTTGATAATAAACTATTAAAAAAAGAATCTCAGATGAAATGATGGGAAATCAAGCACAGAAAATCTGTTTCAACCAAACACAATGTGCAAACACAATGTGCTTAGTTTCTAGTCTGAGTTTATTTTGGTGACATACTTCTGCCATTCTAATGTAGTGTTGAGAGGAATAATTTAGATGAGCAAATAAATTTGAGAATTAATCATAAAAATGTGGATGATGGTGGTTTTGTCAAAAACTGCTAATTATTAGCAAATATCCATTCTTCCCCCCACTTTTCCTCTTCCTTCTTTTAGTAATAGAGAATCTCTGGTTTTTAAGTTAGACACATGTCTACTCAATAAAAATTTCATTTCCTAGGTTACTTTAACTATGAGCATAGAATTATTACTTTTTTTTTTGCAGAAGTATCTTTAAAGATAGAAGACATACTCTGATTCATCTTTTCCCCCTGGAGGAGACGGAATGTGGGCATGATGAATAGGGCTTAAGCAACCATGTAAGATTGCATGGTGGAACGCATGTGTTTAAGTTGGTGGAACAAGGTAGAAGGAATATGAGTCACAGACGAATAAAGAATAAACATAGTACTCTTAGACTGTTTTCCTGTGGATTGTTTTGCTTGAGGAAAAAAACAAGAATTTTCTATCTTATTTAGACTATTTTATTTTTTGTTTTCTGGCACTTAAAGCCAATACCTAATTTTAGTAGCATATGCTTTATGTAATGTAATCTGTAGTAGGCCTTAGTCATATCTAAAAACTGTATTTCAAATCCAATTTAGACTTTATAATTCAAAAATTTCATGATTGTATTATACAATGTTGAGGGGAGAAAATATGAGACTATAATTCTTGAATTATTTTTTAATCTTCACTCTTCTACTGATACTTCCACCCAACATTGATAAGTCTTACCCTAATACTCTTTTTATTCTATTTTGCTTCTAGACACTCATCTTCTTAAAGTCAGTCACTTATATAGATAAATTTAATCATTTTAAGCATCAATTGAATCATCTTTAACATATGGACATTAAAATTTCTTCATTAGATTTTTAAAAAAGTAAATGACATAATGCTCATGAAGCGTTTATCACAGTGCTTTGTATCCCAGTGCCCTAGAATGCTATAATTGACCACAAAATTTGAACCAAGATAATGAGCTTTCAGAATTTGTGCGCTTGATCTCTCTGACTTATTGCCTCTCAGGTAGACATTATTTACTCAAAATAATATTTTATCAAATAATTTTGACTTTACTTATTCCCCAAGATATTTGTAGTTGTTTTGGGAGGCTAAAGTTGTGTCCTCAAAATGGATTCAGATTTTACTTCTGGTGTCCATACTTTAAAAAAACCTTTTAATTTAAATTCCAATTAGTTAACACACAGAGTAATACTAGTTTTAGGTATACGATTTAGTGATTCAACACTTACATACAATACCAAGTGCTCATCACAACAAGTGTACTCCTCAATTCTCATCACCTATTTAATCCAACCCCTACCCCTCTGGTAACCATCAATGTGTTCACTATAGTTACGACTCTGTTTCTTGGTTTGCCTCTCTCCCCCTTCCCCCATCATAATTATTTATTTTGTTTCTTAAATTCCACATATGAGTGAAATCATATGGTATTTGTTTTTTAGAGACTGACTTATTTTGCTTAGCATAATACTCTCTAGCTGAATCCACATCATTGCAAATGGCAATAATTTGTTCTTTTTTATGATTAATATTCCATTGTATGTATCTCTATATATTTACTATATATTTTTTCCATTCATCAGTCAAGAGACACTTGGACTATGTCCATAATTTTGCTATTGTAGAAATTGTTGCTATAATTATTGGGGTGCATGCATTGGTATTTTTGTGTTCTTGGGTAAATACCTAGTAGTGCAATTGCTGGATAGTAGGGTAGTTTTATCTTCAACTCTTTGAAGAACTGCCATACTGTTTTCCAAGTGGCTGCACCAGATTGCATTCCCACCATTAGTGCAGTGAGTTCCCCTTCCTTTCTCCACATCCTTGCTAACACCTGTTATTTCTTATGTTGTTGATTTTAGCCAAATGACAGGTGTGAAGTGATACCTCATTGTAGTTTTCATTTGCATTTCCCTGATGATCAGTGATGTTGAGCATTTTTTCATGTGTTTGTTGGCCATCTGTATGTCTTCCTTGGAATAATGTCTATTCTCATTTTCTGCTGATTTTTAAAATTGGATTGTTCATTTTTTGGGGTGTTCTTTATATATCTTACACACCAACTATTTATCAGATATCTTCTGATTGCTTCCTTCGCTGTAAAAAAACACAAAAAACAAAAACTTTGTATTCTTACGAAGTTCCAATAGTTTATTTTTGCTTTTGTTTCCAGAGTCTCAGGATACATATCTAGTGAGAAGTTGCTAAGAGTGATGTCAAAGAAATTACTGCCTGTGTTCTCCTCAAGAATTTTTATTGTTTCAGGTCTCACATATAGGTCTTTCGTCCATTTTGAATTTATTTTCGTGTACAATATAAGAAAGTATATCATCCTTTTATATTTTGTTGTCCAGATTCCCAACACCATTTGTTGAAGAGACTGTCTTTTTCCTATGAGATATTCTTATCTGCTTTGTCAGTTTTCTTGACCATGTAGTTGTGGGTTCATTTCTGGGATTTCTACTCTGTTCTACTGATCTATGTGCTGTTTTTGTAGCACTACCATACAGTCCTGATAAGTATAGCATTGTAATATTACTTGAAGTCTGAAATTGTGGTGCCTCCAAATTTGATTTTTCTTTTTCTTTTCTTTTTCTTTTTTTTAATAATAGTTTACTGTCAAATTAGTTTCCATATAACACCCAGTGCTTCTCCCCACAAGTGCCCCCCAACATGACCATTACCTCCTCCCCCCCTCCCCCTCCCCTTTCAGTCCATGGTTCATCTCCAGTATTCAGTAGTCTCCCTTGATCTGTGTCCCTCACTCTTTCCCACTCTCTTTCCCCCTTCCTCTCCTCGTGGTCCCCTGCCAGGTCTCTCCTGTTAGACCTATGAATGCAAACATATGGTATCTATCCTTCTCTGCCTGACTTATTTAGCTTAGCATGACACTCTCAAGGTCCATCCACTTTGCTACAAATGGCCAGATTTCATTCTTTCTCATTGCCATATAGTACTCCATTGTATATATATACCACATCTTCTTAATCCATTCATCAGTTGATGGATATTTAGGCTCTTTCCATGATTTGGCTATTGTTGACAGTGCCGCTATGAATATTGGGGTACATGTGCTCCTATGCATCAGCACTTCTGTTACCCTGGGTAAATCCCTAGCAGGGCTATTGCTGGGTCATAGGGGAGTTCTATCAATAGTTTTCTGAGGAGTCTCAACACTGTTTTCCAGAGCGGCTGCACCAGTTTACATTCCCACCAACGGTGTAGGAGGGTGCCCATCTGTCCACACCCTCGCCAGCATCTATAGTCTCTTGATTTGTTCATTTTAGCCACTCTGACCAGTGTGAGGTGATATCTTGGTGTGGTTTTGATTTCAATTTCCCTGATGATGAGTGATACTGAGCATCGATTCATGTGCCTGTTGGCCATCTGGATGTCCTCTTTGGAGAAGTGTCTATTCAGGTCTTCTGCCCATTTCTTCACTGGATCATTCATTTTTCGTGTATGGAGATTAGTGAGCTCCTTGTATATTTTGGATACTAGCCCTTTATCTGATATGCCATTTGCCACTATCTTTTCCCATTCTGTTGGTTGCCTATTCGTTTTTTTGATTGTTTCCTTTGCCTTGCAGAAGCTTCTTATCTCGATGAGGTCCCAGTAGTTCATTTTTGTTCTTGATTGCCTTGCCTCTGGGGATGTGTCGAGGAAGAAATTGCTGCGATTGAGGGCTAGGAGGCTATTTCCTGCTTTTTCCTCAAGGGTTTTTATGGTTTCCTGCCTCACATTCAGATCCTTTATCCATTTTGAGTTTATTTTTGTGAATGGTGCCAGAAAGTGGTCTAATTTCATTTTTCTACATGTTGCTGTCCAGCTCTCCCAACACCACCTGTTGAAGAGGCTGTCTTTTTTCCATTGGACACTCTTTCCTGCTTTGTCAAAGATTAATTGGCCATATACTTGTGGGTCCAGTTCTGGGTTCTCTATTCTATTCCATTGGTCCATGTGTCTGTTTTTGTGCCAGTACCAT
>NC_043717.1:55332323-55348234 GCF_006229205.1 Suricata suricatta
CTGTGGATAGGTCTTGTACTGTTTTAGTATGGAATGTTCTGAATATATCTGTTAATTCCATCTGGTCCAGTGTGTCATCAAAGCCACCATTCCTTTTTTTATTTTCTGTTTCAATGATAGGCCTATCAATATATGATGTAGGTTACAGTCTTCTACTATGATTGTATTACTATTGATTAGTTCCTTTAAAATTTTCTTAAACATTGTTTTATATATTTTGGCCCTTTTTCTTGCTTGCATATATATTTACAACTCATATCTTTTTGTTGGATTGTCCCTTTTATTATTATATAATAATATAATAATTTTATCTCTTTTTACAGACATTGTATTGTTTTTTTGTTTCAAGTTTATTTAAATTCCAGTTAGTTAACATATAGTGTAATATTAGTGTCAGAAGTAGAATTTAGTGATTCATCACTTACATATGACCTCCAATGCACATCACAATTACCCTCCTTAATACCCATCACCCATTTAACCCATCCCCTTTCCTTACTCTTCTCCAGCAACACTGTTCTCTATATTTAAGGGTCTGTTTTCTGCTTTGCTTCTCTTTCTGTCACTCTTTTTTAGGAAAATCTCTTCCAGTTTTTTTCTTTTTTTTTAAGTTTATTTATTCATTTTGAGAGAGAAAGAGAGAGTGCAAGGAGGGTAGGGGGGAAGAAAGAGAGAGAGAGAGAGAGAGAGAGAGAGAGAGAGAGAGAGAGAGAGAGAGAGAGAGAGAATCCCAAGCAAGATTATGACAGTGCAGAGTGTGATGCTTTGGGGCTCAACCCTACAAACTGTGAGATTATGACCCAAGCCAAAGTCAGATGCTTAACTGACCTAGCCATCCAGGCTGCCCGCCTCTCTCTCTTTTCTCCCCCCTGTGTTCATGTTTGGTTTCTTAAATTGCACATAGCAGTGAAATTATATGGTATTTGTCCTTCTGTGACTGACTTACTTTGCTTAGCATAATACACTCTTCTTCCATCCATGTCATTGCAAATGGCAGGATTTCATTCATTTTTGATGGCTGAGTAATATTCCATTGTGTGCATGCGTATGTATGTATGTATGTATGTGCTGGTATGTGTGTGTATATATATATATATATACACACCATATATATATATACCACATATATACACACCATATATATATATACACACCATATATATATATATATATATATATACACATACCAGCTCTTTCCATTCATTAGTTAATAGACATTTGGGCTTTTTCCATAATTGGCTATTGATAATGCTGCAGTAAACATTGGGATGCACGTCCCCGTTCAAATCAGTATTTTTGCATCCTTTGGGTAAATACCTAGTAGTGAAATTGCTGTATCATAGAGTATTTTTAACTTTTTGAGGAACCTCCATAATGTTTTTTAGAGTGGGTGCACCAGTTTGCATTCCCACCAACATTCCCTTTTCTCAATATCCTCACCAACATCTGTTGTTTCTTGTATTGTTAATTTTAGCCATTCTGACAATTGTGAGGTGGTATCTCATTGTGTTTTTGATTTGTATTTTCTTGATGATGAGTTATTTGAGCATTTTTTCATGTGTCTATTATCCAGGTATATTTTCTTCAGTACCATAATGTCTTGATCACTGCAGCTTTGTAATATAACTTGATGTCCATAACTGTGATTCCTCCAGCTTACCTTTCTTTTTTCAAGATTACTTTTGGTATTTGGGATCTTTTGTGGTTCCATATAAATATTAGGACTTTTTGTTCTACTCTGTTTAAAATGCTCTTGGTATTTTAAAAGGTATTACATTAAATGTATAGATTGCTCTGAGTAGTGTTGGCATTTTAACAATATTTGTTCTTCCAATCTATGAGCATGGAATGTCTTTCCATTTCTTTCTGTCATATTGAATTACTTTCCTCAATGTTTTCCAGTTTTTAGAATACAAATATTTTACATCTCTGGTTTGGCTTCTTCCTAACTATTTTATTATTATTGGTGCAATTGTAAATGAGATTGATTCTTTGATTTCTTTTCTTGCTGCTTCTTTATTGATTTAAAGAATCACAAGAGATTTCTCTGCATTTATTCTATATCCTGTGACTTTATTTCCAGCAAATTTTTGGTGGCATCTCCTCTGTTCTCTTTGTAGAATATCATGTTATCTCCAAATTTCAAAAGTTTAATTTCTTCCCTATTGGTTTGGATGTCTTTTTTCCCTTTTTGTTGTCTGACTTCTGAGATTAGGCCTTCCACCACTATGTTAAATAACAGTATTGAGCATGGACATCCCTGTCTTGTTCCTGACCATAGAGTAACAGTTCTCAATTTTTCCCTAATGAGGATGTTATTAGCTGTGGGTCTTTCATATACGGCCTTCATGATGTTGAGGTATGCTCCATCTATCCCTACTTTGTTGAGTTGTTTTTCTTTTTATTACGAATAGATACGAGGGCAGCTGGCAGGTTCAGTCAGTAGGGCATCTGACCCTTGGTCCCAGGGCTGTGAGTTCCAGTCCCACATTGGGTGTGGAGCCTACATAAATAAATAAATAAATAAATAAATAAATAAATAAATAAATAAAATATTATAATATTGTACATATATGTATGAATGGATGTTGTATTTTCTCAAATGCTATTTCTGCATCCATTCAGAAGATCATATGGTTCTTACCCTTTCTTTTTATCCATTCTGAAAGGTATAAAGACTTTCTATTTCTTTCTCATTCAATTTGGTAGCTTGTATATGCTGAGTAATTTATTCATTTCATCTATGTTATTCAATTATAATGCTATGTGTTTTTGTAGGATCAGAAATATATCAGTTGTAAATTATCCTCTTTTATTTATAATTTTATTTCTTTTGGCTTCTTGTATAAAGCTTGTTTAGGTAAAGGTTTATTTTCTTTATATTTACAAAAAACTTTTATGTTTTAAAAAAACTTTTTCAAAAAAACTTTCATCTCATTGATGGTTTCTATTGTTTTTATAATGTCTATTTCATTTATTTCTTTGCCATCTCCTTCCTTCTGCTAACTTTGGGCTTAGTATGTTCTTCTGTTTCTAATTTTCTTGTGGTGTAAAGTTTGGTTGCTTATTTAAGATCTTTCTATTTTCTTTGACTTTTTAAAGGAAATTCGGGGCACCTGGGTGGCTCAGTCAGTTGAATGTCTGACTTTGGCTCAGGTTATGATTTCACAGTTCATGGGTTCGAGCCTTGCATCGAGCTCTGTGCTGGCAGCTCAGAGCCTGGAGCCTGCTTCTGATTCTGTGTGTCCCTCTCTCTCTGCCCCTCCCCTGTTCATGATCTGTCTCTCCCTGTCTCTCAAAACTAAGTAAATATTAAAAAATAAAAGAAAATGAAGAAAATTAACATATTTCCCAGAGGTAACTAATGTTTTCTGTGAATATATATGTTTTTCTAACATGACTTCACTATAGTCATTCCTTTGTATCTTTTTCCGACTTATCATTTTCTGCACAATTTCCATGTCATTCAACATTCTTCCTCAGTTGTGGCTCTAATTTTTGGAACACCATGGACAACCTTAGAGATCTGATGGAAACATAGGTTCTGTTCCCAGAAAATACACATCCTCCAATACACACCAGTCATATTCCCAGGGTGAAGGATAGGTTCAATGTTGTCAGTTTTTGGATGTTTCTAACAAGTTGGAAATCCGTTTCTCATGTGAAGGCTTCTGGTTTCCAAAATTTGGTTGCATACATGAAATATTAAATATAAAAACAAAACAAAAATACAAACTCATCAGAGGCCTCAATCTGTTCTGAGGCAACTTGTTTATAATATTTTGACAAGACGAAGGTCACAGGTATTTAGGGTTTATGGTCAGAACCAATTCATGTTTCCAGGCTTGGCTCACCTTTTTTTCCCTTAGAATATATATTTTAAAAATTTTATGAATTTAGGTATGTATGTATGTATGTATTTATAATTTATTGTCAAGTTAGCTAACATACACTGTATACAGTGTGTTCTTGGTTTTGGGGGTAGATTCTGTGATTTATTGCTTACATAAACAACCTGTGCTCATCCTAACATGCTTCCCTTAATGTCCATCACCCATTTTCCTCTCTCCCTTGTCCCCATTCAACTTTCAGTTTGTTCTCTGTATTTGAGTCTCCTATGGTTTGCCTCTCTCCTTCTTTGTAACTATTGTTTCCCCATCCCTTCTCCCATGTTCTTTTGCTAAGATTCTTAAGTTCCACATATGATTGAAAACATATGATATCTGTTTTTTCTGACTGACTTATTTCACTTAGCATAATACCCTACAATTGGAAATAGCAGAATTTCATTCTTTCTCATTGCCAAGTAGTATTGTATATATAAATACAAGTAATATTGTATATATAAACCACATCTTCTTTATCCATTCATCAGTTGATGGACATTTGGGCTCTTTCCATAATTTGGCTATTATTGAAAGGGCTGCTATAAACAATGGGGTACATATGCCCCTATGAATCAACACTTCTGTATCCTTTGGATAAACTCCTAGTAGGGCTGTTGCTGGGTTTTAAAGTAGTTTTATTTTTAATTTTTTGAAAAATCTCCACACTGTTTTCCAGAGCAGTTACATCAGTTTGCATTCCCATGAACAGTGCAAGAGGGTTCCCATTTCTCCACATCCTTGCCAACATCTGTTATTCCCTGAGTTGTTAATTTTGGCCACTCTGACTGGGGTGAGGTTTTAAGGACGCAGGTCTGATTCAAGCTTCCCCTCTGACCTTGAAGGCCTAGGTGTCAGCTTCTCAGAATCATTAGACAATAGAAGAGACAACCCTTGTAACACCCAATCAGGAAAGCCCAGCTAACACCTTTAACATTTCTAAGGGTGGGCCTAAAGATGGAGGCTCTAGGATAATCACCTATTGCTTAAGACTAGTCACGCCCTACGCGAGGATCCTGGGCCCACTCTGTGATTGGTCAATACTCTAAATGTTGTGATTGGCTCCCACAAAAAGTATCGATGTATGGTTAAAGTTACTGCCAGTATTGATAGAGGGTAGGGATTGGATCGCTGTGCTGGTGTCCCCATTTCCTGTAATGCCCCCTTCCTAAAAGAGCCCCTGCCCCGCCATGTTCGGGGCTCACTCTCTGCATGGATCCACTGTGTTGGTGATGTCTGTGAGCCCGTGCTTATAAGCCCATAATAAAGCCCTTTGCTTTTGCATGCATGACTCGGTCTCCCTGGTAGTCTCTGGATTTGGGGGGCGATATTGGAAACTTGGGTATTACAAGGTGGTATCTCAATGTGTTTTTGATTCGCATTTCCCTGATGATGAGTGATGTTGAGCATCTTTTCATGTATCTGTTGGCTGTCAAGATGTCTTTTTTTGGAAAAGGTTCTATTCATGGCTTCTGCCCATGTCTTCACTGGATTATTCAGGTGTCGAATTTGGAGAGTTCCTTGTAGACTGTGGATATAAGCCCGTTATCTGATATGTCATTTGCAACTATCTTTTCCCATTCTGTTGATTGCCTATTATTTTATTGATTGTTTCCTTTGTAGTGCAGAAGCTTTTTATCTTGATGAGGTCCCAATAGTTCATTTTTGCTCTTGATTCCCTTGCTGCTGGAGTCCCGCCCTGGCCAGTCCTGGGGTGTCCTGAAGAAGGGGTGGCGTTGGCATGAAGGAATGGACACAGACAGGTCAGGTGAACCGATCCGGACAGCTTATTGATTTTTAGCCAGCTTATATATGCTTTCTACTCTATATGTTTGTGTCAAGCTATTGTTTTTACTCTCAGAAAGTTCTCAGGGAATTGATCCAAGAGAAAACTTTCTGGTTATTTCCTTGCATTACTGCTTTTCGACTTTAAAGAATTAATCATTAATCTTATTATTTCTGTGTCTGACAAGCTCTAGGGCTAGTTATTATTTATATTATTATTCCAATTGTTTGGGCCGATACTGATAAGGCTGACTGAAACTGGTAGAGCCTATTCTTTAGAGAAATTGGACTGCTTTCTTGGTAACTGCCCACTGTAACCTACTACAGGGGCATGCTTTATTCAAAGTGCCCTTAATGATTAACCGATTGCTAAGTTACAGGGTAAGGCCCAGTAAGACAAAATGAACTGATTGAATAAGCTGATTGATTAGAAGGAGGGATATCGGTAGCTTTGCTTCCAGAGAACCGCTTTTCGGTCTTCTCTTGTCAGCCCCCTGGGCTTTGCCATCAGGTGGGTGATGAAGGTCTGCTCCCAACATCTCCCCCTTTTTTATTCTGTAAATTTGTAGAATGTATATCGGTGAATGGAAATGCCCAATAAGAAAAATAAGCAGATTGAACAAGCTGATTAATTAGAAGAAGGGATATCTGTAGCGTCGCTTCCAGAGAACCGCTTTGTGGTCTTCTCTTTTTGACCCCCTGGGCATTGCCATCAGGTGGGCGTTGAAGGTCGGCTCGCAGCACCTTGCCTTTGGGAATGTGATGGTTCCTGACTCACATTTAGGTCTTCCATTCATTTTGAATTTATTTTTGTGTATGGTGTAAGAAAGTGGTATAGGTTCATTCTTTTGCATGTCACTGTCCAATTTTTTCAAAACCATTTGTTGAAGAGACTGCCCTTTTTCCATTGGATACTTTTCCTGCTTTGTCAAACGTTAGTCGGACATACATTTGTGCGTCCATTTCTGGGTTCTGTCTTCTGTTCCATTGATCTATACGTCTGCTTTTGTGCCAGTACCATGCTGTATGGATGATAACAGTTTTGCAATACAGCTTGAAGTCTGGAACTATGATGCCTCCAGCTTTGGTTTTCTTTTTCAAAATTACTTGGGCTTATCAGGATATTTACTTTTTCCATACAAATTTTATAATTGTTTGTTCTGGCTGAGAAAAATGCTAGTGTTATTTTGATAAGGATTGCATTAACTGTGTAGATTGCTTTGGTAGTATCAACATTTTAACAATATTTTTTCTTCCAATCCTTGAGCATGGAACATTTTTCCATTTTGTTGTGTTATCTTCAATTTCCTTCATAAGTGTTCTATAGTTCTAAGAGAATAGACATTTTACCATTTTGGTTAGACTATTCCTAGTTATTTTGTGGGGTTTTTTTTGGTGTAATTGTTAATAAGATTGATTCCTTAATTGTTTTTTCTGAGGCTTCATTATGGGCACATATAAGTGTAACAGAATTCTATGCATTGATTTTGTATCCTGTGATTTACTGAGTTCGTGTATCATTTCTAGCAATTTTTTGGTGAAGTCTTTTGGGTTATCTATGTAGAATAGCATTTCTCCTACAAATAGTGAGAGTTTGACTTCTTCCTTGCTGACTTGGATGCTTTTTATTTCTTTTTTCTTTTTTTTTTCTTGTCTTATTGCTGAGGCTAGGACTTCTAGTACTATGTTAAATGACAGTGGCGAGTGTGGACATCCCTGTCTTGTTCTCATGGATGAATTTAAAACATACAGTGGGAATTAAAGTGCAGGAAATGAAAAGCAATTGGCCAGTCAAATACTTATCTAGGTGAACCAGAGCTTTCTACAAAGGGGAATTTGGGGGTACCTAAATGGCTCAGTCGGCTAAGCAGCCGACTTCAGCTTAGGTCATGATCTCATGGTTCGTGGGTTCGAGCCCCATGTTGGGCTCTGTGCTGACAGCTCAGAGCCTGGAGCCTGCTTCTCATTTTGTGTCTCCCTCTCTTTCTGACCCTCCCCCCCAACACTCTTTGCTTCTCTCTCTCAAAAATAAATAAACGTTAGAAAAAAAATTTTCAAAGGGGAAATACATGAATAGGGAAGCCTGGATTTTTACCTCGTTATGTAAGTGTCAAAATGTTTATTAAAGATGAATGAATATCTTTGAAGTGGTTGGTTCAGAAACCAAAAGCTTAATGTCAGACACTTACGGTATATGCAACAAAGTTCTTTGGCAAGTTCTTACACCGTAACCCTCCTTGTGATGCTGAGGCATCAGAGTTAATGGAGAGAATATTATCAATTTGGATAGTAGGCATGTTAAAATTTAAAGTTGTGGCATATTTTAACCAAGAAAGTACATATCTAATTAAATTATAATAACAATTCCTATAATAATTTAAGAAACAATAGTCTCAAATCCAGTCTGTAGTCACTGTCCCAAACTTGTAGGGTTCAGTCATAACAAATAGGTCAGTCAGCTCAAAGGGCTGTGGAAATCTATCAAAAGATTTGAGTAACATTGTAGAATATGTTAACATATTGGGCTATCTGATGTAAGTACGCTTGAACTTGTCCTGAGGAAGAGACACATGAGACTGTTGCACAAGGGGCAGAGTTTTATGTAGTCACTGCATATGTTGGGTTAAGATAGCTGATAATTGTTAACTAGACTCGGTTACCCAAGTTTGGGTGGCTAGGACCATTGTGCCAGTGCTCAATCCAATCAATCCTAGTAAAACTGAAATGCTCAGGACTAAGAGAATGAAAATAGCTCTTTTGGGTCAGTGGTAGCTAGCCATCGTAGTAAACACAGGAATTTGTAAACTGCAGGATAAACCATCAGTGGCAGGTCAAAGGAGAACACTGTGCATTGTAATACATGGACCAGGAGAAGCCAATCAGAGGGCTAGGGGAAAAAATAATGCATGATGTGAAAGCCTTGCAATGTAGGCCTGCAATAAAAGATGAAGACAGAGGTTCCCATATAAAGCATTCAACAGGACCTCCAGCAAGAAGCTCAGCAATTTGTATACAATTGTTGGCTATTTATGCTATACAAGACTTGGTAATGTGGTTAAAGTGTCTGTAGGCCAAGAGCTGTTTGTGCCTCCAAAACAATTCCTTGAGGATCAATTGAGTAGAAAGTGGGTGGGGCATCTAAATGAAGGAAAACTGGGAGCAAAGACTTTCTTACTAATTTCTATTAGTTGAAACTGAATATTTCATCAAGTAAGCACTTAAGGTGGGGTAAAGATGATTTAAAAAAATGATTAGTCCAGCAATTTTGGATATTCAATGTGTGGGTTTCTTCTTCAGCCCATTGGATTAAAGTATTGACAATGTTTGTGAAGTGTCTTGCTGGTGTTGTAGAAGGAAAATGGAAATGAGGTGTTTCATAAGAAGTAACAATATTGATGGGAAGAATCATGGAAGAGATCATAATAATGTCAAGAAGAATCACAATGGAATAAAACTTAATATCATCCAAGGACATTGTGGCAAGGGCTTGAAGTAGTTAGAAGTCATGGTCAGGAATTTCAATGTTAGCACACAGAAGTTGAAGGTGAAGGGGAGCAGGTGAGGAAGACAGTCTAAATGAGCAGTATTCATAGGCAAAGCAGCTGCCTGCCTAGTTCTGAATGCACATTTTGGCATGCAACAATGGGGAAATATTATAATGCTCCCCTGCAGTTTGGCAAAGGATGAAATTACAATATGATAGGCCACTTAGAATAAGGTATGCATCAGACAAATTTAGCAAAGTAATATTCCAGCTCCAATCAAAAGACTGTGATTGAATGAATAGAAAAAAACATAATCCATCTACCTTCTGCCTGCAAGAGATTCCATTCAGAACTGAAAACACACAGAGACTGAAAGTGAAGGAATGGAAAAAGACATTACATGTAAATTCATGTGAAAAAAGCTTGGGTAACAATACTTATATCAGACAAAATAGATTTTAAAATAAAGACTGTAACAAGAGACAAAGAAGGGCATAACACAATGATAAAAGCATCAATCCACCAACAGACTATATATTAGAAACTCCAGTGTAAAACAGTATAGAAACAGATCTGTTCTTAACTCCATGAAACTACCCTGTGTGTAGTGCATCTTTCAAGTAAAATCTTCTTTAATTAATATGTGTTTGTAAACATATCTGTAGAAGAATGTTGGAATAGACCTGCACTTAACTCAAACTAAACTGTGTAAATGTGTCCTTCAAGTGTCTTCTTTCTTCTTTCATTAAGATATATGTGTTTGTAACTTATGTGTAGAACATATGGGTAGAGCGATGTACTTAACTCAGTAAAACAACATTGTGTATAAACCTTTCAACTAACATCTTTGTTTCATTAAGATCTAAGTATGTGTAAACTTATATGTATAAGCATACAGTAATAGTCCTACTTTTAACTCATTGAACCCACATGGGGTATAATGTGTCTTTCAAGTAAGAACTTCATTCATTAAGAGAGAAGTTTTGTAAACTTATGTGTGGAAACACGTTGAAATAAAAAGATTCTGCACAGCAAAGGAAAAAATTAACAAAACTAAAAAGCAATCTCCAGAATGGGGAATATATTTGTAAATGACATATCAGATAAAGGGATAGTATTCAAAATGTATTAAAGACTTATCAAACTCAACACCTGAAAAATAAATAATCAGCTAAGAAATAGTCAGAAGACATAAATAGACACTTTTCTGAAGATGACATCAAGATGGCTAACAGACACACAAAAAGATTTTCCACACCACTCATCATGAGGGAAATATAAATTAAAGCAACAATTAAATGCCACCACAAACCTGACAGAATGGCTAAAATTAACAAATAAGGAAAAAACAGAAGTTGGTAAGGATGTGGAGAAAGGGGAAAACTCTCTTACACTGTTGGTGAGAAAGCAAACTACTGCAGCCACTCTGTGAAACAGTGTAGAATTTCCTCATAAAGTTAAAGATAGAGATACCCTATGACCCAGCAATTGCAATACTAGGTATTTAACCAAAGGATACCAAAATACTGATTTCAAGGAGCACATGCACCCCAATTTTTATATCAGCACTATTAACAATAGTCAAATTATGGGAAGATCCCAAATATGCTTTGACTGATGAATGGATAAACATGATGTGGTGTATATATAGACAATAAAATATTACTCAGCCATCAAAAAGAAGGAAGGGGTGCCTGGGTAGTTCAGACAGTTAAGCTTTTGATTCTAGATTTCGGCTCAGGTCATGATCCCAGGGTCATGGGATTGAGCCCTGTATCGGGCTTTATGCTGAGTGTGGAGCCTGCTTAAGATTCTCTCTCTCTCTCGCTCTGTCTCTCTCTCTCTTTCTCTCTCTCTCTCCCCTCCTCCCCCTCTTCCTCCACCTTCTCCTCCACCATTCTCCACTGCTTATGCATGCCCTCTTTTTTTCTTTTATAGCTTATTGTCAAGTTGGTTTCCATATAACACCCAGTTCTCACCCCAACAAGTGCACTCCTCCATACTCATCACCCCCCTTCCCCACTCCCTCTCCCCCATCAGCTCTCAGCTTGTTCTCAGTATGCAAGAGTCTCTCATGATTTACCTTCCTCCATTTCTCCAACTATTTCTTCCCCCTCCACTCCCCCAGGGTCTTCTGTTAAGTTTCTCCTGTTCCACTTATGAGGGAAAATATATGGTATCTGTCCTTCTCTACCTGACTTATTTCACTCACCATGACACCCTCGAGGTCCATCCACATTGCTACAAAGGGACAGATTTCATTCTTTTTCATTGCCATGTAGTATTCCATTGTATATAAAAACCACATCTTCTTGATTGATTCATTAGTTGATGGACATTTAGGCTCTTTCCATGACTTGGCTATTGTTGAAAGTGCTGCCATGAACATTGAGGTACATGTGCCCCTATGCATCACCACTCCTGTATCTCTTGGGTAAATCCCCAGCAGTGCTATTGCTGGGTGATAGGGGAGTTCTATTGTTAATTTTTGAGGAACCTCCCCACTGCTTTTTAGAACAACTGCACAAGTTTACATTCCCAACAACAGTAAAAGAGGGTGTCTGTTAATCCACACCGTCGCCAACATCTATAGTCTCTTGATTTGTTCATTTTAGCCACTCTGACTGGTGTGAGGTGGTATCTCAGTGTGGTTTTGATTTATTTGTATTTCCCCAATGATGAGTGACACTGAGCATCGTTTCATGTGTCTGATGGCCATCTGAATGTCCTCTTTGGAGAAGTGTCTCTTCGGGTCTTCTGCACATTTCTTTACTGGATTATCCATTTTTTGAGTGTGGAGTGTGGTGAGTTCATTGTAGATTTTGGATACAAGCCCTTTATTCGATATGTTATTTGCAACTATCCTTTCCCATTCTATCAGTTAGTTATTAGTTTTCTATTGCTTCCTTTGCAGTGCAGTTTTTTTTATCTTGATGAGGTCTCAATAGTTCATTTTTGCTCTTGATTCCCTTGCCATTGGGGATGCATCGAGCAGGAAATTACTGCAGTTGAGGTCAAGGAGGCTGTTTCCTGCTTTCTCCTTTAGGGATTTGACAGTTTCCTATCTCACATTCAAGTCTTTCATTTATATTGAGTTTATTTTTATGTATTGTGTAAGAAAGTGGTCTAGTTTCATTCTTCTGCATGTTGCTGTTCATTTCTCCCATCACCACCTGTTAATGAGGCTGTCTTTTTTCCATTGCATACTTTCTTGTTTTGTCAAAGATTAATTGGCCATGCATTTGTGGAACCATTTTTGAGTTCTATATTCTATTCCATTGGTCTATGTGTCTGTTTTTGTGCCAATACCATACTGTCTTTTTAAAAAATATTTTATCGTCAAATTGTTTTCCATACAACACCCAGTGGTCTTCCCCATAAGTGCCCTCCACCATCACCACCACCTCTTTTCCCCCCTCCCCCTTCCCCTTCAACTCTCAGTTCATTTTCAGCATTTAATAGTCTCTCAAGGTTTGCATCCCTCTCTCTCCCCAACTCTCTCTCCCTCCTCCACTCCCCCTGGTTCTCCATTAGGTCTCTCCTGTTTTCCTGTTAGACCTATGAGTGCAAACATATGGCTTTTGTCTTTCTATGCCTGGCTTACTTCGCTCAGCATGACACCCTCAAGGTTCATCCACTTTCCTATAAAATGACCATATGTCATTCCCTCGCATTGCCATGTAGTACTCCATCGTGTATATATACCACATCTTCTTGATCCACTCATCAGGCGATGGACATTTAGGCTCTTTCCATGGTTTGGCTATTGTTGACATTGCTGCTATGAACATTGGGGTACATGTGTTCCTATGCATCAGCATTTCTGTCTCCCTTGGGTAAATCCCCAGCAATGCTATTATTGCTGGGTCATAAGGGAGTTCTATGGATAGTTTTTTGAGGAACCTCCACACTGTTTTCCAGAGTGGCTGCTCCAGTTTACATTGCCACCAACAGTGTAGGAGGGTGCCCATCTCTCCACACCCTCGCCAGCATCTATAGTCTCTTGATTTGTTCCTTTTAGCCACTCTGACTGGTGTGAGGTGGTATCTCAGTGTGGTTTTGATTTGTGTTTCCCTGATGATGAGTGATGTTGAGCATCGTTTTATGTGTCTGTAACCATCTGGATGTCCTCTTTGAAGAAGTGTCTGTTCATGTCTTCTGGCCATTTCTTCACTGGATTATTTGTTTTGTGGGTATGAAGTTTGGTGAGTTCCTTGTACTTTTTCGATATTAGCCCTTTATCTGATATGTCGTTTGCAACTATCTTTTCCCATTCTGTCGGTTGCCTATTATTTTTCTTGATTGTTTCCTTTGCCTTGCAGAAGCTTTTTATCTTGATGAAGTCCCAAGGTTCAGTTTTGATTTCATTTCCCTTGCCTTTGAGGATGTGTCGAATAGAAGATTGCTGCCGTGGAGGTCTAGGAGGTTTTTTCCTACTTTCTCCTCGAGGGTTCTGATGGTTTCCTGTCTCACATTCAGGTCTTTCAGCCATTTTGAGTTTATTTTTGTGTATGGTGTAAGAGAGTGATCTAGTTTCATTCTTCTACATGTTGCTGTCCAATTTTCCCAGCACCACCTGCTAAAGAGGCAGTCTTTTTTCCATCGGATACTCTTTCCTGCTTTGTCAAAAATTAATTGGCCGTACATTTGTGGGCCCAGATCTGGGTTCTCTATTCTATTCCATTGGTCTATGTGTCTGTTTCTGTGCCAATACCATACTGTCTTGATGATGACAGCTTTGTAGTAGATGCTAAAGTCTGGTATTGTGATGCCTTCCGTTTTGGTTTTCTTCTTCAATATAACTTTGGCTAATCGGGGTCTTTTGTGGTTCCATATGAATTTGAGGATAGTTTGTTCTAGTTTTGAGAAGAATGTTGGTGCAATTTTGATGGGGATTGCATTGAATGTGTAGATTGCTTTGGGTAGTAATGATATTTTCACAATGTTTATTCTTCTGACCCATGAGCATGGAATGTTTTTCCATTTCTTGGTGCCTTCTTAAATGTCTTTCATAAGTTTTCTATAGTTTTCATCATATAGGTCTTTTACATCCTTGGTTAGGTTTACTCCTAGGTATTTGATGGTTTTTCGTGCAATCATGAATGGGATCATTTTCTTAATTTCTCTTTCGGCTGCTTCATTTTTGGTGTATAGGAATGCAACTGATTTCAGTACATTGATTTTGTTCCCTGCGACTTTACTGAATTCATTGAACAGTTCTAGAAGGTTTCTGGTGGAGTCAATTGGGTTTTGCATGTAGAGTATCATGTCATCTGCAAAAAAGTTTGACTTCTTCCTTGCCAATTCTGATGCCTTTTATTTCTTTTTGTTGTCTGATTGCTGATACTAGAACTTCCAGCACTATGTTAAACAACAGTGGTGAGAGTGGGCACCCCTATCGTGTTCCTGATCGCAGGGGGAAGGCTCTCAGTTTTTCCCCATTGAGGATGATATTAGCTGTGGGTTTTTCGTAAACTGCTCTTATAATGTTTAGGTAAGTTCCTTCTATTCCGACTTTCTCAAGGGTTTTTATTAAGAAATGTTGCTGTATTTTGTCAAATGCTTTTCCTGCATCTATCGACAGGATCATATGGTTTTTATCCTTTCTTTTGTTAATGTGATGGATCCCATTGATGGATTTGCAGATATTGAACCATCCCTGTAACCCAGGAATGAATCCCACTTGATCATGATGGATAATTCTTTTTATATGCTGTTGAATTCGATTTGCTAGTATCTTGTTGAGTATTTTTGCATCTGTATTCATTAAGGATATTGGTCTGTAGTTCTCTTTTTTGGCTGGGTCTCTGGTTTGGGTATCAAGGTGATGCTGGCTTCTTAGAATGAGTTTGGAAGCTTCCCTTCTATTTCTATTTTTTGTTATAGTTTGAGAAGAATGAGTATTAGCTCTGCTTTACGTGTCTGGTAGAATTCCCCTGGGAAGCCGTCTGGCCCTGGGCTCTTATTCATTGGGAGATTTTTGATAACGGATTCAATTTCTTCACTGGTTATTGGTCTATTCATGCTTTCTATCTCTTCCGGTTTGAATTTTGGTAGTGCATGTGTATTTAGGAATTTGTCCATTTCTTCTGTGTTGTTCAGTTTGTTGGCATACAGTTTTTATAGTAATCTCTGAAGATTGCTTGTATTTCTAAGGGATTGATTGTAATAGGTCCTTCTTCGTTCATGATTTTGTCTATCTGAGTCCTCTCTCTTTTTTTTTCTGAGGAGCCTGGCTATAGGTTTATCGATTTTGTTTCGTTTTTCAAAGAACCAACTCCTGGTTTCATTAATCTGCTCGACTGTTCTTTTGGACTCTTTATTGTTTTTTTCCGCCCTAATCTTTATTATTTCTTTTCTTCTGCTGGTTTTGGGGTGCTCTTGCTGCTTCCTTTCTAGTTCCAGTAGGTACTCTGTTTGATTTTGAATTTGCGCTCTTTCTAGTTTGTTGAGATTGGCCTGGATTGCAATATACTTTCCTCTTAGGATGGCCTTGGCTGCATCCCAAAGATTTTAGATTGTTGTATTTTCATTTTCGTTGGTTTCCATATATTTTTTAATTTCTTCTCTAATTGCCTGATTAACACAATCATTCTTTAGTAGGGTCGTTTTTAACCTCCACATTCTTGGAGGTTTTCCAGACTTTTTCCTGTGGTATTTCAAGTTTCATAGCATTGTGATCTGAAGGTGTGCATGGTATGATCTCTATTTGTTTATACTTATGGAGGGCTGCTTTATGTCCCAGTATGTGGTCTAT
>NC_043717.1:55348334-55360568 GCF_006229205.1 Suricata suricatta
ATATTAAAGTCCCCTGCAAGTAGCACATTTTTGTCAAGAAGATTGTTTCTCTCTGTGATAGTTGCTTTATGTATTTGGGTGCTCCCGAATTAGGCGCATAGATATTTATAATTGTTAGCTCTTCCTGATGGAGAGATCCTGTAATTATTATATAATGTCCTTCTTCATCTTTTGTTACTGCCTTTACTTTAAAGTCCAGTGTGTCTGATATTAGTATGGCTACTCCAGCTTTCTTTTGGCTTCCAGTCGCCTGATAGATATTTCTCCATCCCTTTACGTTCAACCTGAAGGTGTCTTCTGGTCAAAAATGCATCTCCTGTAGACAGCAAATAGATGGGTTTTTTTTTTTTATCCATTCTGCTACCCTGTGTCTTTTGGTTGGTACATTCAGTCCATTTACATTCAATGATATTATCGAAAAATGTGGGTTTAGATTCATTGTGTTCTCTGTAGAGTACATGTTTGTGGTGATGTTTCTGGTACCTTATATTTCTTGCTACATTTCCCTTATGGAGTCCCTCTTAGGATTTCCTGTAGGGCTGGTTTGGTGGTCATGAATTCTCTCAATTTTTGTTTATTTGGGAAAACCTTTATCTCTCCTTCTATTTTGAAAGGCAGGCTTGCTGGGTAGAGGATTCTTGGCTGTAAATTTTTTCTGCTCATCACATTGAAGATTTCCTGCCATTCCTTCCTGGCCTGCCAAGTTTCATTAGATAGGTCTCTAACCACTCTGATAAGTTTCCCTTTGTATGTGAGGGCCCTTTTCTCCCTAGCTGCTTTCAGAATTCTCTCTTTATCTTTATATTTTGCTAGTTTCACTATGATATGTCGTGGTGAAGGCCGATTCAAATGACGTCTTAAGGGGGTTCTTTGTGCCTCTTGAATTTGAATGTCTATTTCTTTTCCCAGATTTGGGAAATTCTCAGTTATAATTTGGGCAAGTATCCCTTCAGGCCCTTTCTTTTTGTCTCCCTCTTCAGGAATTCCTATGAGAAGGATGTTGTTCCATTTGATTTTATCACTCAGATCTCAAATTCTCCTTTCCTGACTCTGGATTAATTTCTCTCTCTGTTTTTCAGCTTCCTCTTTTGCTATAACTATATCTTCTAATTCACCTATTCTTCTCTCTGCCTTGTCAATCCTTGAGGTGGCTGCCTCCAGTTTGTTATTCACCTCACCTATAGCCTTTTTTAACTCATCAGTTGATTCTTTGATGCTTTTCTCAACCCCAGCGATTAATCTTATGACCAGCTTTTTAAATTCTTGATCTGATATGTTGTCTAGATCTGCCTTGAGCAGTTCTGTGGCTGTGACTTCCCCCTGGAAGTTCTTCAGGGGAGAGTTTCTTCGTTTTGTCACTTTGCTATTTTTCTCTCTTGTCACCTTTAGAAAGCTCATTGTGCACTGTGCACCTATTAATATTTCTCTGTTAAAAGAGGCTTATTGACTGTCCAGGGCCTGTCGTTTCCGGGAATGTTTCTCTTAATGGTGTCTCTCGGTTTCTCTTGTTGTGTCTGTATTTTATTTCCCTACTCCGCGATATGTGGGACTTGCCTTCTTGCACACTTTGGCTTGTTTCTTGGTGTGGTCCTAGGAAGGAAAATAGACAGACACACACAGAGGGAACTGAAGCACACATACACAAAGACAAATAAAACAAAGACAGACATAAAAAGGGGGAAAGAAAAGTTAGAAAATGGAAAGGAAAGAGACAAAAAGAAGAGAAGAAGAGAAAATAAAAAGAAAACAGAAAGAAGAAAAGAGAAAAAAGAAAAAATAATAAAAAAATATAGAAGGGGGTCGGAAACAACAAAGGACAGTAGAGCGTTTAAAAGTGTATGACCAGTTGAGGGGAGAGGTAAGGATGAGATACAGGAGAATATATCTGGGTTGCTAGAAGGTGAAAAAGTAAGGGAGAAAGGAGAAAGGAAAATGAGGAGTAAAAATTTAAGAGAGTTAAGTAAAAAAAAGACAAAACAAAAAAAGGTAATAATAACAAAGAAATAAGTATGAAAAAAGTGGAGAAAGGAAAAAAATTTTTAAAAATAAGAGCAGCAGCTCCCCCTTGTAGATAGGCTTGGTTTGGTGTGGTAGGTCTCGAAGGCTGTTCTCAGAGGCTCTGTCTTGGTGTCTATGGAGATTATAATGGTGGCATGCCAAGCTCCGCTGAGCTAGGCACTGTAGGCCACTCTAATGAGTCCGATCTCCTTGGGCCGCAGTTGAGCCGAGTTGTATTTTCCAGACCCGCCTCCATTCAAAGTTCCAGTCCATGCACGTTTGCGCTACCACAGATGAAATATATTTGTTTTGGTGGCTGGCTTCTTAGGGCGAGGAATCAGTTTGTCTTGGCTCAGGCTGGGATTTCGGCTGCCCCTGCCTGAGGTGAAATGAGTAGCAGTAGGTGAAGTGTGCACCTTCACAGACCCAGCTGCGGAGTCCCCACCCCCAGCCAGGATCACTATTACAATGGGGGAAGGAGAAAAAAAAATTGAGACTCTCTTGGCTTTGAGTAGCTGTTGCTCAAGGCGCTGTGCACTGCTGGAAATGCGCTGGGAGCTCCTGCAGTCCAGCGCGTGCCCAGGCCTCCACCCGCCGCTGACTCCCTGTTGGGGGTTGTGAAGGTGTGGGCCCTATTTTTTCCTGTGGGCACCCGGGATTCAGGATTCACACAGCCAGTGCAGGGAGCAAGATGCGCCGTGGAAATGAGGTGCGTGGTTCCGTTCCCAAAACCAAGTTCGAGGTTAGCGTGCCCCTGGCGCAGACATTGCCAGGGCACCGCTGCTGCAGCCTCTCACCACACCGCGGCCCGCCGCTGCCTCTCAAAGTGCGCAGCCACCAGGGCCGCTACTGTGGCCACTTCTCGCCGCCACCGCCCCTGCAGCTGCTTCCTCTGCTTCCCTGCCACCGAGATGGCTTAGGGCTGGAAGCTGTTCCTTCTTTTGCACCACCTGGATTCGGGATTCCGGCTACCCAGCAGTTATCTATGGAGTGGGATTCTCTCTCCAAGCGTGGCTACATGTTCTTTACCTCTTCCCCAGAGACAGTACCTCTTCCCCAGAGACAGTACGATGAGCCTGTTCAGACTCTCTGTCTCTTCCCTTTGTCTCTTGGGCTCTGTGCGCTTGCCCCACGTTATGCTGGGGATCCTGCCTCCCCTGCCCTTCCCGGGCTGGCCTGTTTTCAGATCTCCCCAGTTCGCACTCACTCACTCAGATATCCTTGAGGTTCTATTCTTTCTGGAGTCCATATTTTCTCCTTCCCCTTTTGCAGATGAGAGTAATATCCTTCTCAGTTCGATCGATGGGGCAGACGGAGTTTACAGAGCTCCCTTCCTTTCAGCCATCTTACAGATCAATACCATACTGTCTTGATGATGATGGCTCTGTCGTAGAAGCTAAAGTCTGGGATTGTGGTGCCTCCTGTTTTGGTTTTCTTCCTCAACATTAATTTTGCTCTTCAGGGTCCTTTGTGATTCCATACGAATTTTAAGATAGTTAGTTCTAGCTTTAAGAAGAATGTTGGGAGATGAGTCCTCTTCAGCCCTTTAGGAGCAGTTTTTCAGTTTGCCCCAGCTCTTGTGTTGTGTTGTGGCCCCTTTGCTTTTCAGTTATTTGGAGGCCTTGTCTCTCAGCTGCATTTCTTAATATTTGGGGGTGCCTAATGTGGGGTCCAGACTCTTCGCTCTTCTAGGAGATGTTCCATGTATGTTTATGGTGTGCTGACACTGCCAGGCACTGTTCTGGAGGCTGGGAATATTACTGTGAACAAAATAAATAAAATATCCTGGCTTCATGGGATTGCCTCTCTTTGGACCTTTTGGAGAGGAAGGGACCTCTATAACTTATATATACAATGGAATACTACATGGCAATGAGAAAGAATGAAATCTTGCCATTCGTAGCAACATGGATGGACCTCAAGGGTGTCATGGTAAGCAAAATAAGTCAGACAGAGAAGGACAGATACCATATGTTTGCACTCAAATGACTAACAGGAGAAACCTAACAGAAGACCATGGGGAGGGGAAGGTGGTAAAAGATTCAGGGAGAAGGAGGGCAGCAAATCATGAGAGACTCTTGAATACTGAAAATACTGAAATTGAACTGAGGGTAAAGGTGAAGGGGTGTGATGCTCACGGAGAAGTGCACTTGTGGGGAAGAACACTGGGTGTTAAATGGAAACCAGCTTGACAATAAACCATAAAATTTTTAAAAAGGAATAAACTGAACAAAGAAAGTATAAAATCTCTACTCTGAAAATTATGAGAAATTGATCTAAAAAATCAAACATGTCACTAATAAATGGAAGAATATACCAAGTTCATGGATTTGAATAATTAACATTGTTAAAATAGTAATACTACCAAAAGCCATCCATAAGTATAATGCAATCTGCATCAAAACTCCAAAGACAGTTTTTAAAGAAGTAGAAAATTCCTGGAATTTATATGGATCACCAAGGACCCAAAATTGCTAAAGCAATCCTGAGAAAGAAATGCAAAGCAGGAGGCATCATACTTCTTGATTTCAAGCTATACTATAAAGGTTAGTAATCAAACAGTGTGGTACTGGCTACAATCAGAAATATAGATCAATGGAACAGAATATAAACTGAGAAATAAACCCAAACTTACATGGTCAACTAATATTTGACAAGGAAGCCAAGAATACTCAATGGAGAAAAGACAGTCTTTTTGGTAAATTCCTCTGGGAATATTGGATATTTGCATGTAAATGAATGAAACTAGACCCCTCCCTTACACCACACACAAAAATGAACTCAAAAAAATTAAGGACTTACATATAAGACCTGAAACCGTGAAATTTCTGGAAGAAAAATAGGCATAAAGCTCCTTGACGTAGGCCTTACAATTTTTTTGATATGACACCTAAAGCACAAGCAACAAAATAAAAAATAAACCAGTGTAACTATATCAACTTTAAAAACTTTTTGCAAAACGAAGGAAAAAATCAATATAGTGAAAAGAGAACTTATAGATTGGGAAAAATATTTGCAAACCACATATCTGATACAGAGTTAATATCCAAAACATATAAAAACTCACACAACTCAATAGTAAAAATACCTAAATAATAAAATTAACAAATGTACAAAAGTAATGAATAGAAATTTTTCCCAAAGATGATATATGAATGCCTATCAGGTACTTAAAATGATCACTAGTCATTAAAGAAATGCAAATCAAGACAGTGAGGATAGGCAAGATGGTGGCAAAATAAGGAGTTTCGTACTTCCCACCTGCATGCCTCAAACAAAGAAGGGCTGAAACCAAAGGACACTGAACCCCAAGAGTCTGAGAGGAAAAGAGATGGAATCCACTAAGAAGACAGCCTCATAGGTACATGATTGCCAACTAGGGAAGATAAAAACTGGCCGGCAAATGGAGGTATGGAGGGGAGGGAGCCCCTTCTGCGGAGAGACAAAGGAAAGAGAAAGAGCAGCTGGGGAATCATAGAACTGTACCTGGAGAAGAGAAAAACCTTGGCCCAGGACAGAGAGGGATCATATCATCCCATATATAACCACAAGGCTTTTAGAGAGAGATCCCATCTCTAACTGCAGAGCTTTCTTTGGGCTGGATGCCCTGATCCCAGTGATTTGAGAATGGTCTGGGAGAGGGGGGGGTCGCCATTTTCCTACCCACAACCAGCAAGGCGGAGTCTCAGAGAGGACCCATGGGACCCACAGTGGAGGTGAGACATGCCTACACAAACCCACGCCCATCTGAGCTGGGAACTTGCTTTTTTTTCCACCCATGTGCCACAGGCTATTTTATTTATTTTTATATAGTTTATTGTCAAATTGGTTTCCATTTAACACCCAGTGCTCTTCCCCATAAGTGCCCTCCTCCATGACCACCACACCCCTGCCATTTTCCCCCCACCCCTTCAACCCTCAGTTCGTTTTCAGTATTCAAGAGTCTCTAATGATTTGCCTCCCTCCCTCTCCCTGATTCTTTTACCCCCTTCCCCTTCCCATGGTCCTCTGTTAGGTTTCTCCTGTTAGTTCTGTGAGTGAAAACATATGGTATCTGTCCTTCTCCACCTGACTTATTTTGCTTAGCATGACAGCCTCGAGGTCCATCCACTTTGCTACAAATGGCCAGATTTCATTCTTTCTCATTGCCATGTAGTATTCCATTGTATGTATCAACCACATCTTCTTGATCCATTCATCAGGTGATGGACATTTAGGCTCTTTCCATGACTTGGCTATCATTGAAAGTATCGCTATGAACATTGGGGCACATATGCCCCTATGCATCAGCACTTCTGTATCCCTTGGGTAATTCTTCAGCAGTGCCACTGCTGGGTCGTAGGGGGGTTCTACTGGTAGTTTTTTTGAAGAACATCCATCTTGTTTTCCAGAGCAACTGTACCCGTTTACATTACCACCAACAGTGTAGGAGGGTCCCCGATTCTCCCCATCCTCGCCAGCATCTACAGTCTTGATTTGTTCATTTAAGCCACTCTGACTGGCATGAAGTGGTATCTCAGTGTGGTTTTGATTTGTATTTCTCTGATGATGAGTGATGCTGAGTATCATTTCTTGTGTCTGGTGCAATCTGGATGTCCTCTTTGGTCAAGGAAGCTGCTTTTTTCATTAGAATTCAGATAGATGCTGCAGAGACAGACAGCCACTCCCCCAAGACCAACAGTGATGCAGTGCCATGATTAACTCTAGATAAATTCTTGCTATTCATATATATTCTCCCTTATCTCATTCTTATCTCTTCCCTCTTCTGGACTGGTTATTCTGGTATTAGGATTGCTTAAACAGGCATATTTAATCCATTCTCTTGATATATATGCTACACCTCATTTGTTACTTTCCTTTCTCTCTGAAATAATCACTCTATATCGTTTCTCAGGCTAACATTATCTTCTTTTGCTTCTTCTTCTCACCTCCTGCCTTATTCTCCTTTTTTCTCTCTGAATTAATCCTTTCAGTCTCTCTGCCTGGTCAATATTCAATCTCTCTTTCTCCACTCTCCTGTCATTTCTCTGTAGGTGCTCTTCCATCAGCACTGCCTCCATCCTGCTCTTTATGTGTACCTGCAATTTCTGGTTTTGTGCTTTTAGATTGTCCTTTATTTGTTGTTGTTGTTGTTGTGTGTGTGTGTGTGTGTGTGTGTGTGTGTTTCTTTTTTCTTTATTTCTGTTTGCTTTTTTGTTTGATTTGTTGGTGTGTTGTGTTTTTGATCGCTGTTTGTCTGTCTCTTTTCCTTTCCAGGGCTACCTCAAGAAACAAACCAAAGTACACTTGGTGGAGAATCCCTAATATTGCTACAAGTAGGGAAATAAAATAACCTAAGTCACAAAAAGAGAGACCAAGTGACACCATGAATAAAATACTTCCTGAATGGACAGGCCCTGGATACTCTATAAACCTCCTTTTCTATAGCAGTACTCACAGGTGCAGAGTGCATAACAAACTTTTATAACTGACAAGAGACTGAAAACTACTCGAAATGATGAAACAAAAGAACTTTCCTTTAAAGAAATTCCAGGAAGAAATGACAAATAAAGAATTGGCCAAAACATATATAAGCAACATAACGGAAAAAGAATTTAAAACAGTGCTCATAAAATTAATCGCTGGACTTGAAAAAGGCATAAAGGGGTGCCTGGGTGGCTCAGTCGGTTAAGCATCGGCTTCGGCTCAGGTCATGATCTCATGGTTCGTGTGTTCGAGCCCTGTGTCACGCTCTGTGCTGACAGCTAACTCAGAGCCTGGAGCCTGCTTTGGATTCTGTGTCTCCCTCTCTCTCTTTGACCCTTCCCTGCTCACGCTGTCTCTCTTTGTCTCTCAAAAATAAATAAAAAACATCAAAAAATATTAAAAATTTAAAAAAAGAAAAACGCATAGAAAATATCAGAGACACTATTGCTCCAAAGAATATGGACCTTAAAAAGAGTTGTGATTAATTAAAAAATGCTATAAATGAGGTGCATAATAAAATGGAGGTGGCCACTGCATGGATTGAAGAGGCAGAGAGGAGAATAGGTGAATTAGAAGATACAATCATATAAAAAGAGGAAGCCAAGTAAAAGAGAGAGAAATTGATCCAGGAATATGAAAGGAGAATTTGAGAACTGAATGATGCAATAAAACAGATCAATATCCCTATCATAGGAATTCTAGAAGAAGAAAAAAAGAAAGGGGCTGAAGGGTGTACTTGAACAAATTATAGCCAAGAACATCCTCAATCTGGGGAAGGAAACACACATTGAAATTTAAGGGGCACAGGGAGCTCCCCTCAGATGTAACTTGAATTGGTCTTTTGCAGAACATATCATAGTGAAACTGGAAAAATACAAGGATAAAGAGAGAATTGTGAAAGCAGCTAGGGATTAAAGAGCCCAGACATACAAAGGAAGACACATCAGGGTAATAAGAGACCTATCTACTGAAACTAAGCAGTCCCGAAAGGAATGACAGGAAATCCTCAGTGTGAGGAGCAGAAAGCCTGTCATTCAGAATAGAAGGGGGGATAAAGGTTTTCCCAAATAAACAAAAATTGAAGGAATTAATCACACTAATCCAGCCCTACAAGAGATCCTAAGAGGGACTTTGTGAGGGAAATGTTGCCAAGGAACAGAAGGTACCAAAGACACCTCTACAAGCCTGAATCCTTCCGAGAAAACAAAGACTCTAAACCCATATTTTTCAAGAATTACTGAATGTAAATGAACTAAATGCTCCAATCAAAACATAAATGGTAGTGGAATGGATAAAAAAACAAGACCCATCTATTTGCTGTCTAAAAAAGGCTCATTTTAGAACTGATGACGCCTTCAGATTGGAACTGAGGGGCAAGAGAAATATCTACCATGCTACTGGAGGTCAAAAGAAAGCTGGAGTAGCCATGATATAAGTATCAGGCAATCTGGACTTTAAAGTTAAGATGGCAACAAGAGATGAAGAGGGCATTATATAATAATTACAGGGTCTCTCCAGCAGGAATAGCTAATAATTATAAACATCTATGCACCAAATTCGGCAGTACTCAATTACATAAAACAATTAATTATAAATGTAAGCAGTCATAATGATAAGTATATGCTAATAGCAGGGGACTTTAATACTCCACTTACAGCAATGGATAGATCAACTAGACAGAATCACTAAGGAAACAAAGGAACTGAAAAACACATTGGTCCAGATGGGCGTGACAGGTATATCTAGAAGTCTACATCCTGAGGCTATGTAATTCCCTTTCTTCTAGAGTGCACATGAAATGATCTCTAAGATAGATCACATACTGGGTCTCAAAAGAGCCCTCAATAAATATAAAAGAATGGAGATCGTGCAACACACACTTTTCAGATCACAATGCTATGAAACTTGAAACCAACCACAGGAAAAATCCTGGAAAACTTCCACACACATGGAGGTGAAATAACACCTTACTAAAGAATGAATGTGCCAATCAGGCAATTAGCGAAGAAATTAAAAAATGCATGGAAACATATTAAAATGAAAATACAACAATGCAACCTCTCTGGGATGAAGCAAGGGTGGTCCTAAGAGGAAAATACATTGCAATCCAGGCCTATTTCAAGAAACAACAAAAAGTGCAAATTCAATATCTAACAGTGCACCTAAAGGAGCTAGAGGCAGAGAAGCAATAACACCCGATACCTGGCAGAGGAAGAGAAATAATGAATATAAGGGAAGAAATAAACATTATAGAATCAAAAAAAAAAAAAAAACAGTTGACCAGAACAGTGAAACCAAGAGTTGGTTTTTTGAATTGGTTAACCTTTAACCAGGCTTCTGAAAGAGAAAAGAGAGAGAATCCAAATAGGCAAAACTACAAATGAAAATGGATTTATGAAAACAAATACCTCAGAAATACAAGCATTTATCAGGGAGTACTATGAAAAATTACATGCCAACATACTGGATAAACTAGAAGAAATGGAAAAATTCCTAAACACACATCCATTACCAAAACTGAAACAAGTGATTTAAACTGAGCAGATCCATAACCAGAGAGGAAATGAATCAGTTATCAAAAATCTCGCAACAAATAAGAGCCTTCGGCCAGATGGTTTCCTTGGGGAAACCTACCACACATTTAAAGCAGAGTTAATACCCATTCATCTCAAACTATTCCAAAAAATAGAAACAGAAGGACAACTTCCAGACTCATTCTATGAAGCCAGCATCACTTTGATTCCCAAACCATACAGAGACCCAGGGGAAAAAAAAAAGAGAGAACTACAGGCCAATATTCCTGATGAATACAGATGCAAAAAAACACTCAACAAGATACTGTCAAATCAAAATCAACAGCATATAAAAAGAATTAATCTACCATGATCAAGTGGGATTTATTCCTGGGTTATAGGGCTGGTTCAATATTCGCAAATCAATCAATGTGTTACATCACATCAACAAAAGAAAAGATAAAAACCATATGATCCTGTTGACAGATGCAGAAAAAACATGTGACAAAATAAAGCATTCTTTCTTAATAAAAACCCTTGAGAAAGTGAGGATAGAAGGAACTTACTTAAACGTCATAAAAGCCATTTATGAAATCCCACAGCTAATATCCTCAATGCGGAAAAACTGAGGGCTTCCCCCCCTAAAATCCTGAACACAACAGGGATCTCCATTCTCATCACTATTCTTTATCATAGCGCTGGAAGTCTTAGCATCAGCAATCAGAAAACAAAATTAAATAAAACGTATCAGTCGGAGGGGCAAGATGGCAGAGAAATAGGGAACACTGTTACCTCCAGATGCCTGCAACCATCAAACTGAGAGGAATTAAAAGCCACAACATTCTGTTCTCCAAGAGCAGAGGTGCATGTGCTGATCCCTTATTGATATCAGCCTCACTGATGCCCGAGTGAGTGAGTGAGAACAGGTAACGAAGACTCTGTGGGAGGGAGCTCCAGCTCAAAGTGGAGCTGGGAATGAGAGTGCCCAGAGACTTAGCCCCAGGCCGCAGAGAGTGCTGGTCCAGAGGCTACTCTGCACCATGCAGAGCCACGAGTGCACGGGATGGCCATGCAGTTTAGCACAGAATTTTGAGAGCTTCGCACGAGCCAGCAGCGCAGGACACTTTGCACGAAGTGGCTTCCAGGGTGGTACAGAGCTGAGGGGAAGAGGAGAGACTGAAAGGAGACCTTAGCCTGTAGCCGCTGGGCGCAGGTAGAGAAATCCGATGCCCTCAGTGGGCTTGTTATCCAGTGAGCCCTGCAGCCTGCAAACCTAAGGTGGAGCTAGGGATGGGCTGGCTCTCCAATTCCCCAGCACAGTCCCAACTAGCAAACCCCCTGGAAGCCAGAGGTTTTTTTTAACGGTGGCGGAAATATTAAAGTGGGTGGACTAGGATGTGAAAGCCTAACGGACCTTAGAAAATCAAAACTACTTGACCCGCCCGTGGCTTGGGGAGGTTGGACTCAAGAGAGTGGCTGGCAATTTGGGGTCTGAGAGGGACTTGATGCAACGCCATTCTTCTCCCTGCATCCACTAGGGCGAGGCCTTAGAGACTAGGCCCTGAAACCTGACATGCCTACACGGAACCACATCCATCTGCATTAGAAAGCTGAATTCTTCTTTTCATGCTTTTTTCTTGTTTCAATATTTCGTTCCTAATTATTTTTAATTTTTTATAATTTTTCCCTTGTTTTCTCTTTCCTATTTTCCTCTTTTCTCCCTTGAGTCTGGGAAAGACCAACATTTAACATTGCTGTGATTAGATCAACTCTTACCATCCAGATATTTTTTCCTATTCTCATTCTTATCTCTATCCTCCACAGGTTTAGGCTCTCAGACTGTCCTTTATCTCTGACTGTCTCTATGTCTCTGGCCTTTTTTCCCCTCCTTTCCTGTCCTCTTTTTTCTTTCCTGCTCCCTTTTTCTTTTTTCCCATTTGGTTTGGTTGTTTACTGGAACTGTCAGTTTGTTTGCGTGCTTGTGTTCCCTGTGTGTCTCTGTTTTCCTTTTCAGGGTTACCTCAAAAAACTGGCCAAAGCACACATAGTGGACAGTCTCAAATATCACTGAGTAAGGAAATATATTGATTATAAGCACAACAAGAGAAACTGAGAGACACTATTAAAAGAACATCTCCTGAAATGACAGGCCCTGGACAGTCAAAGATCCTCCTTTATTTATTATTATTTTTTTATTTTTTTATTTTTTTTATTTAAAAATTTTATTTTTTTTACTTTATAAAGTTTCATATTTTTT
>NC_043717.1:55360668-55365706 GCF_006229205.1 Suricata suricatta
ATTTTGAGTTTATTTTTGTGTATGGTGTAAGAGAGTGGTCTAGTTTCATTCTTCTGCATGTTGCTGTCCAGTTCTCCCAGCACCACCTGCTAAAGAGGCAGTCTTTTTTCCATCGCATACTCTTTCCTACTTTGTCAAAATTAATTGACCGTACATTTGTGGGCCCAGTTCTGGGTTCTCTATTCTATTCCATCCTCCTTTAATAGAGGAATACTAGCAGGGGCACAGTGAAAAAAGAGCTTTTATAACTGATAAGAGACAGAAAGCTAGCCAACATGATGAAACAAAAGAACTCTCCTCTAAAGAAATTCCAGGAATAAATCACAGCGACAGAACTGCTCAAAACAGACACAAGCAAAATAACTGAACAAGAATTTAGAATATTTATCATAAGATTAATTGCTGGGCTTGAAAAAGGCATAAAAGCTGTCAGAGAAGCTATTGATACAAAGACTAGGAACCTTCAAAATAGCTATGACAAGTTAAAAAAGGCTGTAAATGAGGTGAATAATAAGATGGAGGTTGCCAATGCACGGATTGAAAAAAGCAGAGAGGAGGATAGGTGAATTAGAAGACACAGTTATAGCAAAAGAAGAAGCAGAGGAAAAGAGATATCGATACAGGAGCACAAAAGGAGAATCAGAGACCTGAGTGATACAAACAGAACAATATCTGCATCATAGGAGTTCCTGAAGAGGAAGAAAAAGAGAGGTCTTGAAGGGGTGATGGTCCAAATTATACACGAAAATTTTCCCAATCTGGGGAAAGAGAAAGACATTGAAATTCAAGACACATCTTGAGCTCCCTTAAGACAAAACATAAACTGACCTTCAGCATGACATATCATAGTAAAACTGGCAAAATACAAAGATAAAGAGAGAATTCTGAAAGCATCTAGAGATAAAAGGGCCCTAACATACAAAGGGAAATCTATCAGAGTGGTTACAGACCTATCTACTGAAACTTGGCAGGCCAGGAAGGAATGGCAGGAAATCTTCAATGTGATGAACAGGAAAAATATGCAACCAAGAATCCTTTAACCAGCGAGCCTGTCATTCAAAATAGGAGAGATGAAGGTTTCCCAAATAAACAAAAGTTGAGAGAATTCGTCACCACCAAACCAGCCCTACAAGAAATCCTAAGAGGGTCTCTATGAGAGAAATGTAGCAAGGAATACGACACCAAAGACATCAATACAAACATGAATCCTACAGAAAAGACAGCGAATCTAAACCCACATTTTTCAATAATAACACTGAATGTTAATGGACTGAATGCTCCAATCAAACGACACAGGGTAGCAGAATGGATCAAAAACCAAATTCCGTCTATTTGCTGTCTACAAGATACTCATCTTAGACCTGAAGACACCTTCAGATTGAAAGTAAGGGGATGGAGAAATATCTATCATGCAACTAGATGACAAAAGAAAGCTGGAGTACCCATACTTATATCGGACAAACTGGACTTTAAAGTAAAGGCAGTAACAAAAAATGAAGAGGTAAATTATTTAATAATTACAGGGTGTCTCCATCAGGAAGACCTAACAATTATAAACATTGATGTGCCGAATTCAGGAGCTCCCAAATACATAAAACAACTAATCAAAACAGAAACAATCTTATTGATAAGAATGTGCTAATTGCAGGGGACTTTAATACTCCTCTTACAACAATGGATAGGTGAACCAGACAAAAAAAAATCACTAAAGAGACAATGGACCTGAATGGCACACTGGAATAGATGGAATGAATAGATATATTTATAACTCTGCATCCTGGAGCTAGGGAAATCAATTTCTTCTCCAGTGCACATGGCATATTCTCCAAGGTTGATCACATAATGGGTCATAAAACAGCCCTCCATAAATACAAAAGAATTGAGAGTATATCATGCACACTTTCAGATCACAATGCTATGAAACTTGAAACCCACCACAGGAAGAAGTCTGGAGAACCTCCAAAAATGTGGAGGTTAAAAACAACCCTGCTGAAGAATGATTGGGTGAACTAGGCAATTAGAGAGGAAATTTTAAAAATGTGTGGAAACAAACTAAAATGAAAGTACAATAATCCAAACCCTCTGGGACACAGAAAAGGCAGTCTTAAGAGGAAAGTTCATTGCAATCCAGGCCTATTTCAACAAATCAGAAAAAGCGCAAACTCAAAACCTAACAGAGCACCTAAGGAAACTAGAAAGGGAGCTGCAAGAGCACCCCAATCCCAGCAAAAGAAAAGAAATAATACAGATCAGGGCAGAATTAAACAAGATAAAATGCACAAAAAAATTGAACAGATCAATGAAACCAAGAGTTGGTTTTTTGAAAAAATAAAATTGACAAACCTCTAGCTAGGCTCCTCAGAAAGAAAAGAGAGAACACTCAGACAGACAAAATCATGAAGGGAATTGGACCTATTACAACAGATCCCTCAGAAATACAAGGAACTATCAGAGATTACTGTTGGGGCCCCTCCAGGCAAAAAGCGTGCAGAGGTGATTCCACTGTGATGGCAAAGCCTCTGGGGGGAGCATATGTAATCGCAAAGCCCCTAGCCTTGTCTAGGAACGCGCTACCCTGGATAACGGTTGGCCCTCCCCCCATTTGAGGATCAGGACAAAAGAACAAAGGTCCTGGGAGACTGGGGTGCAGTGCTGTGTGGTCTGTAGGGACCCTGCTTCCCCTGCTTGAAAATGTGTGCGCTTGACTGCTTGACCTAAGTGGATCAGAGACTGGGATTAGTTCTCCTATTATTCATGCCACTTGATAATTGTGATTTCAGTAATTGGGCAGATTTTCTAATTGAAACATCCCCCCCTAGTTAGAGGCACTTTACTCACAGACCATTGTTTGAACTTTTAAAGAAAAATAGCCTTGTCATAAGCTTCAGTTAATATTACACTATATACACAAAATAAGACTCCCGCTGGTGTATTTATAGTGATAAATTATGTTTTTTGATTTTCTATATTGTACTTCATTCCTGTCTTTAATTTTCTGTTCTCTCTTCCATGAAAACAATGATCTATTCTGAAACATGTGATTCCTAAGAAGTTACAATGTAATCATTAAAAGAAAGATGTAATCACCTATGGTATATAAGACACTAAGTTTCACAGTAAAACGTGGTCTCTTCCACCATTCATGTTGTCTGTGTTCTTTCTTATAGATATTTCGCCGACACCAACCCCCTACTCAGAGACCCTTAGACTCTGGTGCGTGGACTGGTCCCACGCAGATTACTATAAAAAATTATATGCCAACAAACTGGACAATCTAGAAGAAATGGACAAATTTATAAACACACATGCACTACCAAAATTCAAATGGGAAGAGATAGAAAATCTGAAGAGACCCATAACCAGTGAAGAAACTGAATCAGTTATCAAAAATCTCCCAACGAATAAAAGCCCAGGGCCAGATGGATTTCCAGGGGAATTCTACAAGACATTTAAAACAGAGTTAACACCGATCATTCTCAATCTATTCCAAAAAATAGAAAGAGAGGGAAGAATTCCGGACTCATTCTATGAAGCACATATCACTTTGATTCCTATGCCAGACAAAGACCAAACAGGAAAAGAGAACTATAGGCCAATATCCTTAATGAATACGGATGCAAAAATACTCAACAAGATACTAGCAAATCGATTTCAACATCATATAAAAACAATTATCCATTATGATCCAGTCTCTGGGTTACAAAGCTGGTTCAATATTCGCAGATCCATCAATGTGATGCATCACATTAACAAAAGAAAAGAAAAAACCATATGATCCTGTTGATGCAGAAAAAACATTTGACAAAATACGAAATCCCATTTTAATAAAAACCCTCCAAAACGTCGGGATAGAAGGAACTTACATAACATCATAAAAGCCATTTATGAAAAGCCCACAGCTAATGTTATCCTCAATGGGGAAAAACTGAGAGCTTTCCCCCTGAAATCAGGGACACGACAGAGATGTTCACTCTCACCACTGTTGTTTAATATAGTGTTGGAAGTCCAATCATCAGCAATAAGACAACAAAAGTAAATAAAAGGCATCAGAATTGGCAAAGAAGAAATCACACTCTCACTTTTCGCAGATGACATGATACTCTACATGGAAAATGCGAACAACTCCACCAGAAGCCTTCTAGAACTGATCCATGAATTCAGTAAAGTTGCAGGGTACAAAATCATTGCACAGAAATCGGTTGCATTCTTATACACCAAAAATGAAGGAAGCAACAGAAAGAGATATCAAGGAACAGATCCCATTCGAAATTGCACAAAAATCATAAAATACCTAGGAATAAACGTAACCAAAGATGTAAAAGACTTTTATGCTATAAACTATAGAAGACTTATGAAGGAAATTGAAGATGACACCAAGAAATGGAAAAACATTCTGTGCTCATGGAACGGAAGAATAAACAATGTTAAAATGTCATTATTACCCAAAGCAATTTACACATTCAATGCAATCCCCATCTAAGTTGCATCAGCATTCTTCTCAAAGCTAGAGCAAACTACCTTGAAATTCATATGGAACCACAAAAAACCCTGAGTATCCAAAGTAATGAAGAAGAAAACCAAATAAGGAGGCATCACAATCCCAGGCTTTAGCCTCTACTACAAAGCTGTCATCATCAAGACAGTATGGTATTGTCACAAAAACAGACACATCGACCAATGGAATAGAATAGAGAACCCAGAACTGGACCCACAAGTATATGGCCAATTAATTTTTGACAAAGCAGGAAAGAGTGTCCAATGGAAAGAAGACAGCCTCTTCAACAGGCGGTGTTGGGAGAGTTGGACAGCAACATGTAGAAAAATGAAATTAGACCACACTCTGACACCATTCACAAAAATAAACACAAAATGGATAAAGGATCTGAATGTGAGACAGGAAACCATAAAAACTCTTGAGGAAAAAGCAGGAAATAGCCTCCTAGCCCTCAATCGCAGCAATTTCTTCCTCGACACATCCCCAGAGGCAAGGGAATCAAGAACAAAAATGAACTACTGGGACCTCATCGAGATAAAAATC
>NC_043717.1:55365806-55421667 GCF_006229205.1 Suricata suricatta
AAATGTCCATCAACTGATGAATGGATCAAGAAGAAGTGGTATATATATACAATGGAGTACTATATGGCAATGAGGAAGAATGACATATGATCATTTGTAGGAAAGTGGATGGACCTTGAGGGTGTCATACTAAGCGAAATAAGTCAGGCAGAGAAGGATAGATACCATATGTTTGCATTCATAGGTCTAACAGGAGAGACCTGACAGGGGACCATGGGGAGAGGAAAGGGGAAAGAGAGCGGGGGAGAGTGAGGGACACAGATCAAGGGAGACTACTGAATACTGAAAATGAACCATGGACTGAGGGGGGAGGGGGAGGGAGAGAGGGAAGTTATGGTCATGTTGGGGGGCACTTGTGGGGAGAAGCACTGGGTGTTATATGGAAACCAATTTGACAGTAAACTATTAAAAATAAATAAATAAATAAATATTGGTAATAGCCAAAAAAAAAAAAAGTGGTCTTAGGAAAATGTGACAGCTACCTCATCAAGAATGAAACTGGACCACTTTCTTACATCCTACACAAAAATAATCTCAAAATGAATTGAAGACCTGAATGTGAGACCTGAAACCATAAATATCTTAGCAGAGAGCACCAACAGTAACTTCTCTGGAGCTTCCCTTCTTATATTTCAGCAATAGCAACATTTTTCTAGGTACATATCCTGAGACAAGGAAAATAAACTTAAAAATAAACTACTGAGACTACATCAAATTAGCTTTTTCAGAGTGAAGGAAATGTTCAACAAAACTTAAAGGTAACCTATGGAATGGAAGAAGGTATTTGCACTTGATATATTTGACGAGTTATTATCCAAAATATGCAAAGAATTTATTAAACTCAACAACCCCCCCAAAAGTAATCCAATTTAAAAATAGACAGAAGACATGATCAGGCAAGTCACAAAAGAAGACATACAGATGGCCAAAAGACACATGAAAAGATGTTTTACATCACTTATCATCAGGGGAATGCAAATCAAAACCACAATGAGATATCACTGCACACCTGTCAGAATGGCTAAAATAAAAAACACAAGAAACAGGTGTTGGCTATGATGGGGATATAAAGGAACCCTCTTGCACTATTGGTGGGAACACAAACTGGTTCAGCAATTCTGGAAAACACTATGGAGGTTCCTCGAAAATTTAAAAATATAACTACCTTACAGTCCAGTAGTCATACTCCTGGGTATTTAACCAAAGAATGCAAAAACACTAATTCGAAAGCATATATGCATCCTTATGTTTATTGCAGCATTATTTACAACAGACAAATTATGCAGCCAAGGTATCCATAGCATATGAATGGATAAAGATGTTGGGAGAGTTAGGATGGCAGTAAAGTAGGGGGACCCTGGGGCTTCCTCATCTTTCAAACACAGCTGTATTGAGGTCAAATCACTTAGAATACCCAGGAAATCAATATGCAGAGTGGAAGAAGGATCTCCACAGTTAAAGGTAGACAGTTTGGCAGGTGTGAAGTGCATGTAAGTGAACAGGGGGAAAGAAAAATTGCAGTGCTGCAGAGGGGAGGGACAAAAGGGAAGGAAACAGAAAGGGGTTGAGATAGGGCAACATCAAGTTAGCACATGAGGAAAACCTCTCTGGACCACAGACTGGGGAAAGAGAAGTACTGAGTGTCCCAGTTCTTTTTTTGTGAACAGCTTTTGGAGCTCAAACTCTGAGGTTTTGGAAGTGTGTGACATTCTCCAGACTGGAGCTGTGGTGTGTGTTCCTGGTAAGAAGAGAGCTGGCTGCAGAGTGCATAGCATAGCGTCGTGAAGAGATCTCCAGGATGCACTGGAAGAGAACAGTCCCCTTCCTGGAGTACTTTTGGAAGAGGATTTATTCCTTCCCCAAGGACAAAAGACCCAGGAGGCGCCAGACAAATGTCTTTCATCAGCAAGGTGGAGGAACTTTACTCTGGAAGAGGGGAGTGAATCTGAGCAGTGTCAGGTCCTTTAAGACTTTGGGCTTTGAATCTCAGCCACACATCAAAGAAAAACTCAGGAGTTATGGTGCAGGGTGAGTTGACTTCCCTCACAAGATACTTGTGAGGGCTGTCTCAAAAGCAGGTGTTGAAAGCCTCAGTCAGGGAGGAAAGATTGAGGTGGAGCATTTTCCATCCCCCCAACACCAAAATAGTGGGACTTCAGAGGAAAACACAGTGTCCCCCGGTGAAGGTGGGACCCACTTACACCAAACCCCTTCTCTATGTGCCTAGAAACTGTTTATTTACTCTGCACCAATGCAACTGGCCTCTCTTGCATACCAGCACAAGAAGTCTCCCCACTATGCAAAAACAGACAGCTCTTCTTTAATTTTTTCTTCCTTCTTTTTTTCTTTTCTGATCAGGCTCATTGTTGTTTCTTCTTCTTCTTCTTCTTCTTCTTCTTCTTCTTCTTCTTCTTCTTCTTCTTCTTCTATATTTTTCTTCTATTTCTTCTTATTCTTTTATTTCCTTTTCTCTTTTTTCTGGATCAACCTTTTTAAATTCTTTTTGAATCAGGTTCATTGTTTCTCCTTCCTTCTCCTTCTCCTCCTCCTCCTCCTCCTCCTCCTCCTCCTCCTGCTTCTTCTTCTTCTTCTTCTTCTTCTTCTTCTTCTTCTTCTTCTTCTTCTTCTTCTATATTTTTCTTCTATTTCTTCTTATTCTTTTATTTCCTTTTCTCTTTTTTCTGGATCAACCTTTTTTAATTCTTTTTGAATCAGGCTAATTGTTTCTTCTTCTTCTTCTTCTTCTTCTTCTTCTTCTTCTTCTTCTTCTTCTTCTTCTTCTTCTTCTTCTTCTTCTTTTGCTGCTGCTGCTGCTGCTGCTGCTGTCCTGCTTCTGCTTCTTTTATTTCCTTTTCTCTCTTTTCTGGATCAACTTTTTTGTTTTTTTTCCTTTCTATTTTCAATTATTCTGCTTTTTGTTCTTTGTTTTCTTTCTTTTTCTTTGGAATAGGCCTTGTAGTTTTTTGATTCTCTGTTTCTTTTTCTTGTTCCTTTTCCTTTTATTATTATTATTTTTTTTGGATCTGGCTTTCCCTTCACCGTTTTTCCCCAGGGTTACTACAACAAATAAATAAAAGTACACTGAGTTAAAGGTCCAAACTCTGCCACTGTGAGCAAGGAGGATCTCTGCAGAGGACTGCCAGTAAGAAAGAGCAGCCAAAATGCAACAGCAGAGGGTACATAGCAAACACTACAAACACTTTTCTGATGTGCCCTAAACCATGTATGACCCCTTTAAATACAGCGGTATCTCTCAGGTGCAGAAGACAGAAACTTAGCCAAAATGACAAGATAGAGAAATTCTCCTAAAAAGAAAGATCAAGAAAAAATTACAGCCAGGGACTTGCTCAAAAGAATATATGCAATATATCTGAATAAAAACATTGAACAACAGATCAGAGGCAAGATGGCAGCGAAATAAAGAGCTCCATACTTCCCTCCCACATCTCTCAAACAAAGAAGGGATGAAGCCAAAGTACTCTAAAATACAAGTGTCTGGAAGGAAAAGATTCGGAGTCCACTTAGAAGACAGCCTCAGAGGTTCACGATTGTGAACTGAGGAAGATAAAAATGGACCAGGACCCAAAGACATGGAGTGGAGAGAGCCCCGTCTTCAGAGAGACCAGAGGAAGAGAAAGGGCATCTAAAACTGCTCATAGAACTGTCCCTGGAGAAGAGAAAAAACTCGGTCCAGGATGGAGAGGGACCCTATCATCCCATCTCTAACTGCAGGGCGCTCAGAGAGAGAGATCCTATCTCTAGCTGCAGCGCTTTCTTTGGGCTGGGTGCCTTGATCCCAGTTGGCACCAGGGGGACTGCTCCCCTACTCTCCCAACTCAATCCCTGGCTAGGAAGCGGCCCAGCCTGTGGGATTACATTTCGGGCAGTATCATTGAAGCATGCTGACTAAGATCTGGAAACGAGGCAGGACTTGGGACATAGAGGATGGTCCACCTTGGCTATCCTGCGGCACAGGGAGATCGGACCCAAAAGAGTGATTTCCAACTCATGGTTCTAGAAGGGACTGAGAAACACATTTTTCTCCCACAACCCCCAAGGTGGGTCCTTAGAGAGTGGTCTGCCAGACCCACAGTGGAGGCAAGACCTGCCTACACCAAACCACGCCCATTTGTGGTGTAGAGCTGTTTGATTTTTTTTTTTAGTTGAGTTCAGGGCAAGACAAACATTGATGCATTGCCATGATTAACTCTAGATCAATTCTTGCTATACAGATATATTTTCCCTTATCTCATCTCTCCCCTCCGCTGGACAGGGCACTCTGGTTATTGGTTTGCTTAAAAAGTCACATTTAATCCATTATCTTGATGCATATTCTACACCTCCGTTGCTACCTTCCTTTCGCTCTCTCTGGAATAATTAGACTCCATAGTTTCATTGGGTAACATTATCTTGGTTAATTTTCCCCTAACCTCCTACCATATTCTCCTCTTTCTCAATCTGAATTAAGCCTTTTAGTCTCTCTTCCTGGTCAATGTACAATTTCTCTTTCTTCCCACTCCTGTCATTTCTCTCTTTGTATGTGCTCTTCCATCTGCACTGCCTCCAGCATGCCCTTTATTTGTAGCTGAGATATCTGGTTTTATGCTTTTAGACTACCCATTGTCTTCTGTTGTTTTTGCTTTCTCCTTTTGGTTTGTGTGTTTCTTTGATTTGTCTGTGAATATGAGCTTTTGTTCCTTGTTTTTTTTGTCTGTTTTCCTTTTCAGGGCTACTTCAAGAAACAAGCCAAAGTACACATGCTGGAGTGTCCCAAATATCACTATGAGTAGGGAAATAAAATAACCAAAGTTACAAGAGAGACCAAGAGACACCATTAAAAGAACACCTCCTGAATGGACAGGCCCTGGACAGTCTATGAGCTCCCTTTAATATAACAGGACTAGCAGATGCACTCTGGTGCATAACAAGCTTTTAAAACTGACAAGAAACAGAAAGCTAGCCAAAATGAGAAAAAGGAAGAACTCTCCTCTAAAGAAATTCCAGGAAGAAGTCACAACTACAAAATTTCTCAAAACAGATCTAAGCAACATAATTGACCAAGAATTTAGAACAATACTCATAAAATTAAACACTGGGTTGAAAAAGGCATGGAAGACACCAGAGACGCTATTTTTACAAAGCTTATAGACCTTAAAAATAGTTGTGATGAATTAAAAAAATGGTATAAATGAGCTGCATAATAAAATGGAAGCAGTCACTGCATGGACTGAAGAGGCAGAGAGGAGAAGAGGTGAATTAGAAGACACATTGTAAAAAAAAAAAAAAAGAGGAAGTTGAGAAAAAGAGAAATAAATTGACCGAGGAGCACGAAAGGAGAATCCGAGAACTGAGTGATGCAATCAAATGGAACAATATCCTTATTATAGGAATTCCAAAAGATGAAGAAGAGAAAGGGGCTGAAGGAATACTTAAACACATTATAGCTTCGAACTTCTGTAATCTGGGGAAGGAAACAGATATTGAAATCCAAGAAGCATAGAGAATTCCCCTCAGACGTAACTTGAATTGATTTTCTGCACTAAATACCATAGTGAAACTGGGAAAATATAAACATAAAGAGAGAATTCTGAAGGCAGATAGGGATAAAATGGCCTTAAAATACAAAGGGAGACCTATCAGAGTAGGTGCAAACCTATCTACTGAAACTTGTCAGGCCAGAAATGAATGGCAGGAAATCTTCAATATGATGAACAGATAAATATGCAGCCAAAAATTCTCTATCCAGCAAGCTGTCATTCAGAATAGAAGTAGAGATAAATGTTTTCCCAAATAAAAATTGAAAGAATTCAGCACCAGTAAACCAGACCTAAAAGAGATCCTAAAGGGTACCCTATGAAGGAAATGTTGCAAGGAACACAGGGTACCAGAGACACCACTACAAGCATGAATCCTGGAGAGAACACAATGACTCTAAACCCCATATTTCTCCATAATAACACTGAATGTAAATAGCCTAATGCTCCAATCAAAAGACACAGGTTATCAGAATGGATAAAAAACAAAACCCATCTATTTGCTGTCTACAAAAGACTCACTTTACAATTCAGAACAACTTCAGATTGAAAATAAGGGGATGGAGAAATATCTATCATGCGACTGGAAGTCAAAAAAAAGCTGGAGTAGCCATACACATATCGGACAAACTGGACTTTAAAGTAAAGGCAGTAACAAAAGATGAAGGACATTATATAATAACTACAGAGTCTGTCTGTCAGGAAAAGCTAACAATTATAAATGTCTATGCACCGAATTTGGGAGCACCCAAATACATAAACCAATTAATCACAAATAGAAACAATCTTATTGATAAGGATGTGCTAATAGCAGGGTGCTTTAATAATCCACTTACAACAATAAATAGATCAACTAGACAGAAAATCATAAACAATGGACCTGAACAACACATTAGACCACCTGGATTTGAGAGATATATTTAGAAATCTACATTATGAAGCTATGGAATTCACTTTCTTCTCAAGAGTGCATGGCACATTTTCCAAGATAGATTACATACTGGGTCATAAAGCAGCGCTCAACAAATATAAGAGAACTGGGATCATACCATGCACACTTTCAGATCACAATGCTATGAAGCTTGAAATCAATCACAGGAGAAAGTCTGGAAAACACCCCAAAACATGGAGGTTAAAGAACACCCTACTGAAGAACGAATGGACCAATAAGGTAACTAGAGAAGAAATTTTAAAAATATATGGAAACAAATAAAAGTGTAATAAATACAACAACCCAAACTCTTTGGGATGCAGCAAAGGCAGTCCTAAGATTAAAGTACATTGCACTCCAGGTGTATTTCAAAAAATTAGAAAAAGCGCACATAAAAAATCTATCAGTGCACCTAAAGGAACTAGAAATGGAGCAGCAAGAGCACCTCAAACTCAGCAGAAGAAGAGAAATAATAAAGATTAGGGCAGAAATAAACAAGATAGAATTAAAAAAACAGTTGATCAGATCAATAAAACCAAGAGTTAGTTTTTTTTGAAGAAATAAACAAAATTCATAAACCTCTACTCAGGTTTCTAAAAAAGAAAAGAGAAAGCACACAAATAGACAAAATCATGAATGAAAATGGTTTTATTACAATGAATCCCATAGAAATACAAGCAATTTTCAGTGAATACTATTAAAAATTATATGCCAACACTCTGGAAAACCTAGAAGAAATGGATAAATTATTAAATATACATGCACTACCAAAATTCAAACGGGAAGAGATCGAAAATCTGAAGAGACCCATAACTAGTGAAGAACCTGAAGCTGTTATCAGAAATCTCCCAATGAATAAGAGCCCAGGGCCAGATGGCTTCCCAGGGGAATTGTACCAGACATTTAAATCAGAGTTAATACCCATTCTTCTCAAGCTATTCCACAAAATAAAAATGGAAGGAAAATTTCCGGACTTATTCTACGAAGCCAGCATCACTTTGATTCCGAAACTGGAGACCCAGGAGAGTAATAGAACTACAGGCCAATGTCATTGATGAGTACCTGTGCAAAAATACTCAAGAAGACACTTGCAAATCGAATTCAACATCATATAAAAAGAATTATCCACCATGATCAAGTGGGATTCATTTTTGGGTTATAGGGTTTCTTCAATATTCACAAATCAATCAATGTGACACATCACATTAACAACAACAACAAAACAGGATAAAAAGCATATGGTCCTGCCAATAGAAGCAGAAAAAGCATTTGACAAAATACAGCTTCCTTTCTTAATAAAGATCCTCAAGAATGTCGGAATAGAAGGAACTTACTTAAACATTATTAAAGCCATTTATGAAAAGCCCACAGCTAATATCATCCTGAATGAGGACACTCTGAGAGTTTTATCCTTGAGATTAGGAACACAACAGTGATGTGCACTCTCACCACTGTTGTTTAAAAAAGTACTAGAAGTCCTAGCATCAGCAATCAGACAACAAAAGGAAATAAAAGGCATCAGAATTGGCAAAGAAGAAGTCAAACTTTCAGTTTTCACAAAAGACATGATACTCTACATGGAAAACCCAATCGACTCCACCAGAAGCCTAGTAGAACTGATCCATGGATTCATCAAAGTATCAGGGTACAAAATCAATGTAATGAAATTCGTTGCATTTTTATACACCAATAATGAAGCAACGGAAAGATAAATCAAGAAACTGATCCCATTAACAGATGGACAAAAATCATAAAATATCTAGAAATAAACCTAACCAAAGTTGGAAAAAATCTTTGTGATAAAAACTATAGAAAACTTATGAAGAAAATTGACAAAGACACAAAGAAATGGGAAAACATTCCATGCTCATGGATTGGAAGAATAAATATTGTTAAAATGGAAATACTACCAAAAGCAATCTACACATTCAATGCAATCCCAATCAAAATGGCACCAGCATTCTTATCAATGCTAGAACAAGAACAAACTACCTTAACATTTGTATGGAACCACAAAAGATCCCAAATATTCAAATTAATATTGAAGAAGAAAACTAAAATGGGAGACACCACAATCCCAGACTTTAGCTTATACTACAAAGCTGTCATCATCAAGACAGTATGGTATTGGCACAAAAACAGATACAGAGACCAGTGGGATAGAATAGAGTACTCAGAATTGGACCCACAAATATACGGCCAATAAATCTTTGACAAAGCTGGTAAAAGTATCCAATGAGAATAGCCTCTTTAACAGATGTTGCAGGGAGAGCTGGAGAGCAACATGCAAAAGAATGAAACTAGACCATTTTCTTACACCATCTATAAAAATAAACTCAAAATGCATGAAGGACCTGAATGTGAGACAGGAAACTATCAAAACCCTAGAGAAGAAAGCAGAAAACAGCTTCCTTGACCTCAACCGCTGCAATTTCCTACTTGACACATCCCCAAAGGCAAGGGAATCAAGAGCAAAAATGAACTATTGGGACTTCATCTTGATAAAAATCTTCTGCAAGGCAAAGGAAACAATCAAGAAAACTAATAGGGAACCCATGGAATGGGAAAAGATTGTTGTAAGTGACATATCACACAAAGGGCTAGTATCCAAAATCTATAAGGAACTCACCAAACTCCACTTTCAAAAAACAAATAATCCAGTGAAAAGATGGGCAGAAGACACGAGCAGACACTTCTCCAAAGAAGACATCCAGATGGCCTACAAGCACATGAAAAGATGTTCAGTGTCACTCATCATCAGGGAAATACAAATAAAAACCACACTGAGATACCACCTCACGCTAGTCAGAGTTGCTAAAATGAAAATCAAGAGACTATTGATGCTGGCGAGGGTGTGGAGAAATGGGCACCCTCCTACATTGTTGGTGGGAATGTAAACTGGTGCAGCCCCTCTGGAAAACTGGCAGGAGTTTCCTTAAAAAATTAACAATATAAATCCCCTATGACCCAGCAATAATACTTTTAGGAATTTACCCAAGAGTTACAGAAGTGCTGCTGCATAGGGGCACATGTACCCCAATGTTCATAGCAGCACCTTCAACAATAGCCAAATCATGGAAAGAGCCTAAACGTCCATCACCTGATGAATAGATCAAGAAGAAGTGGTATATATATATATACAATGGAGTATTACATGGCAATGAGAAAGCATGAAATCTGGCCATTTGTAGCAAAGTGGATGGACCTCGATGGTGTCATGCTAAACGAAATAAGTCAGTCGTAGAAAGACAGATACCATATGTTTGCACTCATTGGTCTAACAGGAGAACAGGAGAAACCTAATGGAGGACCATGGGGAGGGGAAGGGGGAAAAAGAGTTGGGGCAAGAGAGGGATGCAAACCTGAGACTATTAAATACTGAAAACAAAGTGAGGGATGAAGGGGGAGGGGGATGGAGGAAGGAGGTGATGGGAATGGAGTAGGGCACTTGTGGGGAAGAGCACTGGGCGTTATTTGGAAACCAATCTGACAATAAACTATTAAAAAAAAAGAAAATATAATGTATATAGACAAATGGAGTATTATTAAGTCATAAAAGGAATGAAATCTTTCCATTTGCAATGATATGGATGGAGCTAGAGAGTAGAATGTTAAGCGAAATTTGTCATCAAGAGAAAGATAAATACCATATGATTTCACTCACTTGGAATTTAAGGAGCAAAACAATTGAGCAAAGGGGAAAAAGAGGGAAACAAATCAAGAAACAGGTTCTCAATTATAGGGAAAAATCTGATGGTGACCTGAGGAGCGGGAGGGTAGGAGATAGATTAAATAAGGATGGTATAAGAGTGCACTTGTTGTGCAGAGCACTTTAATGCATGAAATTTTTGAATCACTATATTGTACTCCTGAAACAATATAACACTCTATATTAACTAACTGGAATTAAAGTAAAAATGTAAAAAATAAGACACAGTATATATATATATATATATATATATATATATATATATATACACACACATACGCACAATGGAATAATATTCAGCCATAAAACGAATGAAGTTTTGCCATTTGAAACAACATGGATGGGGCTAGAATGTATAATGGTTAGCAAAATAAGTCAGAGAAAGACAAATATCATATGATTGCACTCATATGTGGAATTTAAGAAATAAAGGAAGCAAGCAAAGAAAAAATGTAGAGAGATAAGTCAAGAAACTATAAAGAACCAACTGATGGTTACCAGAGGGGAGGTGGGTGGGGAATTGGTGAACTCCCTGGAGGGGACTAAAGAGTACACTTATCATGATGAGCACTGCATAATGTATAGAGCTGTTGAGTCATTATATTTTTCACCTGAAAACAAATATAACAGTGTTAACTGTACTGGAACAAAAATTAATACCTTAATAAAATAAAAAAAATAAATATATATAACTATCCAGATTTATTTTAGTGTAACAAATGATTTATTTCAAATTGTCAGCTTGTTGGTTCAATATAAATAATTTGTTACTTCATATTTTATTTTGTGATTTGAATTATTGCCTGATTTTATATGTATGTATACATATATATTTAATTAAACAAAGTTAGATCTGTTTTAGACCTCTGTCTGTTCCAGTGTTTTGTCAGACCATTTCTGTACTTGTAACAAAATGTTTTAATTACTGTATATTTGTTTATTTCACTTTTTGGTAGAACTGTCTCTTATTGTTTCTTTTTTTTAGGATTGAACTATTATTTTTAAACGTTTCTTTTTTGAGGATGAGATTTAGAAAACTTTAATCTAGATGCTGGGGGCAAAATGGTGGAGGAGCAGGGAGCTCTGTAATCTCCACCTGCCCAAAACTATCAAACTGAGAAGGTCTAAAGCCACAATACTCTTATCTGCTAGAATGGGAAGTGTACACACAGAGTCCTTATAGATGATAGCCTCATAGATGCCTCAGTGAGTGCGAACTAGGGCCCAGAGGCTCTAGAGCACCAGTCCAGTGCAGAGTTGGGAGAGACCTCCCAGAGTGGTGGTGCAGAGACCCAGAGGGCTGTGTGTGGAAAGGCAACATAGGGCTGTGTAGGACCGAGTGGGAACGGCCATGCAGAGCTGCCGAGAACCGAGGGGAATAGAAAGAGAAACTGAAAATTCTCATAGAGTGGTGTCTGGAGAGAGAAGAGACCATGGCGGGGGACAGGGAGACACTGCCTTCCCATATATAGAGGCTGGGTGCGTAAAGAGAAATCCCCCTCAGCGGGCTTGTTCTTCCATGGGCTCGGTGGCTGGCTGACTCCAGGTGAGGCAGGGAAAAGCTGTCTCCCCAGTCCTCTTAAACATTCCCGGCTAGAAAGCTGCCCGCCTGTGGGAGGACATTTCATCTGGGGTAGTAGCAGTAAACTGCATGAGCTAGGATTTGGAAACAAGGTGGAGTTTGGGGGAAAAAAAAAGAAATTTGGCATGCCTGTGGCACAGGGATATCAGACTCCAGAGTGGCTTGCAATGCATAGTCTGAGAAAGGCTTGGGAGACTGCTGTTCTCCCTTCCTGCAACCACAAAGGCAAGGCTTCAGAGAGCAGTCCCTAAGACTGGCCCTACCTACACCAAACCAACCCATCCGTGCTAGAGAGCGGGCCCCCCTTTTTTTTTCTTTCCCCCTTTTTTCTTTTTTGTATTTACTTCTTCCTTCTTTTCTCCTTTTCCCCCCGGAGTCTGGGAAATAGGTCAATTCATGCCATCCAGATATAATTTCCCATATCTCATTCTTATCTCCCCTTTCCACAGGTTTTCTGCTCTCAGACTGTCCTTTGTCTTTGGTTATTTCTGGCTCCCATTCTTTCTTCCTTTTTTCTTCTCCATCCCTTCCTTTCCTTTCCTTTTCTGTTCTTTTTTTCTTTCCCCTTTTGGTTTGCTGGTTTATTTGATTTGTCTGTGCGTTTGCATGTTTTCTTCCCTGTGTGTTTGTATGTCTGTTTTTCTTTTCAGGCCTACCTCAAGAAACAAGCCAAAGTACACATAGTGGAGAGTCTCAAATATCACAGAGTTGGGAAATAAAATAATCAAAGGCATAACAAGAGAAACCGAGAGGCACCATTAAAAGAACACTTCTGGAAAAGACAGGCCCTGGAAGGTCATTGAGCCTCCTTGATAGAGCAATACTAACAACTGCACAGTGCAAAACGAGCTTTTAAACAAACAAGAGACAGAAAGCTAGGCAAAATGACTAAAGGAAAGAAAGTTCCTCTAAAGAAATTCAAGGAAGAAATCACAGCCACAGAACTCCTCAAAACAGACATAAGCAACATAACTGAACAAGAATTTAAAACAATTGTCATAAAATTAATCTCTGGCCTTGAAAAAAATACATGGTAGTCATCAGAGAAGCTATTGAAACAAAGACTAGGGACCTTCCAAATAGGTGTGACAAGTTTAAAAAAGGCTATAAATGAGGTGCATAATAAAAAGGATGCAGCCACTGCATGGATTGAAGAGGCAGAGAGGAGAACACGTGAATTAGACGACACAGTCATAGCAAAAAAAAAAAAAGCTGAGAAAAAGAGAGAGAAATTGATACAGGAGTACGAAAGGAGAATTCAAGACCTGAGTGAAACAATCAAACAGAACAATATCCGTATCATAGGAATTCCTGAAGAAGAAGAAGAAGAAGGAGAAAAAGGTTCTGAAGGAGTGTTTGATCAAATCATAGCCGAGAACTTCCCCAATCTGTGGAAGAAAATAGACGTTGAAATCCAAGAGGTGCAGAGAACTCTGCTAAGATGTAAGTTGAATCGACCATTGGAACAACATATATCACAGTGAACGTGGCAAAATATAAAGACAAAGAGAGAATTCTAAAAGCAACTAGGGATAAAAAGGCCCTAATATACAAAGGGAAACTTGTCAGAGTGGTTACAGACCAATCTCTTAAAACTTGGCAGGCCAGGAATGGCAGGAAGTCTTCAGTGTGATGAACAGGAAAAATATGCAGCCAAGAATCCTTTATCCACTGAGCTTGTCATCAAAATAAAGGAGAGATAAAGCTTTTACCAAATAAACAAAAATTGAGAGAATTCATCACCACCAAACCAGCCCTATAAGTAATCCTAAGAGGGACTCTATGAGAGAAAAGTAGCAAGGAATACAAGGCAACAGAGACATCAATACAAACATAAACTCTACAGAGAATACAATGAATCTAAACCCACATTTTTCAATAACAATATTGAATGTAAATGGACTGAATGCTCTAGTCAAACGACACAGGGTAGCAAAATGTATAAAAAACCAAAATCCATCTATTTGCTCTCTACAAGAGACCCATCATAGACCTGAAGACACCTTCAGACTGAAAGTATGGGGATATAGAAATATCTATCATGCGACTGGAAATCAAAAGAAAGCTGGAGTAGCCATATGTATATTGGACAAACTGGACTTAGAGTAAAGGCAGTAACAAATGATGAAGAAGGACATTATATAATAATTACAAGGTCTCTCCATCAGGAAGAGCTAACAATTCTAAACATCTATGCCACCGAATTAGGAAACACACAAATACGTAAGACACAAATCACAAATCACAAATACAAACAACCTTATTGATAAGAATGTGCATATTGCAGGAGATTTTAATACTCCACTTACAGCAATGGATAGGTCAACCGGACATAAAATCACTAAAGAAACAATGGACTTGAGTGGCACATTGGAACAGATGGAATTAATAGATATATTTAGAACTCCACATCCTGAAGCTAGGGAATTCACTTTCTTTTCGAGTGTGCATGGCATATTCTCCGAGATAGATAACATATTTGATCAAAGTAGGCTCTCCATAATTACAAAAGAATTGAGAGTATACCATGCACACTTTCAGACCATAATGCTATGAAGCTTGAAATCCATCACAAGAAAAAGTCTGGAAAACCACCCAAAATGTGGAGGCCAAAACCCGCCATCCTAAAGAATGATTGGGCCAATCAGGCTTTTAAAGAAGAAATTAAAAATATATGGAAAAATTAAATGAAAATGCAACAATGCAAACTCTCTGCGACACAGCAAAGGCAGACCTAGGTGGAAAGTATATTGCAAGTCAGTCATATTTCAGCAAACTAGAAAAAAAGACACACTCAAAAATCTAACAGAGCACATAAGGAAACTAGAAGGGGAGCAGCAAGAGCACTGCAAACTCAGAAGAAGAAGAGAAATAATAAAGACCAGGACAGAAATAAACAAATTAGACTCTAAAAATAACAATTGAACAGATAAATGGAACCAAGAGTTGGTATTTTGAAAAAATAAGCAAAATTGAAAAACTAGGTTCCTCAGAAAGAATTGAGAGAACACCCAAATAAACAAAATCATGAATGAAAATGAATCTATTACAACGGATCTTTCAGAAATATAAATGATCATCAAAGATTACTATGAAAAACTATATGCCAATAAACTGGACAATCTAGAAGAAATGGACAAATTCCTAAACAAAAATTAAATACCAAAATTCAAACGGGAGAGAGAGGAAATCTGAACAGACCAATAACCAGTGAAGAAATTGAATCAGTTATCAAAAATATCCCAATGAATAAGAGCCTAGGGCCAGAAGGCTTCCCGTGGGAATTCTACCAGATATTTAAGGCATAGTTAACAGCCATCTTGCTCTAGCTATTCCAAAAAATAGAAAACAAAGGAAAACTTCCAAATGCATTCTATGAAGCCAGCATCACTTTTATTCCCAAACCACACAGAGACCCAACAATAAAAGAGAAATACAGGCTAATATCCTTAATAAATACAAATGCAAAAATAGTCAAAAACATACTAGCAAATCTAATTAACAGCATATAAAAAGAATTATCCATCATGATCAAGTGGGGTTCATTCCTGGGATACAAGGCTGGTTCCATATTCACAAATCCATCAATGTGATACATCACATTAACAAAAGAAAAGATAAAAATCATATGATCCTGCCGATAGATGCAGAAAAAGCATTTGACAATGTATAGCATCCCTTCTTAATAAAAACCCTTGAGAAAGTTTGTATAGAAGGAACTTACCTGAACATTATAAAAGCCATTTATGAAAAGCCCGCAGCTAATATAATCCTCAATGGGAAAAAAATGAGAGGTTTCCCCCTGAGATCAGGAAAATGACAAGGATGTCCACTCTCACTACTATTGTTTAACATAGTGCAGGAAATCTTAGCATCAGCAATCAGACAACAAAAGGGGAAAAAATCAGAATTGGCAAAGAAGAAGTCAAACTTCCACTTTTTGCAGTTGACATGATACTCTACATGGAAAAGCCTATTGACTCCACCAGAACCTTACTAGAAATGATCCATGAATTCAGCAAAGATGCTTGGGGAAAAAAAATCAATGTACAGAAATTGGTTGCATTCCTATACATCAATAATGAAGTAAAGGAAAGAGAAATGAAGAAACTGATCCCATTCAGAACTGCATGAAAAACCATAAAATTCCGAGGAATAAATCTAACTAAGGATGTAAAAGATGAGTATGATGAAAACTATAGAAAACGTTTGAAGGAAATTGAAGAAGACACCAAGATTTGGAGAAACATTCAATGCTCATGGATCGAAAGAATAAGTGTTGTGAAAACGTCATTACTACCCAATCTACACATTCAATGCAATCACCATCAAAATTGCACCAGCGTTCTTCTGAAAGCTAGAACAAATTATCCTAAAATTCTTATGGAACCACAAAAGACCCCTAATAGCCAAAGTAATATTAAAGAAGAAAACCAAAATGGGAGGCATCACAATCCCAGACTTTAGCCTCTACTGCAAAGCTGTCATCATCAAGACAACATGGTATTGGCACAAAAACAGAGACAGAGACCAATGGAATAAAATAGAGAACCCAGAACTGAGCCCAGAAACGTACGGCCAACTAATCTTTGACAAAGCAGGAAAGAGTATCCGATGGAAAAAAGACTGCCTCTTTAGCAGGTGGTGCTGGGAAAATTGGACAGCAACATGTAGAAGAATGAAACTAGACCACTCTCTTACACCATACACAAAAATAAACTCAAAATGGCTGAAAGACCTGAATGTGAGACAGGAAACCGTCAAAACCCTCGAGGAGAAAGTAGGAAACAGCCTCCTTGATCTCAACCACAACAATTTCCTACTCAAAACATCCCCAAAGGCAAGCGAAATGAAAGCAAAAATGAACTATTGGGACCTCATCAAGATAAAATATTCTGCACTGAAAAGGAAACAATCAAGAAAACTAATAGGCAACCGAAAGAATGGGAAAAGATAGTTGCAAATGACATATCAGACAATGGACTAATATCCAAAATCTACAAGGAACTCAACAAACTCCGCACTAGAAAAATGAATAATCCAGTGAAGAAATGGGCAGAAGACATCAACACTTCTCCTAAGAGGACATCCAGGACATCCAGGCACATGACATGATGCTCAACATTACTCATCATCAGGGAAAGACAAATCAAAACCACATTGACATAACACCTCTCGCCAGTCAGAGTGGCTAAAATGAACAAATCAAGAGACTATAGATGCTGGCAAGGGTGTGGAGAAACGGGCACCCTCCTGCACTGTTGGTGGGAATGTAAACTGGTGCAGCCGCTCTGGAAAACAGTGTGGAGGTTCCTCGAAAAACTATCAATATTACTCGCCTATGACCCAGCAATAGCACTGCTAGGGATTTACCCAAAGAATACAGGAGTGCTGATGCATAGGGGCACATGTACCCCAATGTTCACTGCAGCACTTTCTACAATAGCCAAATCATGGAAAGAGTCTAAATGTCCATCACCTGATGAATGGATCAATAAGATGTGGTATGTATATATACACTGGAGTACTACATGGCAATGAGAAAGCATGAAATATGGCCATTTGTAGCAAAGTGGATGGACCTCGAGGATGTCATGCTAAGTGAAATAAGTCAGGCGGAGAAGGACAAATACCATATGTTTGCACTCATATGTCTAACAGGAGAAACCTAACAGAGGACCATGGGGAGAAGAAGGGGGAAAGAGTTTGGGAGAGAGAGGGATGCAAATCATGAGAGACTATTGAATACTCATAATAATCCATGGGATGAACGGGGAGGTGGAGGGGGGAGGAGGGTGGTGGTATCAGAGGAGAACACTTGTGGGGAAGAGCCCTGGGTGTTATATGGAAACTAATTTGACAATAAACTATTAAAAATAATAAATAAATAAATAAAAATAAAAATTAAAAATTAAAAAATATTTAACTAACAGGAGAGACCACACAGGGGACCATGGGGAGAGGGAGGGGGAAAGAAGGTGGGGAAGAGTGAGGGACACAGAGCAAGGGAGACTACTGAATACTGAAAATGACCATGAACTGCAGGGGGAGGGAGAGGGAGAGTGGGGGTGATTGTTATGGTGGGGGGCACTTGTGGGGAGAAGCACTGGGTTTTATATGGAAACCAATTTGACAATAAACTATTAAAAAATAAAAAATAAATATATCTGGCAAAGGAAAAAATAAAACAACTGATTTAAATAAGTAAGTCTATCAAAATTATCCACTTCTACAAAAAAAAATTAAACTGGGCTTTTTATTTAAAATGAGGTGTTTGATAGTCTGGGCAGGATGGCGGAGATATAGGGAATTCCGTACTTCCCACTTGCACTTTTCAAACAAAGTCTCTGAACCGCAAGAGTCTGGGGGAAAAAGAGATGAGTCCACTAAGAAGACAGTCTTAGAGGTGTGTTATTGTGAACTGTGGAAGATAAAAATGGGTCAGGACACGGAGGCTTGGAGGGAGGGAGCCCACTCTGTGGAGAGACAAAGGGAAGAAAAAGAGTGGTTTGATCATCTTAGAATGGTCCCAGAGAAGTGAAAAACCTCGGGGTTGGAAGGAGAGGGATCCTATCATCCCATCTCTAACCGCAGGGCTTTGGGTGCCCTGTCCCAGAAATTCCCTCCAGAATAAACGCTATGCAAGGGATGCATTCAGCATCAGGAGGAACCAGTCCTCTTATTCAATCCTCTGCTAGCAAATGCCCTGGCTTGTGGGATTACATTTCAGGCGGCATCATTAAATCGCATGGAGTAAGATCTGGAAACAAGACCGAATGCGGGACATAGAACATGGCTGACCTTGGATGAGCCCTCAGCACAGTGATATCAGACCCAAAAGAGTGATTTGCAATACCTGGTTCAAGAAGGGACTGGGGTGTTGCCATTTTTCTCCCCACAACCAAGCAGGCCAGGCCTCAGGGAGTGGCCCGTGGGACCCAGTGTGGAAGTGAGAATCGCCTACACCAAACCACGCCCATGTGCTCTGGATAGCTGCTTTTTCAAATAGAGCCCAGATAGATGCTTTTTCAAACAGTCACTCTCCCATGGTCAGCACTGATACATTGCCGTAATTAATTGTACACAAATTCTTGATATTCATATAAATTATCTCTTATCTCATTCTTAACTCTACCATCCACTGGACTGGGTGTTGGGGTTATAAGTTTGCTTAAACAGGCATATATATAATCCATTCTCTTGATGCAGGTTCTACACCTCTACCGTTACCTTCCTTTCTCTCTGAAATAATCAGACCATATAATTTCTCTGGGTAATATTATCTTCGTTTTTGTTTTTGTTTTTGTTTGTTTTGTTTTGCTCCTCACCTCCTGCTGTATTCTCTTTTTTCTCTATCTGAATTAAACTTGTTAGTCTCTCTGTTTGGTTAATGTAAAATTTCTCTTTCTCCCCACCCCTGTCATTTCCCTCTTTGTATATGCTCTTTTACCAGCACTGTCTCTACCATGCTCTTAATTTGTAGCTGGGAATTCTGGTTTTATACTTTTATTTATTTTTTAACTTATTTTTAAACTTTTTTAAAATTTAATTTTGAGACAGAGAGAGACAGAGCATGAGGGGTGAGGGGCAGAGAGAGAGGGAGACCAGAATCAGAAGCAGGCTCCAGGCTCTGAGCTGTTAGCACAGAGCCTGATGTGGGGCTTGAAACCACGAATGTGAGATCATAACTTGAGCTGAAGTTGGAGGCTTAACTAACTGAACCACCCAGGCTCCCCCCACTGGTTTTATGCTTTTAGACTGCCCTTTGTCTTCTTTTGTTTTTGCTTTTTTTTTTTCTTTCAGTTTGCTTATTTATTTAATTTGTTTTGGCGATTGTGTGCTTTTGTTCCCTGCTTGATTGTCTGTCTTCCTTTCCAGGGATACCTCAAGAAACAAGCCAAAGAACACATGCTGGGGAGTCCCAAATATCACTATGAGTAGAGAAGTAAAATAACCAAAGTTTCAACGAGAGACCAAAGGACACCATTAAAAGAACACTTCCTTAAAAGACAGGCCCTAAAAAGTCTATGAGCCTCCTTTATTTTTTTTAAAGTTCTTAGTTTATTAATCCTCTCATGAAAAATCTGCACAATCACCAGAGAGACACAGCAGAATCTTTACTCCTTCTTTTTGCCAGCACCAACATTGGCTTTTGCAGTTCCCCTGACTTTCTTCATTCTGTTCTTGCGTTCCTTTCACTGTTTTCTTGATGTCTTTTTCTTCTCATACAGGCCATGTCTTGCAAGTCTATGTTTGGGTTCGTTTTTCTTCGCATAATCCAAGGAATCATAAGTCATGCCAAAGCCAGTTGTCTTGCCACCTCCAAAATGGGTTCTGAATCCAAATACAAAGACGACATCTGTTGTGGTCTTGTACATTTTGGCTAGTTTTTTCCGAATATCTGTCTTAGGTACTGTTGCCTTTCCAGGGTGAAGGACATCAATGACCATCTGTTTACGCTGAAGTAGTCGGTTGGTCATGAACTTCCTGGTCCGGATAGTTATGGTGTCATTCATGATGGCGGTGGAGCTTCAAGCAGCCGTGGAGGAAAAGAGCTATGAGCCTCCTTTAATACAGTAGGACTCACAGATACAGAGTTCATAAAAAGCTTTTAAAACTGAAAAGATTTACTCCTAGGTATTTTATGGCTTTTTGTGCAATCATGAATGAGATCAGTTTCTTGATTTCTCTTTCTGCTGCTTCATTATTAGTGTATAGGAATGCGCCAATTTCTGTACAGTGATTTTGTACCCTTCAACTTGACTGAATTCATTAATCAGTTCTAGAAGTCTTCTGGTGGAGTCTGCCGAGTTTTCCATGTAGAGTAACATGTCGTCTGCAAAAAGGGAAAGTTTTACTTCTTTTTTTGCCAATTCTGATGGATTTTATTTCCTTTTGTTGTCTGATTGCTGATGCCAAGACTTCCAACACTATGTTAAACAACAGTGGTGAGAGTGAACACCCCTGTCGTGTTCATAATATCAGGGGGAAAGCTCTTAGTTTTTCCCCATTGAGGATGGTATTAGCTGTGGGCTTTTCATAAAATACATAGGAGTAAACATAACCAAGGATGAAAAAGACCTATATGATGAAAACTATAGAAAATTTATGAAAGAGATTGAAGAAGACACCACAAAATGGAAAAACATTCCCTGTTCATGGATCGGAAGAATAAACATTGTGAAAATGTCATTACTACCCAAAGCAATCTACACGTTGAATGCAATCCCCATCAAAATTGCACCAATATTCTTCTCAAAGCTAGAACAAGCTATTCTCAAATTCGTATGGAACCACAAAAGACTCCGAATAGCCAAAGTAATATTGAAGAAGAAAACCAAAATGAAAGGCATCACAATCCCAGACTTTAGCCTCTACTACAAAGTTGTCATCATCAAGACAGTATGGTATTGGCACAAAAACAGACACATAGTCCAATGGAATAGAATAGAGAACTTAGAACTGGGCCCACAAATGTACGGCCAATTAATTTTTGACAAAGCAGGAAAGAGTATCTGATGGAAAAAAGACTGCCTCTTTAGCAGGTGGTGCTGGGAAAATTGGACAGCAACATGTAGAAGAATGAAACTAGACCACTCTCTTACACCATACACAAAAATAAACTGAATATGGCTGAAGGACCCGAATGTGAGACAGTAAACCATCAAAACTCTTGAGGAGAAAGTAGGAAACAACCTCCTTGACCTCCACCGCAGCATTTTCCTACTTGACACATCCCCAAAGGCAAGTGAAATGAAACCAAAAATGAACTATTGGGACCTCATCATGATAAAAACCTTCTGCATTGTAAAGGAAACAATCAATAAAACTAATAGGCAACCAACAGAATAAGAAAAGATAGTTGCAAATGACATATCAGATAAAGGGCTAGTATCCAAAATCTACAAGGAACTCACCAAACTCCACACCCAAAAAACAAATAACCCAGTGAAGAAATGGCCAGAAGACATAAACGACACTTCTCCAAAGAGGACATCCAGATGGCCTGCAGGCACATGGAACAATGCTCAAGGTCACTCATCATCAGGGAAACACATATCAAAACCACACTGACATACCACCTCTCGCCAGGCAGAGTGGCTAAAATGAACAAATCAAGAGACTATAGATACTGAGGAGGGTGTGGAGAGACGGGCACCCTCCTACACTGTTGGTGGCAATGTAAACTGGTGCAGCCACTCTGGAAAACAGTGTGGAGGTTCCTCAAAAAACTATTTATAGAACTCCGTTATGACTTAGCAATAGCACTGCTAGGGATTTACCCAAGGGATACAGAAGTGTTGATGCATAGGAGCACATGTACCCCAATGTTCATAGCAGCAATATCAACAATAGCCAAAACATGGAAAGAGTTTAAATGTCCATCACCTGATGAATGGATCAAGAATATGTGGTACATATATACAATGGAGTACTACATGGCAATGAGAAAGAATGAAATAAGGCCATTTGTAGCAACGTGGATGGACTTCAAGGGAGTCATGCTAAGCGAAATAAGTCAGGTGAGGAAGGACATATTCCATATGTTTGTACTTATAGGTCTAACAGGAGAGCAGGAGAAACTTAATGGAGGACCAGAGGGAGGGGAAGAGGGAAAGAGAACTGGGGAGAGAAAGGGACACAAAACTTGAGAGACAATTGAATACTGAAAACGAACTGAGGGTTGAAGGGGAAGGGGGAGGGAGAGAAAGAGGTGGTGGTATTGGAGGAGGGCACTTGTGGGGAAGAGCACTGGGTGTTGTATGGAAACCAATTTGACAATAAAGTATTTAAAAAAATAAATCTGAAAAGATACAGAAAGCTAGCCAAAATGATGAAACGGAAGAACTCTCCTCTAAAGAAATTCCAGGAAGAAATGACATCTACAGACTCCTCAAAACATATATAAGCAATATAACTGACAAAGAATTTAGAACAATTCTCATAAAATTAATCGCTGTGCTTGAAAAAAATATTGGAAAACACCAGAGACATTATTGCTATGAATTATGGGCCTTAAAAGTAGTTGATGAATTACAAAATGTATAAATGAGGTGCATAATAAAATGGAGGAGGTCACTGCATGGACTGAAGAGGCAGAGAGGAAAAGAGAAGAAGAGGTGAGTTAGAAGCAATAATTATAGAAAAATAGGGAGCAGAGAAAAAGAGAGATACATTGATCCAGGATCATGAAAGGAAAACTCAAAAAAAAAAAAAGTGATGCAATCAAACGGAACAATATCCTTATCATAGGAATTTGAGGAGACCAGAAGAGTGAGAGAAAAGGGCTGAAGGGGAACTTGATAATATTATAGCCATGAGCTTCCACAATCTGAGGAAGGAAACAGATATTGAAATCCAAGAGGCACAGAGAATTCCCCTAAGTAATAATTTGAATAGATCTTCTGTATGACGCATCATAGTGTAACTGGCAAAGTATAAGAATTAAGAGAAATTATGAAGGCAGCTAGGGAATAAAGGGCCCAAACACACAAAGGGAGACATATCAGAGTAGTTGCAGACCTATCTACTGAAACTTGGCATGCCAGAAAAAAATGGCAGCCCTACAAGAAATCCTAAAGGTGATTCTCTGAGGGAAATGTTTCATGGAACCCAATGTACCAGAGATACCACTACAGGCAGGAATCCTACAGAGAACACAAAAACTGTAAGCCTATATTTTTCAATGATAACACTGAATATAAATGGACTAAATGCTCAAATCAAAAGACATAGGGTATCAGAATAGATAAAATAAAAAAGATCCATCTTTGTGCTCTCTAAAAGAGACTCATTTTAGACCTTCATGACATCTTCAGCTTGAAAGTGAGGGGATGGAGAACTATCTATCATGCTAATGGAAGTCAAAAGAAAGCTGGAGTAGTTATACTTACATCAGAAAAACTGGACTGTAAAGAAGGGCATTATATAATAATTACAGGGTCTGTCCATCAGGAAGAGGTAACAATTATAAATGTCAATGCACCAAATTTGATAGCACCCAAATTCATAAAACAATTAATCACAAACACAAACAATCTTATTGATAAGAATGTGCTAATTGCAGGGTACTTTGATACTCTACATACAGCAATGGATAGATCAACTAGACATAAAATCATTAAAGAAATAATGGACCTGAATGACTCATTGGACCAGATGAATTTGACAGATATATTTAGGACTCTACATCCTGAAGCTATGCAATTCACTTTATTCTTGAGAGCACATAGTACATTCTCCAAGATAGGTCACATACTGGGTCATACAGCAGTCCTCAATAAATATAAACAAATTGAGATCATACCATGCACACTTTCATATCACAATGCTATTAAACTTGAAATCAATCACAGAAAAAAGTCTGGAAAACCTCAAAACACACGGGGCTTAAAGAACATCCTAACAAAGAACGAATGGGCCAACCAGATAATTATTGAAATAACTAAAAAATATATGGAAACAAATGAAACTAAATATACAACAATCCATACTCTTTGGGATGCAGCAAAGGCAGTTCTAAGAGGAACGTACTTTGCAATCCAGGCCTATTTTAAGATATAGAAAAAGTTCAAAAGCAAAATCTAACAGCGCACCTAATGGAACCAGAAGCAGAGCGGCAAGACCACCCCAGCAGAAAAGAAATAATAAAGATCACGGCAGAAGTAAACAATAAAGAATGCAAAAAAAAAAAAAAACCAATGAAACCAAGAGATGATTTAAAAAAAATTAGGTAGGGGGCGCCTGGGTGGCTCAGTCGGTTAAGCCTACGGCTTCAGCTCAGGTCAGATCTCACGTACGTGGATTCGAGCCCCGCGTCAGGCTCTGTGCTGACAGCTAGCTCAGAGCCTGGAGCCTGCTTCCAGTTCTGTGTCTCCCTCTCTCTCTGACCCTCCCCCTCTCATACTCTGTCTCTCTCTGTATCAAAAATAAATAAAACATTAAAAAAAATTAGGTAGGAGGAGGAGCCAAGATGGCAGAGAAAAGGAAAGTTCTGTAAACTTCATCCACCCCATCTATAGAACTAAGAAGGACATTACTCTCAACTGCAAGAGTGGATGGAGAAAATACAGACTCCAGAAAGAAGACAACCTTAAAGATGCCTGAGTGAGGGAGTGGGAACTGGGGAGATAGGAATAGGAAAACTGGCCAGCCCAAGAGAGGCAGAGGAGGTGGGAGCCCCATCCCAACACAGAGAAAGAGCAAGGAGCCCCTGAGAGATAAAGGGAAGAGAAAGAGAAACTAAACACGCTGATAGTACTGTCTCTAGAGAAGAGATAAAGAACGTTTAACCCTGCACGGAAAAAAACTCTCACTCCTTATATAATCACTGGGCAGCACGAATCCTGAACCCGGGTGGCACAAGGGGAAAAACATCCCCCACCCCTGTGCGATCCCGGCACATTACCGCAATGGCAGCCATAGGGGCGTGCACTTTGGTGAGGCTGCAGGAGTGCGCTCCTCATTTCCAAGTCATCTCGCCTTGGCATTGGCCGCGTGAATCCCGAATCCCAGGTGCCAACAGGGAAAAAATATCCCCCACCCCCATGCGATCCCAGCAGGGAGTTGGCAGCTGCTGCAGGGGCAGGCGCTTCAGCTGTGGCTGCGGGAATGCACACCTTGTTTCTAGCAGTGCATCTCGCCTTAGGCAACAGCAGCACGAATGACGGCTAGCGCCCAGACACACTGCTCCCTCCCCCTATGAGATCGTGGCTAATAAACCAGCCGCCAAAGCTAGTACATCTCTTCTGTGGTAGCATAAAAGTGCATGGGCTAGGATTTTGAAGAGAGGCAGGATTGGATAATACAGCTTGGCTCAGCTGTGGCACAAGGAGATCTGGCTCATAAGAGTGGCCTGCAGCGCTTAGTTCCAGCAGAGCTTATGGCACCACATTTTTCTCTCCACAACCACCAAGGCAGGCCTCCATGAGCAGCCCCCGAGTCCTGCATACACCAAACCATGTCCATCTGTGAACAGGAGCTGCTGCTTTTTTTTTTTTGGTACTTATTCTTTAATATTATTGCCTTTTTTACTTTGTACTTTTTTTTTTAATTTTTACTCTTTATTTTCCTTTTTCCTTTCTCCCTCTTTTTTTTTTCTCATGCCATCCAGATATATTCCCCCTTATCTCATCCTTATCTCTCCACTCGACTGGTTATACACTTTTAGACTGTCAATTGTCTTTTATTGTCTCTGCCCCCCTTTATTTTTTTCTTCTCTTCTTTTCATTTCTTCTCTTTCCTCTCCCTTCCTTTTATTTTCTTCCTTTCCCCATTTTAACTTGTTTGTTTGTTGGATTTGTCTGTGCGTTTGCATTATTCTGTTACCTGTGTGTTTGTCTGTCTATTTTCCTTTTCAAGGCTACCCTAGAAACAAGCCGAAGTACACATGACAGAGAGTCTCAAATATTGCTGAGTATGGAAATAAAATAATCAAAGGCACAACAAGAGACAATGAAAGACACCATTAAAAGAACATTTCTTGAAATGACAGTCCCTGGACAGTCAATAAGCCACTTTTAACTGAGTAACACTAACAGGTTCATAGTGCACAATGAGCTTTTAAAACTGTCAGGAGACAGAAAATTAGACAAAATGATAAAAAGAAAGAATTCTCCCCTGAAGAACCTCCAGGAAGAAGTCTCAGCCACAAAAATTCTCAAAACAGATCTAAAAAACATAGCTTAACAAGAATTTAGAACAATTGCCATAAAATTAATCTCTGGGCTTGAAAAAAGCAAGAGAGAAGCTACTGATACAATAACTAGGGACATTCAAAATAGGTGCGACAAGTTAAAAAAAGGCTATAAATGTGGTGAATAATAATGGAGGAGGCCCCTTAAGGATTGAAGAGGCAGAGAGAAGAAGAGGTGAATTAGAAGTCACAGTTATAGCAAAAGAGGAAGCCGAAAAAAAAGAGAGAGAGAGAAATTGATCCAGAAGCAGGAAGGGAGCATTCAAACCTGAGTGATAGAATGAACAGAACAACATCCGAACCTGAGTGATACAATCAACAGAACAACATCCTTATCATAGGAAACCCTGAAGAGGAAGAAAGAGAGAGAGAGGACCTGAAGGGGTACTAGACGAAATTATAACTCAGAATTCACAAATCTGGAGAAAGAAATAGACATTCAAATTCAGGGTCACAAAGAACCCCCTTAAGATGTAATTTGAATCAACCTTCGGCACGACATATGATAGTGGATCTGGCAAAATATAAAGGTACACAGAGAATTCTAAAAGCAGCTAGGAATAAAAGGGTGTTAAAATATAAAGGGAAATCTATCAAATGAAACCTGACAGGCCAGAAAGAAATGAAAGGAAATCTTCAATGTGATGAGCAAGAAAAATATGCGGCCAAGAATCCTTTATCCAGCAAGCCTGTCACTCAAAATAGAAGGAGCAATAAAGGTTTTCCCAATAAACAAAAGTTGAGAGAATTCATGAGCACCAAAAAAGCCCTACAAGATATCAGAAGAGGGACTCTATGAGGGAAATGTTGCAAAAAATACAAGGTGCCAGAGACACCACATTAAACATGAATGCTATGGAGAACTCAATGAATCTAAACCCACATTTTTCATTAATAACACTGAATGTAAATGGACTGAATGCTCCAACCAAACGACCCAGGGTAGCTGAATGGATAAAAAAACCAAAATCCATCTATTTTCTGTCTACAAGAGACTCATTTTAGACCTGAAGGTACCATCAGTTTGAAAGTAAAGGGATGGAGAAATATCTATCATGCAACTGGAAGCCAAAAGAAAGGCGGAGTAGCGATACATATATCAGACAAACTGGATTTTAAAGTAAAGACAGTAACAAGAGATGAAGAAGGACATTATATAATAATTACAAGGTCTTTCCATCAGGAAGAGCTAACAGTTATAAACATCTGTGCTCCAAATTCGGGAGCCCCCAAATATATAAAAATATCAATCACAGACAGAAACAATCTTATTGATAAGAATGTGCTAATTGCAGGGGACTTTAATACTCCACTGACAGCAATGGGTAGATCAACCAGACAGAAAATCAGTATAGAAGCAATGGGCCTGAACGACACATTGGAACACATGGAATTCATAGATCTATTTAGAACTCTGCATCCTGAAGTTAGGAAATTCACCTTCTTATCGAGTGTGCATGGCACATTCTCCAAGATAGATCACATACTGGGGCAAAAAGAAGCTCTCCATAATTATAAATGAATTGAGATCATTCTGTGCACACTTTCAGATCACAATGCTATGAAACTTGAAATTAACCACAGGAAAAAGTCTGGAAAACCTCCAAAAATGTGGAGGCTAAAGAAAACCCTCCTAAAGAATGGGTGGGCTAATCAGGCAATTGGAGTAGAAATTCAAAAGTATATGGAAACAAATGAAAATGAATATACAAAAATCCAAACTCTCTGGGATGTAGCAAAGGCAGTCCTAAGAGGAAAGTATCTTGCAATCCAGGCCTATTTCAACAAACTAGAAAATGCACAAATTCAAAATCTAACAGAGCTAGAAGGGAAGTAGTGAGAGCACCCCAAACCCATCAGAAGAAAAGAAATAATAAGGATCAGGACAGAAATAAACAATATAGAAATAAAAAAAAATAAAACAAAACAATTGAGCACATCAATGACACCAAGAATTGGTTCTTTGAAAAAATAAACAAAATTGATTAACCTCTAGCCAGCCTCCTTAGAAAGATAAAAGAGAGCACCCAGATAGACAAAATCATGAATGAAAATGGATCTATTACAGCCAATCCCTTAGAAATACAGGAAATCATCAGAGATTACTATGAAATATATATGCAACAAACTGGACAACCTACAAGAAATCGACAAATTCCTATGCACATGCACTTCCAAATTCAAATGGGAATAGATAGATTGAATGAATAGACCAATAACCAGTGAAGAAATCGAATACATAAACAAAAATCTCCCAATGAATAAGAGCACAGGGCCAGATGGCTTCCCAGGGGAATTCTACCAGACATTTAAAGCAGAGCTAATTCCCATTCTTCTCAAGCTATTCCAAAAAATAGAAAACGAAAGAAAACTTCCAAACTCATTCTATGAAGCCAGCATCACCTTGATACCCAAGCCATACAGAGACCCAGCGAAAAAGAGAACCATAGACCATATCCTTAATGTATACAGATGCAATAATATTCAGCAAATACCGGCAATAGAATTTAACTGCATATAAAAAAATTATCCATCATGATCATGTAGGATTCATTCCTGGCTTAGAGGGCTCATTCAATATTCGCAAATCCATCAATGTGATACATCACATTAACAAAAGAAAAGATAAGAGTGATATGATCCTGTCCATAGATGCAGAAAAAGCCTTTGACGAAATACAGCACCCTTTCTTAATAACCCCCCCCCGAGAAAGTAGGAATAGAAGGAACATACTTAAACATTATAAAAGCAGTTTATGAAAAGCCCACAGCTAATATCATCCTCAATGGGGAAAACCTGAGAGCTTTCCCCATGAAATCAGAAACATGACAGGGGTGCCCAATCTCACCACTATTGTTTACCATAGTGCTAGAAGTCCTAGCATCAGCAATCAGACAACAAAAGGAAATAATAGGCATCAGAATTTGCAAAGAAGAAGTCAAACTTCCACTTTTCTCAGATGACATGGTACTCTACATGGAAAACCCGGCAGACTCCAACAGAAACCTTCTAGAACTGATCAATGAATTCATTAAAGTTGCAGGGTACAAAATCAATGTACAGAAATCGATCGCATTCCTATACACCAATAATGAAGCAGCGGGAACAAGAACCAAGAAAATGATCCAGTTCGCAATTGCACGAAAAACCATAAAATACCTAGGAGTCAACCTAACCAAGGATGTAAAAGACCTATATGATGAAAAGTATAAAAAACTTATGAAAGAGATTGAAGAAGACACCAAGAAATGTAAAGCCATTACATGCTCATGGATCAGAAGAATAAACGTTGTGAAAATGACATTACTACCCAAAGCAATCTACACAGTCAATGCAATCCCCATCAAAATTGCATCAGCGTTCTTCTCAAAGCTAGAACAAGCTATCCTAACATTTGTATGGAACCACAAAAGACCCCAAATAGCCAAAGTAATATTGAAGAAGAAAACCAAAATGGGAGGCATCACAATCCCAGACTTTAGCCTCTACTACAAAGCTGTCATCATCAAGACAGTATGGTATTGACACAATAACAGACATATAGTCCAATGGAATAGAATAGAGAACACAGAACTGTGCCCACAAATATATGGCCAATTGATTTTTGACAAAGCGGGAAAAAGTATCCAATGGAAAAGAGACTGCCTCTTTAGCAGGTGGTGCTGGGAGAATTGGACAGCAACATGCAAAAGAATGAAACTAGACCACTTTCTTACCCCATGCACAAAAATAAACTCAAAATGGCTAAGGACCTCAACGTGAGACAGGAATCCATCAACACCCTCTAGAAGAAAATAGGAAACAGCCTCCTTGACCTCAACCACAGCAATTTCCTACTTGACACATCGCCAAAGGTAAGGGAAATGAAAGCAAAAATGAACTATTGGGACCTCATAAAGATAAAAATCTTCTGCACTGCAAAGGAAACAATCAAGGAAACTAATGAGTAACCGAGGGAATGGGAAAAGATAGTTGCAAGTGACATATCAGGTAAAAGGCTAGTATCCAAAATCTACAAGGAACTCACTGAACTAACTCAACAAACAAATAACCCAGTGAAGAAATGGGCAGAAGACATAAACAGACCCTTCTCCTAAGAAGACATCCAGATGGCCTACAGGCACATGAAACGATGTTCAACATCACTCATCATCAGGGAAATACAAATCAAAACCACACTGAGATACCACCTCACACTGGTCAGAGTGGCTAAAATGAACAAATCAAGAGTCTATAGATGCTGGCGAGGGTGTGGAGAGACGAGCATGCTCCTACACTGTTGATGAGAATGTAAACTGGTACAGCCCCTTTGGAAAACAGTATGGAGGTTCCTCAAAATCTATCAATAGAACTCCCCTATGACCCATCAATAGCACTGCTAGGGATTTACCCAAGGGATACAGAAGTGCTGATGCAGAGGAACACATGTACCTCAATGTTCATAGCAGCACTGTCAACAATAGCCAAAACATGGAAAAAGCCTAAATGTCCATCACCTGATGAATGGATAAAGAAGATGCGGCATGTATATACAATGGAGTACTACATGGCAATGAGAAGGAATGAAATATGGCCATTTGTAGCAAAGTGGATGGACCTCGAGGGTGTCATGCTAATTGAAATAAGTCTGGCAGAGAAGGACAGATACTATATGTTTGCACTCATATTTCTAACAGGAGAACAGAAGCAACCTAATGGAGGACCATGGGGAGGGGAAGGGGGAAAGAGAGTTGGAGAGAGAGAGGGACGCAAAACCTGAGAGACTATTGAATATGGAAAAGAACAAAGTGTTGAAGGGGAGGGAGAGGGGGAAAAGATGTGGTGGTAATGGAGGAGGGCACTTGTTGGGAAGAGCACTGGGTGTTATATGGAAATCATTTTGACAACGATCTATTTTTTTTTGATTTTGGGAATTTATCAAGTTTTATTTTTTAATAGTTTATTGTCAAATTGGTTTCCATATAACACCCAGTGCTTCTCCCCACAAGTGCCCGGCACCATGACGATTTAAAAAAAATAAAAATAATAGATTAACTTCTAGCCAGGCTTATCATAAGGAAAACAGAGAGTACTCAAATAGACAATATCACGTATGAAAATGGGTTTATTACAACCAATCCCTCAGAAATTCAAGCAATTTTCTGGGAGTACTATGAAAAATTATATGCCAGCAAACTGCACATCCTAGGAGAAATGGAGAAATTTCTAAACACACTCAGACTACCAAAATTCAAATGGGAAGAGTTAAAATATGCGTACAGACCCAAAACTAGTGAAGAAATTGAATCAGTTATCAAAAATCTCCCAATAAATAAGTGCCCTGTACCAGATGGCTTCCCTGAGTAATTCTACCAGACATTTAAAGCAGGGTTATTGTCAATTCTTCTCAAGTTATTCTGAAAAATAGAAATAGAAGGAAAACTTCAAGACTCATTCTATAAAGCCAGCATCAAATTGATTCCTTAGCCAGACATAGACCCAACAAAAGAAAGAGAACTACAGGCCAATATGCCTGTTGAATACAGATGCAAATATCCTCATCAAGATTCTAGCAAATCAAGTTCAACCACATATAAAAAGAATTATCCACCCTGATCAAGTGGGATTTGTTCCTGGGTTACAGGTCTCCTTCAGTGTTCACAAATCTTCAGTGTAATGCATCACATTAACAATAGACAAGATAAGAACCATATGATCCTGTCGACAGATGCAGAAAAAGTAATTGACAGAATACAGCATACTTTCTTAAAGACCCTTGAGAATTTCGGGATAGAAGGAATTTAGTTTAACATGAAAAAGCTATTTGCGAAAAGCCCACTGTTAATATCATCCTCAATGGGGAAAAACTGAGAGCTTTCCCCCTAAAATCAGGAACATGGCAGGGATGTCCACTCTCTCCACTGTTGTTTCACAGGGCTAGAAGTCCTAGCATCAGCAATCTGACAACAAAAGCTAATGATAAGCATCATAACTGGCAAAAATTATGTCAAACTTTCACTTTTCGCAGATGACATGATAGTCTGCATGGAAAACCCGATAGACTCCACCAGAAGCTTACTAGAATTGATGCATGAGTTCAGCAAAGTCGCAGGGTACAAAATCAACATACAGATATCAGTTGCATTTTTAGACACAAATACTGAAGCAACAGATAGAAAAATCAAGAAAGTGATGCAATTCACAATTGCACAAAAAACATTAACCCCTAGGAATTAACCCAACCAATGTTGGAAAAGATCTTTGTGATGAAAATTACAGAACACGTATACTCATTGAAGAAGACACAAAGAAATGGAAAAACATTCCATGCTCATGGATCGGAAAAATAAACATTGTGAAAAATGTCAATATTACCCAAAGCAATCCACACATTCAATGCAAAACCAATCAAAATGGCACCAGCATTCATCTCAAAGCTAAGACAAACAATCCTAAGATTTGTTATAGCATCTTTTGCTTATCATCAGTTTATCCAATTAAGCCTCTCTGTGAAATAGCATATTTAATCAGAATTTTCTCTTAACTTTTAACTGTCTGGAAAAAAAAGTGCAATCACATAATTTTGCCAATTTATTCAAACTGAAGTGAAACACATATGTAATGTGTCTTCACAGCATTGTCTTATTCAAACTTCCTTTGACAATAATCTCTTGGAATATATTTGGGTTTTATCCCCATCGAAATTGCACCAGCATAATTCTCAAAGCTAGAACAAGCTATCCCCAAATTCGTATGGAACCACAAAAGACCCCAAATAGCCAAAGTAATATTGAAGAAGAAAACCAAAACGGGAGGCATCACAGTCCCAGACTTTAACCTCAATTACAAAGCTGTCATCATCAAGACATCATGGTATTGGCACAAAAACAGACTCATAGTCCAATGGAAAAGAATGAAGAACCCAGAATTGGACCCACAAATATATATACCATTAATCTTTGACAAAGCATGAAAGAGTATCCAATTGAAAAAGACAGCCTCTTTGGCAGGTGGTGCTGGGATAACTTGACAGCAACATGCAAAAGAATGAAACTAGACCACTTTCTTACCCCATACACAAAAATAAACTCAAAATGGCTGAAGGACCTGAATGTGAGACAGGAAACCGTCAAAACCCTCGAGGAGAAAGTAGGAAACAGCCTCCTTGATCTCAACCACAACAATTTCCTAGTCAACATATCCCCAAAGGTAAAGGAATTTAAACCAAAAATGAGCTATTGGGACCTCATCATGATAAAAAGCTTCTGCACGGCAAAGGAAACAATCAACAAAACTAATAGGCAATCGATGGAATGGGAAAAGATAGTTGCAAATAACATATCGGATGAAGGACTAGTATCCAAAATCTACAAGGAACTCACCAAACTCCACACGTGACAAACAAAGAATCCAGTGAAGAAATGGGCCGAAGACACGAACAAACACTTCTCCAAAGATGATATCCAGATGGCCTACAAGCACATGAAAGGATGTTCATCATCATCAGAGAAATACAAATCAAATTGACACTGAGATACCCCCTCACGCTGGTCAGAGTGACTAAAATGAACAAATCTGGAGACCTTAAGATGCTGGCGAGGATGTGGAGAAATGGGCACCTTCTTACACTGTTGGTGGGAATGTAAACTTGTGCAGCCCCTCTGGAAAACAGTGTGGAAATCTTCAAAAAATTAACCATAGATCTCCTTTATGACCCAGGAATGGCACTAGTAATTTACCTAAGGGTTACAGAAGTGCTAATGCATAGGGGCACATATACCCCAATGTTCATAGCAGCACTTTCAACAACAACCAAATAATGGAAAGAGCCTCAATGTCCACAAACTGATGAACGGATCAAGAAGATGTGGTTTTTATATAAAATGGAATAATACATGGCAATGTAAATGAATGAAATCTGGCCATTCGTATCAATGTGGTTGGACCTCGAAGGTGTTATGTAAGGCAGAGAAGGACAGATACCATATGAGATTCTTAAATACTGAGAACAGACTCAGGTTGATGGGTTTGAGGGAGAGGGGAAAAGGGGTGATGCGTATGAAGGAGGCACTTTTTGAGATGGCACTGAGTGTTATATGGAAAACAACTTGATAATAAACTATGAAAAAAAGGGAAAAAAGCTATGGTAGGAGAACCTTTTAGTGATTAAATAAATAAATGAATAAATAAATAAATAAATAAAATGAAGAGTTTACTGAACCACTTCAGCTGAACCCCTAGCATTCCATGAGACACAATTAACAAATACAGTTTAGTAATCTCCCCCAGTGATGGTGATTCTGACTTGATTGTTTAGCATATTCTATTGTCCTTTGTCATAGGGTCTCTTATTTTCATCGGTTAAGACTCACAGCCCCTCAAAGATGTAACTCTTATTCCAGCCACTTAAATGGCTTAAGAGTAGGCCTGTCATAACTCAGCTTATTAGTGACTATTAAGGAGGGTAAGACTGGCTCCTTTATGATTTCTGATGTGTGACTTTGGCAAGACAGGAAATCAGCCTATATATAACATCTATTTCTTTTTCTCCTCTCTTTTGTATTTCTCTGTCTTGTCATAGGCGTTTCCTTATTATTTTTCTTTTGGTGGCAGTATTGCTACACCGAAATAAAACTATTTCTTTCTCCCATGCTTTGCTTTTGAAAAACACCTACAATTGAAACAAATGTATTTTCCTTGAAAAAAGTAACTTGCATCTGGGTCTGTGATTTGTATCTAAGGGAGATTTCCTGGAACCTCTCATAATTCTCTGCCCAGCCTTTGTTGATTATATAGAAAAGGAAGGTCAAGGAGATCCCGTGATCTCTCTGTTTCTTTTTTCATTTATTTTTCTTTCCAGTAACTTTTCCATGGATATAAAATACACATGCTAATCATAGAAAATTTGGAAAATACAGAAAAAAATTAAAGAAAATAAATACAATCCATTATAATCCCATAAACAAGAAAGAACTACTAATAGTTTGAAGCAAATCTCTCCAGTGTGTTTTTGTACATATTTTAACATAGTTGTGATCACATGGTACATACAATTTAGTATGCTAGCTTTTATCACTTGTATATCAAAAGCATGTATACATGATCTTTGTTAAAACATTTTTAGATATCATTCTTAGTGACTAGAACAATCTATCATATGAATGTCTCAGTTTGTTTCCTTTAAAATGAAACACTTAGGTTGCTTCTGAAATACCTGCTTTTATAACATGGAAGCAACCTAAGTGCTTATTGATAGATAATAGGTAAGGAAGATTTGGGGTGTGTGTGTGTGTGTGTGTGTGTGTGTGTGTGTGTACACATATATAGAAATATTACACAACCATAAGGTGAATGGCATCTTGCCATTTGCAACAACATGTATGGACCTATAGAGTAGCATGCTAAGTAAATTAAGTCCAACTGAGAAAGACAAATGCCACATGATTTAATTCAAATGTGGAATCTGAAAAAAAAGAGGTGAATAAACAAACTAAAAGCAGAATTAGACCTACAAATACAGAGATTAAAATTGCCAGAAGAGTGGAGGATGGGGCGGTAGGTTAAATGGGTGAAGAGGAGTGAGAGATACAGACTTCTAGTTATGGACTGAATAAGTCAGGAATAAAAGGCACACCATAGGAAAAATAGTAAGTGATACTGTAATAGTGTTGTATGGTAAAAGATAATTGTGGTGAACATTGTAAAACATGTAGAGAAGTTGAATCACTATGCTGTATATCTGAAACTAATGCAACATTGCATGTTAACTATACTCAGGTTTAAAAATTTTTAAACCTGTATTTTGTATAACATTTATATCAAATGAATTAACTGGATACTCCCTTGTTTAAATAGAAAGAATGAATCTTTGAGCAAATAAAGACCAAATGAAAATAAGCTTCTACCTTATATTGGAGAATATAACTTTTGAGGTATTTTCTCATTTTGCCTTAAAACTCACCTATTTAATGAAGATGAAAAATTCATAAGAGAATAAAAATACTTTTATAAAATATATAAGTATGCTCTTGTCCAAAACAAACTAGCTGTATATATTATTGAATTGATATAATTAATTCTATGACTGACATTCTTTCCCAAGGGAGCTCAAATACATGGAATTGTCACTCTTTCACATGTTTTAACAGAAGCTGTTCTTCTCCTAGTCAAAAATAATTTTGTACCCAGAAATTCTTAGAAACGAACATCACCTTTAAGTGATGAGATGTGAGCTATCAAGTATCTAGCACCTGAAGCAGTCAGAGATAATAAAAAAGTTCAATCCACTAGGGTTGCCTGGATGGCTCAGTCAGTAATGCCTTTGACTGCAGCTTAGGTCATGATCTCGACCTAAGTCATGAGTTTGAGCTCCTCATTGGGCTCTGCACTAATAGCTCAGAGCCTGGAGCCTGCTTTGGATTCTGTTGTCTCCCTACCTCTTGGCCCCTTCTCTGTTCTGTCTCTTTCTCTCTCTAAAGTAAATAAATATTTTAAAAAATTTCAAAATGTACAATCCACTGCATATAATCTGGAATTTTTGTTTTGTTTTGTCTTGTTTTTTCACTCTGATTTAGTTTTAAAAAGTGCTAATTACCAAATGCCTTGCCTCCATCTCTGCTAATCCACTTAGTCTTCTGTCATGCTTCTACATCTCCTTTAAAAATTTCTACTTACTACACCATACTCAGAAATTCATTCCAGATGGACATGGATAAAAGATAAACAGTACAGGAACTCCAGGATTTCAACTATTGCCAAAACCAATTGCAATCTTTAGTACAATGCAAGAAATAATCCAAAAGCATAGCCAGCGGACTCCAAATATCACCTAAGTAGTGGACCAGAATACTTCAAAACATTTCAAAGTGCAAAAGGTACCAAGTTACTTCACCCCTGATTCACTCCTTAGTTGAAACTATCTTTAACTCAGTCTTTCTTATGTCCTTACTAGATGTAAGATAAACCACTCCCAAATCATAGTATTTATGCAACCAGAGCTACTATTATTAAATATATTTTGAGAAAGTTTATTTTCTTCAAACCATACCTAACTGAAAAGCAGAGCATCACTTATCCAACTCCTCTCTCCCTTTCTATCTCTTCAAAAAAACCTCACTGGCTCTTTGTGTTTTAAGGCTATTAACTACTAAAAATGGATAAATGAAACAAAAGTGACAAACTTGAACACTGAGAAAAGTTTAATATCTTACAAAATTACAAAGTTCCTGGAATGGTCTTCCTGAATGCTTTTTATTTTATGCCGTCTAAAAGGTTTAATTGTATGTTTGGTGGGTTTTTCACTGCAAGCCTCACTCCAGTTTAGGTACTCACTTTCTTTAGATGATTTAGACTCTTTTACATGAAGGTTCACTTTGCTAGACTTTAGGTTTGAGGAAGCAATAGAGCATAACAATTTAAAGGGAATGCTTGCCAACTGATCTCAGTCAATACTCCAACTTGATCATTTAATATCCATGTGTGTTACTTGACTGTCATGGAACTTTCTGCACAGAGCAGTGCCCTGGGACAGGTGGATATAGCTAGAAAGTGGGCAGAAGCCTGAATTCAAGGCCCTCAGCAGCATGTCCACAGGTGGACTTTTTAATCATGCACCCTGTGTAGTTTTGGCAAAGTAGAAGACCTATATCAGGGAAAGCCTTTGGTTAAGGTGTCAGTCCTTTCTGAAGGGGCAGAGTCCATTCCCTCAGGTCACTTGTTGGAATGTGAATAACCTTCCTTCAGTCATGGCCCCCCCAAAATATCTATGTCTCTCTATGCAAGATATATTTCACATTTTGAACCTACAAAACACAGAGGATAGACTCCATTATCTTTACTTTTCCTGTATAATTCAAATTGTGTGTCAAATTCAGCACTCAGCGTGGACTGGGGTTATCAAGACAATCTGTAATGCCAAAAAGAGTGTATGCATGTGTGAGGACTACTAAAGAATGAAAAAGTCTATTAGTTTTCTTGATTGTTTCCTTTGCAGTGCAGAAGCTTTTGATCTGATGACGTCCCAAGAGTTCAGTTTTGCTTTCATTTCCCTTCCCTTTGGGGATGTGTTGAGAAGGAAATTGCTGCAGTTGAGGTCAAGGAGGTTGTTTCCTACTTTCTCCTCAAGGGTTTTGATGTTATGCTGTCTCCCATTCAGGTCCTTCAGCCATTTTGAGTTTATTTTTGTGTATAGTGTAAGAAAGTGGTCTAGTTTCATTCTTCTGCATGTTGCTGTCCAGTTCTCCCAGCACCACTTGCTAAAGAGGGAGTCTTTTTTCCATCGGATACTCTTTCTTGCTTTGTCAGAAATTAATTGTCCGTACATTTGTGGGCCCAGTTCTGGGTTCTCTATTCTATTCCATTGGTCTATGTGTCTGTTTTTGTGCCAATACCATGCTGTCTTGATGATGACAACTTTGTAGTAGAGGCTAAAGTCTGGGATTGTGATGCCTCCCGTTTTGGTTTTCTTCTTCAATATTATTTTTGGCTATTTGGGGTCTTCTGTAGTTTCATAAAAATGTTAGGTTGGCTTGTTCTAGCTTTGAGAAGAATGTTGGTGCAATTTTTATGGGGATTGCATTGAATGTGTAGATTGCTTTGTGTAGTAATGACATTTTCACAATGTTTATTTTTCCAATCGATGAGCATGGAATGTTTTTCCATTTAGTGGTGTCTTCGTCAATTTCCTTCATAAGTTTTCTATAGTTTTCACCACATAGGTCTTTTTCATCCTTGGTTAGGTTTACTCCTAGGTATTTTATGGTTTTTCCTGCAGTTGTCAATGGGGTCAGTTTCCTGATTTCTCTTTCTGCTGCTTCATTACTGGTGTATAGGAATGCAACCGATTTCTGTACATTGATCTTGTACCCTGCAACTTTCCTGAATTCAGCGATCAGTTCTAGAAGGCTTCTGTTGGATTCGATCAGGTTTTCCATGTAGAGTATCACGTCACGTGCGAAAAGTGAAAATTTCACTTCTTTGCCAATTCTGATGCCTTTGTTTTACTTTTGATGTCTGATTGCTGATGCTAGGACTTACAGCACTATGGTAAACAACAGTGGTGGGAGTGGACACCCCTGTCGTGTTCCTGACCTCAGGGGGATAGCTTTCAGTTTTTCACCATTGAGGATGATATTAGCTGTGGGCTTTTTATAAATTGCTTTTATAATGTTTAAGTAATTTCCTTCTATTCCGACTTTCTCAAGGATTTTTATTAAGAAAGAATGCTGTATTCTGTCAAATGCTTTTGTGGCATCTATCAACAGGATCAAAAGGTTTTTATCTTCTCTTTTGTTAATGTGATGTATCACATTGATGGATTTGCAAATATTTATTGATCCCTGTATCACAGGAATGAATACCACTTGATCATGATGGATAATTATTTCTATATGCTGTTGAATTCTATGTCCTAGTATCTTGTAGAGTATTTTTGCATCGGTATTCATTATGTATATTGGTCTGTAGTTCTCTTTTTTTCTGGGTCTCTGTTTGGTTTGAGTATCAAGGTGATGCTGGCCTCGTAGAATGAGTTTGGAAGTTTTTCTTCTATTTCTATTGTTTGGAATAGTTAGAGAAGAATGGGTATTAGCTCTGCTTTAAATGTCTGGTAGAATTCCCCTGGAAAGCCATCTGGCCCTGTGCTCTTATTCATTGGAAGATTTTTGATAATGGATTCAATTTCATCACGGTTATTGGACTATTCATGCTTTATATCACTTCTCGTTTGAATTCTGGTAGTGCATGTATATTTAGGAATTTGTCCATTGCTTCTAGGTTGTCCAGTTTTTTAGCATATAGTTTTTCATAGTAATCTCTAATGATTGCTTGTATTTCTAAGGGATTGGCTGTAATAGATCCATTTTCATTCATGATTTTGTCTATTTGTGTGTTCTCTCTTTTCTTTCTAAGGAGCCTGGCTAGAGGTTTATCAATTTTGTTTATTTTTTCAAAAAACCAACTCTTGGTTTCATTGATCTGCTCAACTATTTTTTTTTTCGGATTCTATATTGTTTATTTCTGCCCTGATCTTTATAATTTGGACTAGTACCCCTTTATTATTTCTTTTCTTCTGATGTGTTTGGGGTGCTCTTGCTGTTTCCCTTCTAGTTCCATTAGGAGCTCTGTTAGATTTTGAAATTGCACTTTTTCTAGTTTGTTGAAATAGGCCTGGATTGCAATTTACTTCCTTCTTAGGACTGCCTTTGTTTTGTCTCAGAGATTTTGGATTGTTGTATTTTCATTTTCATTTGTTTCAATATATTTTTTAATTTCTTCTCTAATCACCTGATTAGACCAATCATTCTTTAGTAGGATGGTTTTTAACCTCCACATTTTTGGAGGTTTTCCAGACTCTTTCCTGTGGTTAATTTCAAGTTTCATAGCATTGTGATTTGAAAGTGTGCATAGTATGATCTCAATGCATTTATATTTATGAAGGGCTGTTTATACCCCAGTATGTGATCTGTCTTGGAGAATGTGCCATGTACACTAGAGAAGAAAGTGAATTTCCTAACTTCATAATGCAGAGTTCTAAATAGATCTATCAATTTCATGTGTTCCAATGTGTTGTTCAGATCCATTGTTTCTTTAGTGATTTTCGGTCTGGCTGATCTACACATTGCTGTCAGTTGAGTATTAAAGTCCCCTGCAATGAACACATTCTTATCAATAAGATTGTTTCTGTCTGTAATTAATTGTTTTATGTTTTTGGGTCCTCCCGAATTTGGAGCATAGATGTTTATAGTTGTTAGCTCTTCCTGATTGAAAGACCCTATAATTATTACATAATGTCCTTCTTCATTTCTTGTTACTGCCTTTACTTTAAAGTCCAGTTTGTCTGATATAAGTATGGCTACTCCACCTTTCTTTTGGCTTCCAGTTGCATGATAGATATTTCTCCATCCCTTTATTTCAAAGAAAGTGTCTTCAGGTCTAAAATGAGTCTCTTGTAGACAGCAAATAGATGCATTTTGTTTTTTATCCATTCTGTTACCCTGTGTCATTTGATTGGAGCATTCAGTACATTTACATTCAGTGTTACTATTGAAAACTGTGAGTTTAGATTCATTGTGTTCTCCGTAGAATTCATGATTGTAGTGGTGTCTCTAGCACCTTGTATTCTTTTCATCATTTCCCTCATAGAGTCCCTCTTCTTATATCTTGTAGGTCTGGTTTTGTGGTCATGAATTCTCTCAATTTTTGTTTATTTAGGAACACCTTTATCTCCCCTTCTATTTTGAATGACAGGCTTGCTGGATAAAGGATTCTTGGCTGCATATTTTTCTTGCTCATCACATTGAAGATTTCCTGCCATTCCTTTTTGGCCTGCTAGTTTTCATTAGATAGGTCTGTAACTCCTCTGATAGGTTTCCCTTTGTATGTTAGGGCCCTTTTCTCCCTAGCTGCTTTCAGAATTCTCTCTTTACCTTTATATTTTGCCAGTTTCACTATGATATGTCAACATAGGTCAATTCAAATTACGTCTTAAGGGGGTTCTTTGTGCCTCTTGAATTTGAATGTCTATTGCTTTCCCAAATTTGGGAAATTCTTAGTTATAATTTGGTCTAGTACCCCTTCAGGACTTTTCTCTCTTTCCTCTTCTTTAGGAATTCCTATGATATGGATGTTGTTCCATTTGTTTGTATCATTCATGTCTCAAATTCTCCTTTCCTGCTCCTGGATCAATTTCTCTCTCTCTCTCTTTTTTTCAGCTTCCTCTTTCGCTATAACTGTGTCTATTAATTCACCTATTCTTCTCTGCCTTCTCAATCCATGTGGTGGCCGCCTCCATTTTTTTATTCACCTCATTTATAGCTTTTTTTTTAACTCGTCACACCTGTTTTGATAGTCTCTAGTCACAATCACTTCTCAGCCTTCTGTCTAAGATCAAGTGAATGTCCCTAGTCATTGTATCAGTAGTGTCTCTGATGCTTTTTTCAAGCCCAGCGATTAATTTTATGACAATTGTTCTAAACTCTTGTTCGGTTATGTTGTTTAGATCTGTTTTGAGCAGTTCTGTGGCTGTGACTTTTTTTTGGAGTTTCTTTAGGGGAGAGTTCTTTCGTTTTGTCTTTTTGTTTCATTTTCTGTGTCTTGTCAGTTTTTAAAGCTCATTGTGCACTGTGTATCTGTTAGTATTCCTCTGTTAAAGGAGGCTTATTGACTCTCCAGGGCCTGTCATTTCAGGAAATGTTATTTGAATGGTGTCTCTTGGTTTCTTTTGTTGTGCCTTTGATTATTTTATTTCCCTACTCAGAAATATTTGGGACTCTCCGTCATACGTACTTTGGCTTGTTTCTTGAGGTAGCCCTGAAAAGGAAAACAGTCAGACAGACAAACACACAGGGAACAGAATCACACAAACACACAAACAAATCAAACAAACAAAATAATTGGGGGGGAAGGAAGAAAAGAAAATGAAGGTAGAGGAAAGTGAAGAAAAGAAGAGAAGAAAAAAATTAAAGGGGGGCAGAGTCATCAAAGGACAATGGACAGTCTATAAATGTATATCCTGTCGAGGAGAGAGATAAGGATGAGATAAAGGAGAATATATCTCGATGGCAAGAGAAAAAAAGAGGGAGAACGGAAAAAATTAAATAAAGGGTAAATTTTTTAAAAAATTAAGAGTGAAAAAGGTAATAATAATAAAAAATAAGTACAAAAAATGAGCAGCTCCTGCTAGCAGATAGGTGTGGTTTGGAGTAGTTAGGTCTCACGGGCTGCTCTTGGAGGCCCCGCCTTGATGGTTGCTGAGAGTAGAATGGCGACGCCCCAAGCTGGGCTGGAACTAAGCTCTGCATGCCATTCTTATGGGTCTGATCTCCTTGTGCCGTGGCTGAGCCAAGCTGTATTTTTCAGGCCCTCCTTGCTTCAAAATCCTAGTCCATGCACTTTTATGCTACCACAGATGAGATGTACTCACTTTGATGGCTGGCTTCTTAGCAGGGATCTCATAGGGGGAGGGAGCAGTTTCTCTTGGAGCCGGCTGGGATTAGTGGTGCCACTGCCGCAGCTGAGGTGCGGGGCAGGAGGTGAAGTGCAGCCTCCGCTGGTGCCAACTCCCAGTCCGGATCGCGTAGGGGGAGGGGGTTGTTTCTCTTGGCACGGGCCTGGATTTGCGGTGCTGCTGCCTATGGTGTTGTGCGCTGCCAGAAACGAGGTGCTCACTCCCACAGCCGCAGCCAAAGTGCATGCTCCCGCCACCGCTGCTGCCACCAACTCCCTGCCAGGATCGCGTAGGGGTGGGGGCTGTTTTTTCCTTGTGCCACCCGGGATTTGCACTGCCCAGCTGCTATACATGGAGTGGGAGTTTTTCTCTCCATGTTAGATTAAATGTTCTTTATCTCTTCTCTAGAGACAGTACTATGAGCGTGTTCAATTTCTCTTTCTCTTCCCTTTGTCTCTCAGGGGCTCCTTGCTCTTTCTCTGTGTTGGGCTGGGGCTCCCACCTCTTGGCCCTCTCGGGCTGTCCCGTTTTCCAATCTCCCCAGTTTGCACTCACTCACTCAGGCATCTTTGCGGTGGTCTTCTTTCTGGAGTCTGTATTTTCCACTTCCATTCTTGCAGATAAGAGTAATGTCCTTCTCTGATCGATAGATGGGGTGGACAATGTTTACAGAGCTCCCTTCTTCTCCGCCATCTTGGCTCTGAAATCTAAAAATCTTATTTCTAAATAAAGTCACATTTTGAGATAATGGGACATAGGACTTCAATATAAGAATTTGAGGGGAACATAATTCAATCCAAAACATTTCACATATCTGAAAGTGTTTCATGTACATTAATGTTTGGTCATAAAATTCAAGGTTGAAAATAATTTCCTTCATAATTTTGAAAGTATTTCTTCTTTGTTATCCAGCTTCTAGTGTTGCCTGTTGAGAAATCTAGTCATTCTAATTCTTGATTTTTTTTTTTAGTTGTGGCCTGTTCATATTTCTCTGGAAGCTTTAACATTTTTTTCTTTTCTGCAAGCACCCTGAAATCTTACATTTTTACTTGTTGTAGATCTCTTTTTTCCCCATTGTTATAGTTATTCTATGGGCCTATTTTAGAAATCTAAGGTGCTCAGTAGTGAGATATTTTCTTGAATTTGTTAATGATTTGATGAATTCCATGTTACTATTTTCACTGTTTTCTCTCTCTGGAACTCCTGTTATATGGATGTTAGATCCTCTGGATTGGTCATGATTATTTTACCTTTTATCTCCCATATACTATTTCTTTGTTTTGTTTAATTTTCTGGGAAATTTTTGTCAATTATCTTCAAAAGTTTCTATTAAGTAGTTCATTTTTTGCTATCAGGCTTATAAGTCCCAAAGTCTTTTTTATTCTCTGAATGCTGCATTTGTATAGATTCTTATTCTTAGTTGTTTTTATCTCCACCTGCATAATTTCTGTTTGCTCTAAATTTTTTTTCTCTGTTTCCTCAACTGTCTCATAAATTTTAGTTGCCTGTTCTTATTTCTTTTTACTGATTGGAATCTCTGAGTTCACATTTATGACTTGTTGACTTTGCACTTTAAGTTTATATTACTATACTGTCAGTATGTTTATAAAAGTTCATTTAAGGATGGCTGGATTATCTCCAAAATACTTTTCAACCTCTTGTTTAAAAGGCAAAGACGTATCTGCTACCTTTCTGAGAACCCAGTATAGGAAGAAAGCATGTCGGGGGTAGTTTCAGTTTAGTACAATAGCCCTATCCTCAACTATAACTGGTGTTCTTCACTCAAGATACCTTTTGTTTTACCCTCTCCAGACTATAAATGCCCAGGTTTCTGCCATGGCAACATAGAGCGGAGAAAAAAACCTAGGGCTCAAAACAGCTACTTAAACAGTTTTCGGGTAATACTATTTATTTCAGCTGCCTTTATGTAGACATTAGGGCAATACAATAATAGTTCAGCTTTCCTCATTTCATTTTCCCGTTTTCATTGGAGATTAAGAGTAAAAAGAGGTGCCCAGGTGACTCGGTCAATTAAGCGTCTGATTTCATGATCTCACAGTTCATGGGTTTGAGGCCCCTGTTGGGATCTGTACAGACAGCTCAGAGCCTGAAGCCTGCTTCAGATTGTGTCTCCTTCTCTATCTGCCCTTCTCTCATTTTTTTCTCTTTCTCTTTTAAATAAACATTTAAAATTTTAAAAAGAATAAATATCTGATTTGACTTGTTACTTTTTCCCTGCTATGGTAATTAAGAAGGGATATTTCAAGGTGGAGCCCCCAGAAGCCTCATTTCTTGAGTGATTACATTGAACATGTAATGCAAACTATAAACAAATCTCACGTTTTCAACTTATGAGATTCTGGTTACTACAGTATAACCTAATCTATCAGTCATAGATTCTCCTTTATCCTTACTTCCAAATTAACCATGACCACCATTTTTTAGCTTTTCTGAGGATGATTCAGCATAAACTTATTTGTTCTTACCTTTCCCTTTTTGCCAACATAAGATTATGTTTTGTTGAGCAAGTTTAGTTGGTGGCTACCTGTCCATCTGTATTCTGGCTAACCAGACGTAATGGCTTCCTCTTCTTTCCTATTACCTCCTCCTTGTGGATTTATGCTTTTTAAAAAGATCTCTTTATTCTAGTTTTAATGGGGTTTGAAAAGGCAGTGAAATTAGATGCGTGCATTCAAGTTTCTATCTTTAGTCAGAAGTTTCACCCCTCCATAGAAACTTGAAATATTCAGAAAATGAAGGAAACTTGAAGGACATGCTGATTTTTGGATCTACTTCTTAGCTCCTTTGGATTCTTGCCACCTGCAACAGTTGGAAATGTTGGGGAGAACCATTCATGAGTTTCAGAGGCTGGGTCAAGAAAGCTATTTTGGTAAAACTTTGTGTTTACCACAAGGTGTCTAGGGCTTGAATATACTTATCACACTCAGGTGTTTGGTTAAATGTCCCCCAATAAATAGTTGCCTTATGTCTTGGGTCTGGCATCAGCGTAAAGAGCATGAGGCCAATCAAGTACAATGTGTTCTGCAGAGTTTTAAAATTTCTGGTGGCAGCATCTCTGGCACACACTTATGTTTCTTGGGATTCCGTAGGTCTTTTATTAATGCACCCTAAGATTCACCTATGTTTTGTTTTGGGGGAAGCCAGGAATTAGTGTACATGGTATGGAGGCAGATATTGCTTCAGAAGGGAAATATTTGGCAACTTTTAGGGATTTTTCCACTGCTGTGATATGTCCTAAAAGATAAGAGCTGAAGAGTCATTTAAGGCTGATACCTCTGAGGTCCTAAGGAGCTCCAGCCTGGGCTTCAGTCAATCTGAGTTATAGACTATGTTCACTTTTTAACTCCTTGTGTGATCTTGGGACACAATTTCACCTCCGTGAGCCTCTGTTTCCTAAAATCTCTTCCAGCTCAAACACTGTAATTCAGCAAAGCTTACCAGTACTGGGAATTGTTCTGCTCAAGATAATAATGTTTTAAGGAGGGAAATGAGTAGGCTGAGTAAAGTGTGATCTTTCCAAGAGATGCAAAGTTGTTTCCTAATTAAATGCACATATCTTGAACCAGTTACCAGTTACTGGACCTGTGTAAGTCAGCCTTATGATGGGACTGTATGGACAGAAATTCAGAATCCAGGAAGTTGGTGTCGATAGGTACATAATGCTTTTTATCTTTCACAGCAAAAGAGGACTGTGAGCCTCAGAGTTTAGTATCACATTTTAAGGAAACAAGGAGAGGCTGGAGTATTTTTAGGGATATAACCAGTATGATGAAGATACTCTGAACTATCCCACATTCAGAAGAGCAGAAGGGTTCTGGGAGTGAGTAGCTGGCATAAGAACCCCAGAAAGGCCTGTCCTCCTGTTGTTAGCTGTCTGAAGAGCTCTACTGGGGGAGGGGAGTGACTTCAAACCCAGCTCAACAGTTGTAGTGGGTTTTGGTAGTTACATATAACAAAGGGACAGAATTCAAGTCAGTAGAAGGATCCAGCTAGATTTTAGAGGTATAGAATCCCCCAGAAATTAGTGGGTTTCTGCTGTTGAAAGTTTTTGAGGAGAGACCCAATTATTATTTCATAGGAATAACGTAGAAAGGGTCAGATATCAGATGAGGAATTGGATCAAATTATCCAAATTATCAGAGTATCTTTCAAATCCTGAGGGGCAATCATTCATGTCAATGGTCAAGTCAGTTGAAAGGGAATTTTAATTGTAAAGGCTACAATTCAAAGTCAGAAAATACTTGTATATCACCATTTATAATTCTGGTCTTGTTCATTGGCCACTGGACAATCATCTGATTGACTTCTTGAAAACTCAATCTTAAACCCAGCACTGTTGTGATTGTTTTCCAAAATTCATAATTTACATCTCTTTCAGTTTTTGTAAGTTTCTTTCTGTTTCTTCAAGTACAAATTGAATATTTGAATCACAATATCACAAAGCTGTTGAGATTTAAATATGATAATGAATATGAGGCTATGTGGTAAGTTGTAAAGTGCCACCAAAAACTACAAGTTTATTATTGCTAGTGTTGTTACGTTCACTAAACTAATACAATTTGGTATCTGATAGAGTTTAAAGAAGGACAGCTTCTCCAAGGTAGGAAGAGGTAGATACTTTGTTGAGTAATTACCTCTTACTCTGACTAATGACTAATGCTAACTAATTACCTCTAACTCTGAGAATGCTTGCTAACCTTTACAATCACCTCTAGAATCATCTTCTTTTCCCATTAGAGACACGTGTAAATAAAATGGAAAGAGATGTTGAAGGCAATGAGTAGTTGAAGGTAGAAAAATGCAGAGAGAACAACAGGAGCTAAATAAGAGCTTGGGGGAAAGAGGCTGGGTACAGCAGAACCAGGAATAGGACATATAAAAGACAATAAGATAGTCAGTGTCTTATGCAAATGCTCCCCAGTACTTTCCAAATGAAAACTTTTAGAAATATGTTCTCTTTTTTATGCAAGATCTTGTGTTTAGGTGGTGCCACCACAGGACAGAGATCATTGTCCAAAGCCTGGGGACTCTGAAAGAGTATAAAAGCCTCTACTTCTTTTGGCACAGGTATGTTGGGTGGGGAACTTCATCTCTGCAAATGGGTTGGCTAAAGAACTAGTATAATGGGAAAGGGAATTGGATCCCTGGAATTAACTCTGGCGCTGGCAAAAACAGCTGATATTCTTCCCTATACTCCCAGCTGTTTCTAGGAAACAAGCATTGTTTACCTTTTGAAGAGGAGAGGGGAAAAAAAGGACATTTCTTTCAGTGGGGAGGAAAAAGGATATCTTTAACTGATCATCTCTGAGCTTGGGCTTGTTTACTTATCAGCTGCTAGGAACCAATTGTTTTCTGATGCCAAGTCCCAGTTCACAGGGCCTATGTAATGAGAAGATGTATCATTAATGAGATACATCACTATGCCTAGTAACACCTCAACACTCTTGATTTAAGTCTTTCTTGATTGTTCCTATTTTTTCAGTTTTCTGTTTCACTCTATTCTCTTTTCATTTCTCCTTCTTTGTCTTTATTTCTTACCTATCTTTCTTAGCCTTTCCCCATTATCCCTGTTGTAAATTCCTTCTTTCTTTTTCTCCCTATGTGTGGGTTTATTTTGCTTCTTATCATCCCCAGCTGGCTCAGACTCCATGCAGATGTGCATCCAGGAGACATTTCCACCCCTGGCTCAAAAAAAAAAAAAAGATACAAATCCCTTATTAGCTCATCTTCTTGGTTTTCCAGCCAGGGAAAGATTATCCCCCAGATAGATACAACTTTACCTTAATTCAATCCAATATGAAATGACTCAAACCAAGGAACTTCCACATCTTCCCTTGAAAATGATCATTCCATGGTTTAATACTAAATGCTTTCAATTTTTCCTTCTCCTTGGACTATTTCTTTTGTTTCACTTTAGCCCACTACTCCTGCTTATATTATTTAAGATCACCCCAAACTTTTCTGCTTTTCCTTCATGTGTATTGCTTTTTAGAGCTTGAATGTACTTATCACACACTCCCAGAGTAATGCTTTTGACCATTAAAAACTTCTGTTCCATGGCCACTGCTCCATGAGGTAGTTAGTATTATCACCATTTTTTAAATATGGAAATTGAAATACAAAGGGATTAAGCAATTTACAAAAGAACAAAAAGCTACAAGTAGTGGGCCAGATAGCAAAACATCTGCTTAATTCCATAGCCCATGATAGTCTGTTCACAACACCAAAACAAGGCTCAGCACTGCTTATGAAAAAATCTCACAAAATATTTCTCTAGTCACTTTTTCAAACCTCAGGTATAGCCCAAAATTTACCTGAAGTTTTGATTTTGGAGTACATGAAAGGAAGCATAGTATATAAGAAGTCCTGAATTATAGTCCTAGATACACACATACATTATACACTCACATACTGTGTGTGCCTCGCATTAATCTAAATACTTTATGTAAACTAACTCATTGTTTTTATCTGCATTTCAAAGATTGAGTAACTGAAACAAATGAAGTTAAGTAATACTCAGGGTCACCCAGCCATTAAGTAGCAGAATTAGGTCCAAACTCAGATAGCATTATCTCTTGCCAAACATCTAGTATAACTTTGGCACCACTGATCTTTCCAGATACTTATCCATATACAAAATGAGCAGATTGGATTGATGCAAAGATCTGCACGCTATAGTTTTAGAACCCTGGGGTTCCATAGAAGTATCTTAGGGGCCAGAGGAAAAAGGTAAAAAAGAAGAGACCAACCAACAGTGCTCTAGATCTCCCAACTTTCTTTCAAATCAGAACAGATCCACTTTTGTGTGCTTTATGTATTGGAATTCCCCCACCAAAAATATGTTTGAAAATATATTTAAGTGATAAAGCAAATTGGTAGCAGAATGTTTTGGAAAAGGACAAATACTTTCTTTTCATTTTAGTGTTCATCTATATTTAGCCCTTGTATTTAGTCTCTCACAGGGGGCATTTACTGTCCTTATCTCTTTTATCAAGAAATCAGGTCTAATCCCACTGATTTTCAGCTTCAGTACTTCTCATACCACATATCTATTATTATCCAAAGATTGTGAAGTTCTTTAAACCCCTAGGAACATATTTTTAGTGAGGTGAGCTGAAATTTTTACTAGAGCAAGGACTCAAAAGCTTTTGTAGCTCTGTTTGGTTATAGTCTGTGCACTAAGGATATATTAAGTAAAGTATAACCTAAATATGAGGCTAAGCAAAAATATGAAGTATTAATTGAAATAATGTGGGGGAAAGGGAAGAGGTAAAAGTCCTACATATATCATTCTCTCTAACCGGTGATATTAAAAGGTATCTATGTGTTGGGAGACTGAATTCAGCTACATTTGGGAAGTTTGTAAGCTTTGTGACATTGAGGTGAGATATCTTATTAGCACTTCCATGAATTATAGATCTTTCTTGGAGTACTCTTCATTAGCCCCACTTACATTCCAATTTTCATGGAAAATTATGGAGTAAAAAAGAGGAAGCAATTTAAAAACTGGTGGCCATAGTTAATATCAACATCAAATCCATCATCTATCTATATTTTACTTGGCTTAATAATGCCATAATGTCATAATAATGTGTTCCATATTAGATGACTCCTTTGAAAGTTATTACATATCAGATGACTGCTTTGAAAGAAAAATGAATTTCTCTGGATTACTAAAGTATGACTGAGTTAATCATTTGACTCACTTATCATGGTATGTGTAATATAACAAAACCATATTAAGAGACAAGAGACAAAAAATTGAATGAATATTTATTGTTTTATGTAGGATATAGCATAATTAGACAGACAACGTAAGTGAATGTGCTATTTTGAGGGTCTTTCTAGTCACCAGGATAAACTTTTAGTCCTTATTTTTACTTCACATTTATTGTATCATTGGAATTTCATAATACATTTTGAGAAATGCCTTACTGAAGCCTCACTCTTTCTGGTTCTGTGAAAGAAGAACCATTTGTCTTTCCCAAGTGAGGAAGAAATTGGAAGCTTCAATGCCCTTTTCCATTTTGTTTTTCCTAGAGAAATATGAGAATTTCATGATTACTCATGGAAAGAATAATCATCTGTTTTTTTTCATCCACTGTTTTCTTCCAAAGTAGCTGCCTGCCATGGTCTCTCTGCAATGCGAGGAAGACACAAATCAGAAAATAGAAATAAATAGATGAGTCTAAAAATTTACCAAACAAAAATTTCTACTGAGTTCCTCAGATAATGTGAAATAGAGTTTTTGAATCAGAGAAACTGTGAGAGATTGAGAAGACAAAGTTTGTCAAGTTGATTATCGTTTAATGTTTATTTTTTATTCTTTATTTGCTTTCATCCACTTTTGTTTCTGGTAATGTTTAATAATGTTTTAAGAAACATTAGTAAAACATACTAGTTATCAGTCATGTTAAAGATAACAAGAAAAAAGGAATGTTTTTGTGATTAAAGTCTGGGTGGATTAGAAAGCAGTGGTTTTTTTTTTTTTGAAGTTTATTTATTTTGAGAGAGAGAGAGAGAGAGAAAAAAACAACGTGAGCAGGAGAGGAGCAGAGAGAGAGGGTCAGAAAGAGAATCCAAAGCAGGCTCTGCACTGTCAGCACAGAGCCTGATGTGGGTCTTGAGCTCATGAACCATGAGACCATGACCCAAGCCAAAATCAAGAATCAGAAGCTCAATGAGCTGAGCCACTTGGGCACCCCAGAAAAGCAGTGTGTTTTAATGTGAATTCCAAAAACAAAGAGTACAAAGGGAAAATTATTTCAAGTCATAATCTACCACTTAGAGACTTAATTCCTGAAACTTCTAACTCCATCTTTGGAAAATTTTGTTTTTGATAACTAGAAGAGTTATTGTTTTGGCAAACCCACCAAAAGGTGCTATTAAACACTAAATTATTAAACTGCCTTTTCTCTCATTGTATTACTATGCACTTCATATTCAGTGATACGTTAGTCAACCAATCAAATATGTAAACTACATAATGGTTAATTCTGATATAAGTTTTGTCCTCAGTTTCACAATAATAGTTAATATCATTAAGCATGCTGCTATTCTTCAGTTAAAGTTCAGCCTGTGAAGAGAAAACTATAGAGAAAGGAGATTTTAGCAAAGTACTCTAGGCCACAAGTTTTGGCTGGGAAATTTTAGGACATAATAACTTAAAAGGCATTCACATTTTATCCCCATTCAGTGCTGATGAGACCCATGAGTCCTCACATATATTGGCAGACTAAATTAGGTTTAGTTTGGCTGAAATTTATCTCTGTTAAATTAGAGTTTATTTTATTAACACACATACATTTCAATGCCTAAAATTTTGACTCACAAGAATTGTCCTCCTGAAAATTTTCTCTTCTGTTTACTGTAACTGGGTTGTGTACAGAAGAAGGCAAGTTACCAATGTGCCAAAAAAATGGGAATTGTGCTGAACTTCAGACTCTATGAAAGGAAAGAGAGAACAATTAGCTTAATATTACTCCTAGAAATAAGCTACAGACCTTAGTAATTAGAATTTTATATCTTTGAACTTGGTTACTAGGAAGCAGACTTTACTTATTGTGCTATTTAAGCTTTGGGGTTTTTTTTTTACTAGTTTCTGTCTTTATTAGTTTTTGGATGACTTGGCTTATGGTTTTCTTATTATTTTTTTTATTTTAATTCCAGTATAGTTCACCTACAGTGTTATATTATATTCAGGTGTACGACAATATAGTGATTCAACAATTCTATACATCATTACTCAGTGCTCATCATGATAAGTGTATGCTTAATCCCATTCACCTATTTCACCCATTCCTCCACCCACCTCCCCTCTGATATGTTTTATTTAAAAAATTTTTTATGTTCATTTATTTTTGAGAGACAAAGAGAGACAGCATGAGCAGGGAAGGGTCAGAGAGAGAGGGAGACACAGAATCCGAAGCAGGCTCCAGGCTCTGAGCTAGCTGTCAGCACAGAGCCTGATGCAGGGCTCGAACTCATGAACCATGAGATCTTGACCTGAGCCAAAGCCGGAAGCTGGACGCTTAACCAACTGAGCCACCCAGGCGCCCCTGATATGTTTTATTTTAAATGAGTACCCTCTGTTTGTGTTATTAATTTTTTTCAACAAAACTTCAATCATTCTTCAGAATATATGGTTCTAAAAGATGTATATAAAACATTCCATTCAAAAAAATAGAATACACATATTCTTCAAGTACAAATAGAAATTTTCTGTGGTTAAATCCCATAAAAACAGACAAAATAAATATAATAAATTTAAAAGACTGAAATCATAACAAGTATATTTTCCAACCACAATGGTATAAAACTAAAAATCAACAATAAACAAAACTAGACCCAAAGTAATCTACACATTTAACATAGTCCATGTCAAAATATCAACAACATTTATCATAGAACTAGAACACACAATCCTAAAATTTGTATGGAACCAGAAAGACTCCATGGGGCTAAAACAATCTTGAAAAAGAAATGTAAAATGGAGGCATCACAATTCTAGACTTCAAGTTGTATTACAAAGCTGTAGTTATCAAGAAAGTATGCTACTGGCACAAAACCAGACACATAGATCAATGGAACAGAATAGAAAACCCAGAAATAGACCCACAACTGTCTGGCCAACCAATTTTTGAGAAAATAAGGATTATCCAATGGGTAAAAAGATAGTCCTTTCAACAAATGGTGTTGGGAAAACTGGACACTACCACACAAAAAAATTAAACTGGACCACTTTCTTACACCATACACCAAACTGGATCACTTTCTTACACTGTACACCATACACCAAAAAATTAAAATTGGATGAAAAGTCCTAACTGTGAGACAGGAAACCATCAAAATCCTATAGGAGAACACAGGCGGTAATCTCTTTGACATCGGCCATAGCAACTTCCTACTAGATATGTCTCCTGAGGCAAATGAAACAAAAACCAAAATAAACTATTGAGATGTCATCAAGATAAAATGGTGCACAGTGAAGGAAACAGTCAATAAAACTAAAAGACAACGTATAGAATGGGAAAATATATTTGCAAATGACATATCTGATAAAGGGTTAGTATCCAAAGTCTATAAAAAAACTTATCAAACTCAAAACACACACACAAAAACAAATAATCCAGTGAAGAAATGGGAAGAAGATATGAATAGATATTTTTCCAACAAAAACATCCAGATTGCTAAAAGACATATGAGAAGATGCCCAATATCACTCATCATCAGGGAGTTATAAATCAAAAGTAGAAGGAGATATCACCTCACACCAGTCAGAATGGCTACAATTAACAGTACAGAAAACAGCAGGTGTTGGTGAGGATGCAGAGAAAGGAGAATCCTTTTACACTCTTGGTGGGAATGCCAAGTGATGCAGCCACTCCAGAAAACAGTATGGAGGTTCCTCAAAATGTTAAAAGTAGAACTACTCTATGATCCAGCAATTACAATAGTAAGTATTTACTCAAAAAAATATATAGTTTCAAAATGACACATGCCCCATGATGGTGATAGTAGCATTATCAACAATAGCTAAATTACAGAAAGAACCCAAATGTCCATCGACTGATGAATAGATAAAGAAGATATGGTACACACACACACACACACACACACACAACACACAAACACAAACACAATAGAGTATTACTCAGCCATAAAAAGAACAAAATCTTGTCATTTGCAATGAAGTCGATGGAACTAGAGAGTATTATGCTAAGCAAAATAAGTCAGTCAGAAAAAGACAAATACCATATTATTTTACTCATGTGTGGAATTTAAGAAACAAAACAGATGAACATAGGGACCAAAATAGAGAGAGAGAGGCAAACTAGAAAACAGACTTTATAGAGAACAAACTGAGGGTTGCTGCAGGGGAGGTTAGTAGGGGGATGGGTTAAATGGGTAATGGGTATTATAAGAGGGTACTTTTTGAGATGAGCACTAGGTATTGTATGTAAGTGATGAATCACTAAATTTTCCATCTGAAACAAATATTACACTATGCTAATGAACTGTCATTTAAATAAAAAAATAAAACTCCAATAAATAAATAAACAAGACAAAGCTGGAAGATCCACAATGTAAATGTTAAATATTTAATATGTAAATATTAAATACACACTACTGCATAAGCAATGGGTCAAATAAGAATCAAATGGCAAATCAAAACATGGCTCAAAACAAAAGAAACTATAATATTCCAAAATCTATGGAATGTCACAAAAGTATATTTATTAGAGGAAATAAAGAAAAATCCAAAATAAATAGAGACCAGAATAAACAATAACATAACATTGAAAGTAATGACCAGTTTTTCCAAAAAAATAAACAAAACTGGCAATGTTTAACTATTTGACCTAAAGAGAGAGAGAGAGAGAGAGAGAGAGAGAGACAGAGACAGAGACAGAGACAGAGACAGAGAGACAGAGAGAAACCTCATATACCATAATGAGAAATGGA